>NW_026988442.1:67260000-67565000 GCF_030222135.1 Aotus nancymaae
ATGCTGTTTTGGTTACTGTAGCCTTGTAGTATAATATGAAGTCAGGTAGCATGATGCCTCCAGCTTTGTTCTTTTTGCTTAGGATTGTCTTGGCTATATGGGCTTTCTTTTGGTTCCATATGAAATTTAAAGTAGCTTTTTCCTATCCTGTGAAGAAAGTTAATCGTAGCTTGATGGGGATAACATTGAATCTATACATTACTTTAGGCAGTATGGTCATTTTCATATTGATTCTTCCTATTCATGAGCATGGAATGTTTTTTCCATTTGTTTGTGACCTCTCATTTCCTTGAGCAGTGGTTTGTAGTTCTCCTTAAAGAAGTCCCTCAATCCCTTGTAAGTTGTATTCCTAGGTATTTTATTGTCTTTGTAGAAATTACAAATGGGAGTTCTCTCATGATTTGGCTGTTTGTCTATTATTGGTGTATAGGACTACTTGTGATTTTTGCACATTAATTTTGTATCCTGAGACTTTGCTGAAGTTGCTTATCAGCTTAAGGAGATTTTGAGCTGAGACAATGGGGTCTTCTAAATACACAATCATGTCATCTGCAAAGAGACAATTTGATTTCCTCTTTTCCTATATGAATACCTTTGTTTCTTTCTCTTGCCTGATTGCCCTGGCCAGAACTTCCAATACTATGATGAATAGCAGTGATGAGAGAGGGCATCCTTGTCTTGTGCTGATTTTCAAAGGGAATGCTTCCAGCTTTTGCCCATTCAGTATGATATTGGCTGTAGGTTTGTCATAAATAGCTCTTACTATTTTGAGATACATTCCATCACTACCTAGTGTATTGAGTTTTTAGCATGAAGTGTTGTTGAATTTTATCAAAGGCCTTTTCTGTAACTATTGAGATAATCATGTGATTTTTGTCATTGGTTTTGTTTATGTGATGAATTATTTTATTGATTTGTGTATAATGAACCAGCCTTTGCATCCCAGAGATGAAGCCAACTTGCTCATGGTGGATGAGCTTTCTGATGTGCTGCTGGATTCAGTTTGCCAGTATTTTATTGAGGATTTTTTGCATTGATGTTCATCAGGGATAATGGCCTGAAATTTTCTTTTTTTGTTGTGTCTCTGCCAGGTTTTGGTATCAGAATGGTGCTGGCCTCATAAAATGAGTTAGGGAGGAGTCCCTCGTTTTCTATTGTTTGGAATAGTTTCAGAAGGAATGGTATAAGCTCCTCTTTGTACCTCTGGTAGAATCTGGCTGTGAATCCATGTGGTCCTGGGCCTTTTTTGGTTGGTAGGCTATTAATTACTACCTCAATTTCAGAACTCGTTATTGGTCTATTCAGGGATTTGATTTCTTCCTGGTTTAGTCTTGGGAGGGTGTATGTGTCCAGGAATTTACCCATTTCTTCTAGATTTTCTAGTTTATTTGAATAGAGTTCTTTATAGTACTCTCTGATGGTAGTTCATATTTCTGTGGGATCAGTGAAAATATCTCCTTTTCCATTTTTTATTGTGTCTATTTGATTCTTCTCTCCTTTCTTCTTTATTAATCTGGCTAGTGGTCTATCTATTTTGTTGATCCTTTCAAAAAAACCAGCTCCTGTATTCACTGATTTTTTTGAAGGGCTTTTCGTGTCTCTATTACCTTTAGTCCTGCTCTGACCTTAGTTATTTCTTGTCTTCTGCTAGCTTTTGTATTTGTTTGCTCTTGCTTCTCTAGTTCTTTTAATTGTGTTGTTTGTATATCGATTTTAGATCCATCTTGCTTTCTCCTGTGGGTTTTTAGCGCTATAAATTTCCCTCTACACATTGTTTTAGCTGTGACACAGAGTTTCTGGTCCATTGTGTCTTTGTTCTTATTGGTTTCAAAGAACTTTTATTTCTGCCTTAATTTCATTATTTACTCAGTAGTCATTCAGGAGCACATTGTTCAGTTTCCATGTAGTTGTGCAATTTTGAGTGAGTTTCTTAATCCTGAGTTCTAATTTGATTGCACTGTGGTCTGAGAGACTGTTATGAATTCGGTTCTTTTGCATTTGCTGAATGTCTTACTTCCAATTATGTGGTCCATTTTAGAATAAGTGTGATGTGGTACTGAGTAGAATATATATTCTGTTGATTTGGGGTGGAGAGTTCTGTAGATGTCTGTTAGGGCCACTTGGTCCAGAGCTGAGTTCAAGTCCTGAATAACCTTGTTAATTTTCTGTCTCATTGTTCTGTCTAATATTGACAGTTGTGTGTTAAGTCTCCAACTAAAATTGTGTGACAGACTAAATCTCTTTGTAGATCTCTAAAACCTTACTTTATGAATCTGGGTGCTCCAGTACTGGGTGCATATATTTTTAGGATAGTTAGCTCTTCTTGTTGCATTGATACCTTTACCATTATGCAATGCCCTTCTTTGGTGTTTGATCTTTGTTGGTTTAAAGTCTGTTTATCAGAAACTAGGAATGCAAACCCAATTTTGTTGTTGTTGTTGTTTTGTTTTGCTTTCCATTTGTTTGGTAATATTCCTTCACCCCTTTATTTTGAGCCTATGCATGTCTTTGCATGTGAGATGGCCCTCCTGAACATAGCACACTGATGGGTCTTGACTCTGTATCCAATTTGCCAATCTGTGTCTTTTAATTGGGATATTTAGTCCATTTACATTAAAGTTTAATATTGTTATGTATAAATCTGATCGTGTCATTATGATGCTACCTGGTTATTTTGCACATTACTTGATGCAGTTTCTTCATAGTGTGGATGGTCTTTACAGGATAGTATGTTTTTGCAGTGGCTGGTACCAGTTTTTCCTTTCCATATTTAGTGCTTCCTTCAGGAACTCTTGTAAGGCAGGCCTCGTACTGACAAAATCTTTCAGCATTTGCTTGTCTGTAAAAGATTTTATTTCTTCCTTGCTTATGAAGCGTAGTTTGGCTGGATATGAAATTCCAGGTTGAAAATTCTTTTAAGAATGCTGAATATTAGCCCCCACTCTCTTCTGGCTTGTGGGGTTTCTGCAGAGAGATCTGATGTTCTCGTGCTGACAAATCTTTCAGCATTTGCTTGTCTGTAAAAGATTTTATTTCTTCCTTGCTTATGAAGCGTAGTTTGGCTGGATATGAAATTCCAGGTTGAAAATTCTTTTAAGAATGCTGAATATTAGCCCCCACTCTCTTCTGGCTTGTGGGGTTTCTGCAGAGAGATCTGATGTTAGCCTGATGGGCTTCCCTTTGTGGGTAATTCGACCTTTCTTCTGGCTGCCCTTAACCTTTTTTCCTTCATTTCAACCTTGGAGAATCTGACAATTATGTGTTCTGGGGTTGCTCTTCTTGAGGAGTATCTTTGTGGCATTCTCTGTATTTCCTGAATTTGAATGTTGTCCTTTCTAAGTTGGGGAAGTTCTCCTGGATAATATCTTGAAGAGTGTTTCACAACTTGGTTCCATTCTCCCAGTCACTTTCAGTACACCAATCAAACGTAGGTTTGGACTTTTCACATAGTCCCACATTTCTTGGAGGGTTTCTTTCTTTTCACTCTTTTTTTCTCTAATCTCGTCTTTTCACTTTATTTCATTGAGTTGACTTTCAACCTCTGATATCTTTTCTTCTGCTTGATCGATTTGGCTATTGATACTTGTGTATGCTTCATTGATGTTCTCATGCTGCGGTTTTCAGTTCCATCGGTTCACTTATGTTCTTCTCTAAAATGGTTATTCTAGTTGGCAATTCCTCTAACCTTTCTTCAAAGTTCTCAGCTTCCTTGCATTGAGTTAGATCACGCTTCCTTAGCTTGGAGAGTTTGTTATTTCCCACCTTCTGAAGTCTACTTCTGTCAATTCGTCAAATCCATTCTCCATTCAGTTTTGTTCCCTTGTTGACAATGAGTTGTGGTCCTTTGGTGGAGATGAGGCGTTCTGGTTTTGGGAATTTACAGCCTTTTGTGCTGTTTTTTCTTCATCTTTGTGGATTTATCTACCTTCAGTCTTTGATGTTGGTGATCTTCAGATGGGATTTGGGTGTGGACATCCTTTTTGTTGATGTTGATGCTATTCCTTTTTGTTTGTTAGTTTTCCTTCTAACTGTCAGGCCCCTTCTACTTCAGGTCTGCTGGAGTTTCCTGGAGGTACACTCCAGACCCTGTTTGCCTGGGTATCACTGATAGAGGCTGCAGAACAGCAAATATTGCTGCCTGTTCCTTCCTCTGGAAGCTTCATCCAGAGGGGCACCTGCCAGATGCCAGCTGAAGCTCTCCTGTTATGCGGTGTCTATCGACTTCTGCTGGGAGGTTTCTCCCCATCAGGAGGCATGGGGGTCAGGGAACCAGTTGAGGAGGGAGTCTGTCCCTCAGCAGAGCTCGAGCACTGGATTGAGGGATCCACTATTCTCTTCAGAGCCAGCAGGCAGGAACATTTAAGTCTGCTGAAGCTGAGCTCACAGCTGCCCCTTCCCCCAGCTGCTCTGTCCTGGGGAAGTGGGAGTTTTATCTATAAGCCCCTTACTAGGGCTGCTGCCTTTTTTTCAGAGATGCCCTGCCCAGAGAGGAGGAATCTAGAGAGGGAGTCTGGCTACAGCAGCTTTGCCAAGCTGCAGTGAGCTCCAACCAGTCCTAACTTCCTGGCAGCTTTGTTTACATTGTGAGGGTAAAACTGCCTACTCAAGCCTCAGTAATGGCAGATGTCCCTCCCTCTACCAAGCTCCAGCATCCTAGGTAAACTTCAGACTGCTGTGCTGGCAGCAAGAATTATAAGCCAGTAGATCTTAGCTTGCTGGGTTCCATGGGGGTGGCGTCCGCTGAGCTAGATCACTTGGCTTCCTGGCTTTAGCCCCCTTTCCAGGGGATTGAACAGTTCTTTCTTGCTGGTGTTTCAGGCACCACTGGAGTATATATTAAAAAAAAATTCCTGCAGCTGGCTCAGTGACTGCCCAAACAGCCACCCAATTTTGTGCCTGAAACCCAGGGCCCTGGTGCTGTAGGCACCCAAGGGAATCTCCTGGTCTGTGGGTTGCAAAGACTGTGAGGTAAGTGTAGTATCTGGGCCAGACTGCACCATTCTTCACAGCATGGTCCCTCACAGCTTCCTTTGGCTATGGGAGGGAGTTCCCCAACCCCTTGTGCTTCCCAGGTAAGGCACTGCCCCACCCTGCTTCAGCTCACCCTCTATGGGCTACACCCACTGTCTATCCAGTCCCAGTGAGATGAGCCAGGTACCTCAGTTAGAAATCCAGAAATCATGTGCCTTCTGTGTTGATCTCACTAGGAGCTGCAGACCAGAACTGTTCCTATTTGGTCATCTTGACAGCCACCTCCTCGAGTCTTATTATTTAAGAAATACATTTCATAAGTCTATAACTACTATAAATAGTGATCCCTCTGACAGATCTGAGCAAAGTCAACTGACAATCTTCTCGAAAGAATTCACCATTCTAGATGCCATTAAGAACATTTGTAATTCACGAGAGGAGGTCAAAATATTGACATTAACAGGAGTTTGGAAGAAGTTGATTCCAATCCTGATGGATGACTTGAGGGGTTCAAGTCCTCAGTGTGGGAAGTAATTGCATATGTGGTAGAGACAGTAAAAGAACTAGAATTAGAAGTGGAGCCTGAAGATGCAACTGAATTGCTGCCATCTCATAACCAAACTTGAACAGATGAGACGTTCCTTCTTACGGATGAGTAAATAAAATGGTTTCATGAGATGAAGATGCTGTTAACAATGTTAAAATGACAATAAAGGATTTAGAATATTCCATACACTTAGTTAGTAAAGCAGAGCAGGGTTTGAAAGGATTGACTACAATTTTGAAAGAAGTTCTACTGTAGCTAAAATACTGGCAACTTGCATCATGTACTACAGAGAATTCTTTGGTGAAAGAAACAGTCAACTGATGTGCAAATTTCATTGTCAAGAAATTGCCGCAGCCACCCTAATCTTCAGCAACCACTACCCTCATCAGTCAACAGTCCTCAACATCGAGGCAAGACCCTCTACCAGCAAAAACATTATTACCCACTGAAGGCTTGGATGATTGTTAGCAGTATTTTAGCAATAAAGTATCTTTTAATTAAGGCATGTATTTTTTTAGACATAATGCTGTTGTACACTAAATAGACTATAATATAGTGTAAGCATAACTTTTATATACACTGAGAAACCAAAACATTTATGACTTGCTTTATTGTGAAATTTGCTTTATTGCAGTGGTCTGGAACCAAACCAGCAATATCTCCAAAAAGTATGCCTATATTTGAAGTGTTGATGACAATATATGACAGTGCCTTTTCCTGGAAGAAGTAAGGTCTTTAAGGGCCTCAACTAATAAAATTCAGTATTATGATTAATACCTAAGCCACTGTGAGACTGCTTACAACAGTTTTTTATATGAATAATGGAGGTTTTATATGGACTTCTTGGTCCTGAAATGGAGAGAGACATTTTCGTAGAATGCAATGTGCCACGTGAAACCTGTGCAGCACTGAAAACGCATTCCAAAACACACAGCTAATATGAAGTAATGCAAACCTGCTTGATAGTATACATAAACACTCAAAAGTTACTGACATAAACTCAATAGGACTACAATAATTCATCTCATTTTCTACAATCTTGATAAAGAAATTTTCCCATTCTACTGTCATAGTTGCTGATAATCCTGTAGATCACTAAGACAGGCAAAACAATTTGTGTTCCCAGTATGTGACCAAAAAATGTAGTTTCAAGATATTAATCCAACTTAAATCATCTGTGTGATTTTAGTACTTTGGTATTACATGACCATTAAGGACACTACTCAGTTATATTCTCCGTGTAAATAGCCAGGTATACTGATTTATATTTTTCACTTAATCAACCCAATCTTTTTGATATCACATCACCATAAAAGTAAGGATATAATTAAAGGCACAATTGATTGCATAACCTCTAGCAAAATTCTAGAAATGTGTATCCACCCTAAGTATAGACCTCTTGTTTTCAGCATCTGACAATTTAATGTTTTTTTCCTACCACTTTTCAACTCTAGGAGTAAGAAATATGTGTTAATTCATTTTAGGCACTACACAGTCAGCAATGGAAACTGAAGTTCACTCTTTATGCTAGGGAGATAGAGCTTGGGTGATAATGTCATGGTATTTTCACAGTGAGCTCGGGTTCTGAGCCACCTCTAGATATTCTAATGGAACTATATTTGAATGGTACTGTCAAGACATTTATTATACCCTAAGTAACGAATAACCAAGAATGATTTAAAAGGTAAGCTGAAATGAAACAAATTAAGTCATGGAAAATTAAGATAGCAGCATCAAGACCATGAAAAAGACTCTTCATCATTATTTATTACTAGTAAACCTCATCTTGATAGAAATTTAGAGTCCAAAACTTGTTTCTAATACCTGTGAACATTTTCTAAAGTGCTTCAAATAAGACTAGAGCACATACACTATTTGAAAATAGTATTAGACACAAGAAAAATCTGATACGGGGAATATTTAAATAGATGTGCCATACATTCTTCAAATAAGTAAGAATTGTAAAGAGAAGCAGTATACCACAGTACCAGAAGTCAGGAGCCTTGGGTTCCAGTTATGACTCTAGCCATTTTAGCAAATCATTTTATTCCTCTAAACCTTAATTATATCACCTACTAAATAAGAAGTTTGTGCAAGCTGATCCTGTGTGTCCCAAGTGAAAACATCCAACTCACCACTTATATTCAGTCCTATTCTTACACCAGTATGCCTTTCTACCACTTACAATATGCTTCCCAAACTATGGTAAACACTGACTACCAAATACAGTAAATGCTGACTGCAAACAGCTTATTAAAAAATCTAAAAAAGGACTATACTATATGAAAAACATAATTACACATTCTAAATGGATCACTATCTAATGTTGCACAATGATAGCCATTTTAAATCTACTATGTTTAACTATTCATGGTAAATTTAACCAACCACTTCAGACAGAGATATCCCAAATTGCCTTGACCTCACTAAGTGGTAAATTTGTGGTTTAAAAAAAAGAGACTTTGTGTGAACCATGGGGGGGCCAGGATAATTTAAAACAATTCTAATTTTGATAGCTATTATTTGTTGACTATTTATGAAATGGCAGGTAGTGCATGAAGAAATGTATAGGCATAGTGTAATTTTCTCAACAATCCTAGATATTAGATAATATTACTCATATTTTGCCTGGGAAGATGACTATACACTTTTTTTAAGGTCCCATTATTTGACCCAATTTCTGTCTAGTTCAAAAGTCTTAAATACTCCCTTATGTAAAACATACCTGTTGTAACTACATATTGGGTTCCCTAGTAACATATAGAAAGGCTATTTTAGAAGCATATAGTAGGAAAGAATATGTGTAATTCTGGGTTTAGGCATGGGTTATTTTAATAGCCATCACCCTGAAGCCAGGATTCTATCTGTCATGTTGAAAGTAAGAGTTTTATTATTTAATAAAAGGGGACTAATTCACTGAAAGGCACTAAAAGGAAGATGAATAAAAGTGATAATATGATAATATGATATCTCTCTTCCAGAATTAGCATAACTATTCCTACCCTAGATTTGCATCTAATTCAAGTTTCAGATTATTGTCATAATCTTTGAAACTGCCATGAATGGAGGTAGATTTAAATACAAGAATTCTGATAGATGTTTCTCTCTTGTTAAATTTGCCAGTAGAAAAGCACATATCTACATTCAGCTCCAAAGTAAAAGCTTTTAGAGCAAAAGTTTAGCAGTATGCCCCTTTACCCATTCTCATATAAAACCCACAAATCTAATTAAGAATGTTTAAGTCAGTAAAAGAACTATGCAAATGACTTTCCCAGTTTCCTCTGACAAACTCACTACTGCATATGCTATATATTCAGATCATTCTTTTTCTTAAAAAAAAAAAAAGTTTTGAATTCCAGAAATGTTTACACACTAATTATACCCAGGCTTTCAATGAGCTCAACGAGGATTTCATCATCGCAGGAAACACAATTGTACCTCTTGTGGCTCATAACAGTAATGGTAGGCTTCTGCATCATTGCTTTGACAATCTGCCACTGATTCTTGTGGTCTTCATCTTGGTCTCCAAACACTTAAAAACAGCTGGCAATCTTGATAGAGAATTACATTCTCACTTGTTGGTCCTTGAGCTTCTTAACAACTTAAACTATTGTCATAATGATGTGGCCATGCCCTTGAGCTTCAATCTGATATATACACCACAGTCGATAGCTACAGTCTCTTAGTATCATCCTGAAATATTTCTTAGAGTTCTAATCACCTCTGAAAATAAATAGTTTAGTTGAGATATTTGTCTTCACCTAGCAACAGATACTTACAAACAATGAGTGTAAAGAAATTAGCACCAGAAACCAATACCAGAGCAGACAAGTTATTTTTTATGCATATTCTCTTGAATCCATACTTTGAGTATTGTCCCATTAGTACATCATTCCTAGAGTGTTATAAAATAAAATGTCATTAAAGAACATAATATGAGTAACTAGGGATGAGAGAAATAGTGTTTTAAAAAAAGAGAGAGAGAGACTTTAAAAGATGTAATTTGAGAAGACTGTGGAAAAAAACTGAAAAAAAAATGAGAAAAACATCCCAATTAGATAAACAATCCTGAAACCAAAAAGAAAGGAACGAAGTAAAGAAAACTATTATATAAGGTATAAGATTATAGAATATAATAGCATTCTGTTGAATTGAATTATAGCATTATAATACTAGGATAGAATGCGAGTGAACCACAGTATTATGGATTCAGTTAAAAAGACCAAAGTCATTATGAGATTCTCAAAACATGAGATAAAACTTGTGGGTTGTAGGTCATTTTGGGATGGGTGAGGGGTTTAATCTTAATAGAAATTAAACTAGAAAGCATTATAAAACATACATTTTTGAAAATTAAAATAAACTGTTATTGCTAATTTTGATATTTACTGTCAGATTATTACGCTTTTAAAAATCAGTGGTGGTCTCTTAATCTCTTTTTTCCATATATCCAGAAGCAAATCCATATAGCATTGGTTGATACTGCTAATATTCTGCTGGTGATCAAGAAAGACAATGACATGAATGACCAAAGATTATAATCTTCATAATCTTGAGTTAACTAAAGATACTGTTATATCTCTTACACAATAGATTTTCTCTTGTCACCTGATTTATGGATGCTTTTCATCTCAATTCCATAAGTGAATCTTCCATCACAGAGTCCCAGTAGTGCTACTGATAGTTGAACAACTAAATTACACTCATCAAGTTCAGAGCTTACTCCACTTAAAATTGCTGTAAAGAAAGTCATAATTGGGACTTGCTGGCAAGATGGCCGAGTAGGAACAGCTCCAGTCTGCAGCTCACAGAGAGACTGACACAGAGGGTAGGTGATTTCTACATCTCTGGGACTGGTTAGATGCAGCCCATGGAGAGTGAGTCAAAGCAGGGTGGGGCGTCACCTCACTGGGAACCACAGGGGTCAGGGAACTCCCTCTCCTAGCCAAGGGAAGCCATTAGAGACTGTACTACGTACTCTGGCCCAGATACTGTGCTTTTCCATGGTCTTTGTGACCCAGAGACCAGGAGATTCCATCCAGTGCCTATGCCACCAGGACCTTGAGTTTCAAGCACAAAAATGGGTGGCCCTTTAGGCAGACACCGAGCTAGCTGCAGGAGTTTTTTTTCCATACCCAGTGGTGCCTGGAATGCCAGCGAGACAGAACCGTTCACTCCCCTGGAAAGGGGGATGAAGACAGGGAGCCAAGTGGTCTGGTTCAGTGGGTCACACCCCCATGGAGCCCAGCAAGCTAAGATTCACTGGCTTGAAATTCTCACTGCTAGCACAGCCATCTGAGCTCAACCTGAGATGCTCCAGCTTGGTGGGGGGAGGAACGTCCACCACTGCTGAGGCTTGAGTAGGCAGTTTTACCCTCACAGTATAAACAAAACCAATGCAATGTTCAAACTGGGGTGAGCCCACTGCTGCACAGCAAGGCCTCTGTAGCCAGACTGCCTCTTCTCTCTGGGCAGGACATCTCTGGAAAAAAAAAGCAACAGCCCCAGTCAGGGACTTATAGATAAAACTTCTATCTCCCTGGGACAGAGCACCTGGGGGAAGGGGCAGCTGTGAGCGCAGCTTCAGCAGACTTAAACAACCCTGCCTGATGGCTCTGAAGAGAGCATCAGATCTCCCAGCACAGTGTTCGAGCTCAATTAAGGGACATACTGCCTCCTCAAGTGGGTCCCTGACCCTCATGTATCTTGACTTGGAGACATCTCCCAGGAGGGGCTGACTGACATGTCATACAGGAGAGTTCTGGCTGGCATCTGGCAGGTGTCTCTCTGAGACAAAGCTTCCAGAGGAAGGAACAGGCAGCAGTCTTGCTGTTCTGCAGCCTCTGCCAGTGATACCCAGGCAAATAGCATCTGGAATGTACCTCCAGGCAACTCCAGCAGACCTGCAGCAGAGAGGCCTGACTGTTAGAAGGAAAACTAACAAACAGAAAGGAATAATACCAATATCAACAAAAAGGACATCCACTCAGAGACCCCATCCAAAGGTCACTGACTTCAAAGACTAAAGGTAGATAAATCCACGATGATGGAGAGAAAATATAAAAAGGAAGAAAATTCCCAAAACCAGAACACTTCTTCTCCACCAAAGGATCACAACTCCTTGCCAGTGAGGGAACAAAACTGAATGGAGAATGAGTTTGATGAACTGACAGAAATAGACTTCAGAAGGTGGGTAATAACAAACTCCTTCAACCTAAAAGAGCATGTTCTAAGCCAAACCAAGGAAGCTAAAACCATGAAAAAAGGTTAGACAAATTACAAACTAGAATAAACATTTTAGAGAAGAACATAAATGACCTGATGGAGCTGAAAAACACAGCATGAGAACTTTGTGAAGCATACACAAGTATTAATAGCCCAATCGATCAAGCAAAAGAAAGGATATCAAGATTGAAGATCAACTCAATGAAATGAAGCAAGAAGACAAAATTAGAGAAAAAAGAATGAAAAGAAACAAACAAAGCCTCCAAGAAACGTGGGACTATGTGAAAAGACCAAATGTACGCTTGATTGGTATACCCGAAAGTGACGAGGAGAATGGAACCAAGTTGGAAAACACTCTTCAGGACATTATGCAGGAGAACTTCCCCAACCTAGAAAGACAGGCCAACATTCAAACATAGAAAACGCAAAAAAACACCACAAAGATATTCCTTGAGAAGAGCAACCCCAAAACATATAATTGTCAGATTCTCCAAGGTTAAAATGAAGGAAAAAAGGTTAAGAGCAGTCAGAGAGAAAGGTCAGGTTACCCACAAAGGGAAGCCAATCAGACTAATAATGGATCTCTCTGCAGAAACCCTACAAGCCAGAAGAGAGTGGGGGCCAATATTCAACAGTCTTAAAGAAAAGAATTTTCAACTTAGACTTTCATATCCAGCCAAACTAAGCTTCATAAGTGAAGAAGAAATAAAATCTTTACAGACAACCAAATGCTGAGAGATTTTGTCAACATCAGGTCTGCCTTATAAGCGCTCCTGAAGGAAGCACCAAATACGGAAAGAAAAAACTGGTATCAGCCACTGCAAAAACATACCAAATTGTAAAGACCATCATTGCTATGAAGAAACGGCATCAACTAATGGGCAAAATAACCAGCTAGCATCATAATGACTGGATCAAATTCACACATAACAATATTAAACTTAAATGTAAATGGGCTAAATGCCCCAATTAAAAGACACAGACTGGCAAATCGGGTAAACAGTCAAGACCCATCAGTGTGCTGTATTCAGGAGACCTATTTCTCATGCAAAAACACATATAGGCTCAAAATAATGGGATGGAGAAATACTTACCAAGCAAATGGAAAGCAAACAAATGCAGGGGCTGCAATCCTAGTCTCTGAGAAAACAGATTTTAAACCAACAAAAATCAAAAAAGACAAAGAAGGACATTACATAATGGCAAAGGGATCAATGCAACAAGAAGGGCTACCTTAAATACATATGCACCCAATACAGGAGCACCCAGATTCATATAGCAATGTTTTAGAGACCTACAAAGAGTCTTAGACTCCCACACAATAACAGTGGAAGACTTTAACACTACACAGTCTATATTAGACAGATCAACAAGACAGAAAATTAACAATGATATCCAGGACTTGAACTCAGCTCTGGACCAAGCAGCCTTAATAGACATCTACAGAACTCCCCACCCTAAATCAACAGAATATACATTCTTCTCAACACCGCATCACACTTATTCTAAAATAGACCACATAATTGGAAGTAAAACATTCCTCAGCAAATGCAAAAGAACCGAATTCATAACAGTCTCTCAGACCACAGTGCAATCAAATTAGAACTCAGGATTAAGAAACTCACTCAAAATTGCACAACTACATGGAAACTGAACAATCTACTCCTGAATGACTACTGGATAAATAATGAAATTAAAACAGGAATAAAGATGTTATTTGAAACCAATGAGAACAAAGACACAATGGACCAGAAACTCTGGGACACAGCTAAAACAATGTGTAGAGGAAAATTTATAACACTAATTGCCCACCAGAGAAAGCAGGATAGATCTAAAATCGACACCCTAACATCACAATTCAAAGAACTAGAGAAGCAAGAACAAACAAATTCAAAACCTAGCAGAAGACAAGATATAACAAATATCAGAGCAGAACTGAAGGAGGCAGCGACACAAAAAACCCTTCAAAAAAATCAATGAATCCAGGAGCTGAATTTGAAAGGATCAACAAAACTGATAGACCACTAGCCAGATTAATAAAGAGAAACGAATCAAATATACACAATAAAAAATGATACAGGGGATATCACCACCACAGAAATACAAACTACCATCAGAGAGTACTATAAACACCTCTACACAAGTAAATTAGAAAATCTAGAATAAATGGATAAATTCCTGGACACACACACGCTCCCAAGATTAAACCAGGAAGAAGTCAAATCCCTGAACAGACCAATAAGAAGTTCTGAAATTGAGGCAGTAATTAATAACCTACCAACCAAAAAAAGTCCAGGCCAAGAGGAATTCACAGCCAAATTCTACCAGAAGTACAAAGAGGAGCTTGCACCATTTAGAAAAAGAGGGACTCCTCCCTAACTCATTTTATGAGGCCAGCACCATTCTGATACCAAAACCTGGCAGAGACACAACAAAAAAAGAAAACTTTAAGCCAATATCCCTGATGAACATCAATGCAAAAATCCTCAAAAAATACCAACAAACTGAATCCAGCAGCACATCAAAAGCTTATCCACCATGATCAAGTTGCCTTCATCTCTGGGATGCAAGGTTGGGCAACATACGCAAATGAAGAAATGTAACCCATCACATAAACAAAACCAATGACAAAAACCATGATTATCTCAATAGATGATGAAAAGGCCTTCGACAAAATTCAACAGCACTTCATGCTAAAAACTCTCAATAAACTAGGTAGTGATGCAATGTATCTCAAAATAATAAGAGCTATTAACAAACCTACAGCCAATATCATACTGAATGGGCAGAAACTGGAAGCATTCCCTTTGAAAACCAGTACAAAACAAGGATGCCCTCTCTCACCACTCCTATTCATCACAGTATTAAAAGTTCTGGCCAGGGCAATCAGGCAAGAGAAAGAATTAAAGGGTA
The DNA here is from genome assembly GCF_030222135.1 of Aotus nancymaae. Taxonomy (NCBI): domain Eukaryota; kingdom Metazoa; phylum Chordata; class Mammalia; order Primates; family Aotidae; genus Aotus; species Aotus nancymaae. Next base: position 67,274,657 of record NW_026988442.1, read on the forward strand.
TTAAATTAGGAAAAGAGGGAGTCTAATTGTCTGTCTGCAGATGACATGATTGTGTATTTAGAAAACCCCATCTTCTCAGAGAAAATTTCCTTAAGCTGATAAGCGACTTCAGTAAAGTCTCAAGATACAAAATCAATGTGCCAAAGTCACAAGCAGTCCTATACACCAATAATAGACAAACAGAGATCCAAATCATGAGTGAACTCCCATTTATAACTGCTATGAAGAAAATAAAGTAACTAGGAATATAACTTACAAGGGATACGAAGGACTTCTTCAAGGAGAACTACAAACCACTGCTTAAGGAAATAAGAGAGGACAAAAATGAATGGAAAAACATTCCACGCTCATGGATAGGAAGAATCAGTATTATGAAAATGGACATACTGCCCAAAGTAATTTATAGATTCAATGCTATCCCCATCAAGCTACCACTGACTTTTTTCACAGAATTGGAAAATACTACTTTAAATTTCATCAAAACCAAAAAAGAGTCCACATAGCCAAGAAAATCCTAAGCAAAAAGAACAAAGCTAGAGGCATCATGCTATCTGATTTCAAATATGCTACAAGGCTACAGTAACCAAAACAGCATGGTACTGGTACCAAAACAGATATATAGACCAATGGAACAGAACAGAGGCCTCAGAAATAATGCCACACATTTGCAACCACCTGATCTTTGACAAACCTGACAAAAATAACCAATGGGGAAAGGATTCTCTAATTAATAAATGGTGTTGGGAAAACTGACTAGCTATAGGCAGAAAGCTGAAACTGGATCCCATCCTTACACCTTACACAGAAATTAACTGAAGATGGATTAAAGACTTAAATGTAAAATCTAAAACCATAAAAACTCTAGAAGAAAACCTAGGCAATATCATTCATGACAAAGGCATGGGCATAGACTTCACAATTAAAACACCAAAAGCAATGGCAACAAAAGCCAAAATTGACAAATGGAATCTAATTAAGCTAAACAGCTTCTGCACAACAAAAGAAACTATTATCAGACTGAACAGGCAGCCTACAAAATAGGAGAGAATTTTTGCAATCTATCCATCTGACAATGAGCTAATATCCAGAATCTATAAAGAACAAACAAATTTACAAAAAAAAAAAAAAAAAAAACCCATCAAAAAGTGGGCAAAAGATATGAACAGACATTTTTCAAAAGAAGACATTTATGCAGCCAACAAACATATGCAAAAAGGCTCATCATCACTGTCATTAGAGAAATGCAAATCAAAACCACAATGAGATAACTTCTCACACCAGTTAGAATGGCGATCGTTAAAAAGTCAGGAAACAACAGATGCTGGAGAGGATATGGAGAAATAGGAGTGCTTTTACACTGTTGGTGGAAGTGTAAATGAGCTCAACCATTGTGGAAGACAGTGTAGTAATTTCTCAAGGATCTAGAAATAGAAATACCATTTGACCCAGCAATCCCATTAATGAGTATATACCCAAAGGATTATAAAATCCCTCTACTATAAAAACACATGCACACATATGTTTATTGTGGTACTGTTCACAATTGTAAAGAGTTGGAACCAACCCAAATACCCATCAATGATAGACCAGATAAAGAAAATTTGGCACATATACACCATGAAATACTATGCAGTCATAAAAAAAGGATAAGTTCATGTCCTTTGCAGGGACATGAATGAAGCCGGAAACCATAATTCTCAGCAAACTAACACAAGAACAGAAAGTCAAAGACCACATGTTCTCATTCATTAGCAGGAGTTGAACAATGAGAACACATTGACACAGGGAAGGGAACATCACACACTGGAGCCTGTCAGGGGGTTGGAGGCTAGGGGAGGCATAGCATTAGGAGCAATACCTAATATAGAGAACTGGTCGATGGGAGCAGCAAACCACCATGGCACATGTATACCTATGTAACAAACCTGCACATTCTGCACATGTAACTCAAAACTTAAAGTATAATAAAAAAAAAGATAAAAAGAAATTCATAATTGTTTCTAGTAAATTAACAAACCTGTGATTATTGGTATTACAGACCATATAACTATTACTGTATAGTTTAAAAACGAACTGCTCAAGTATTTTAGCATTGTTACCACAATTGAAATGATTTTAAAAACTTATACATGGAGCGGCGGCGGGGCGGGGTGGGGCGGGGCAGCAGCGGGGAAGCCGGGGCCATGGAGCCTGGAGTGACCAGTACGCAGCGCCGCCAGTCTGCTCGCCCACCCTCTCCCCGTGGTGCAGCGGCGGGGAGGCGAGGAATCTGAAACTTGCCAGCCCTTCAGAATATTGCATGACACTACATCATGAGCGACAGTAAATGTGACAGTCAGTTTTACAGTGTGCAAGTGGCAGACTCAACTTTCACCATCCTAAAATGTTACCAGCAGCTGAAATTAATTGGCTCTGGGGCCCAAGGGATTGTTTGAGCTTTGGAGAGATCCAAGATGGCCGGTTAGGAGGAGTTCAGGATTGCAGGTCCGAGTGAAAGTGCAGAGGGTGAGTGGACGCTGCATTTCCAGATGGATTTTTACTGCCCACAGACCAGGAGATTCACAGGCAGAGGAGCCCCACGAGTCGCCAGCACTGCTGTTTTGGCCGGCGCGGCTGTTTGGGCCTGCGCCCTGGCGCAGCGGTTCCCAATGCAGAGTGAGCGAGACTGAGTCCCCTCTTAGCCAGCAAGGGGAGCTGAAACGGGGAGCCAGGCCAGGAGATTCCCAAGCAAAAAAGTGCCATGAATCTCAGAGCCGCAGTTTCAGCCGATGCACCGGCTCCCAGTGCGGAGCAAATGAGACGGTGTCCCCTCTTAGCCAGCAAGGGGAGCTGAAACAGGGAGCCAGGTCAGGAGATTCCCAGGTAAAAAAGCGCCATGAATCTCAGAGCCATGGTTTCAGCCGACGCAGCAGTTCCCAGTGCAGAGTAAACAAGACGGTGTCCCCTCTTTGCCAGTAAGGGGAGCTGAAGCAGGGAGCCAAGCCAGGAGATTCCCGGGCAGAAAAGCGCCACGAATCTCAGAGCCGCAGTTTAAGCCGGCGCAGTGGGTCGCCACACGGGAAATCACACAGGTCCCGGTGCCTATTCAACAGGTGACCAGGTCACCTGGTAGAGAGCCAACCGTTCAACTAGAAAACAAACGGCTCTGAGGCAGGGAGCCAGGTAACCAGGCCCGGCTGGTCCCACCCACAAAAACAAAAAAACAGCAATTGGAAACGCTCTGGGTTGAGACATTCATGGCAAACACAACTGAACATGGGATGGTCCAGCTCTGTGGACGAGGGGCGTCTGCCATTACGGAGGCACCCTGCAGTTCCTGAGGCAATCTGCCATCGCCAAGGCAACCTGCCACTACAGAGAGTGCGTCACTACAGAGAGTGCGTCACTACAGAGGCGGGCCAACATAGCGGAAGCAGTTCTAACTACACCCATATAAACAGGACTGAAGGGAAGTTCACACGGCAGCTGGGCGGAGCCCACAGCAGCTCAACGAAGCCTCTGCAAGCTGAGTGTGACTAGGCTGCCACCTTGTGGGCAGGGGGAACAGCAGTGGCACAGCGGAAATGCATAAAGCCCTAACTACTCGGGACAGAACACCTTGGGGGAAGAAAAGGGGGTTTATGAGTTCTGCTCCTGCAGATTTAAACTTACCAAAATCAGAAAGTCAACAAATACAAAGTCGACAGGTGGATAAATCCACAAAGATGGGAAGAAACCAGCACAAAAAGGATGAAAACACCCGAAACCAGAACACCTCTCTTCCTACAAGGGATCATAACTCCTCACCAGCAAGGGAACAAGACTGGATGGAGATTGAGTGTGATGAAATAACAGAATAGCTTTCAGAAAGTGGATAATAAGAAACTTCAGTGAGCTAAAAGAACATGTTCTAATCCAATGCAAAAAAACTAAGAACCTTGAGAAAAGATCTGATGAAATGCAAACAAGAATGGAAAACATAGAGAGGAATATGAGTGAATTGATGGAGCTGAAAAACACAATACGAGAACTTCGCGAAGCATGCACAAGTTGCAACAGCCGAATTGACCAAGTAGAAGAAAGGATATCAGAGGTCGAAGACCAACTCAATGAAATAAAACGAGAAGGCAAGATTAGAGAAAACAGGGTAAAAAGGAATGAACAAAGTCAACAAAAAATATGGGACTATGTGAAAAGACCTAATCTATGTTTGATAGGTGTACCCAAATGTGATGAAGAGAATGCATCCAAGCTGGAAAACACTCTTCAGGATATTATCCAGGAAAACTTCCCCAACCTAGCAAGGCAGGCCAATATTTAAGTCCAGGAAATACAGAGAACACCACAAAGATATTCCTCTAGAAGAACAACCCCAAGGCACATAATCGTCAGATTCATCAGGGTTGAAATGAAGGAGAAAATGCTAAGGACAGCCAGAGAGAAAGGTCGGGTTACCCACAAAGGGAAGCCCATCAGATTCACAGCAGATCTCTCAGCAGAAACCCTACAAGCCAGAAGAGAGTGGGGGCCAATATTCAACATCCTTAAAGAAAAGAACTTTCAACCCAGAATTTCACATCCAGCCAAACTAAGCTGCATAAGTGAAGGAAAAATAAAATCCTTTGTGAACAAGCAAGTACTCAGAGATTTCATCACCACCAGACCGGCTTTACAAGAGCTCCTGAAGGAGGCACTACACATAGAAAAGAACAAACAGTACCAGCCACTCCAAAAACACACCAAATCGTAAAGAGCATCAACACAATGAAGAATCTGCATCAACCAACGGGCAAAACAGCCAGCTAGCATCAAAATGACAGGATCAAATTCACACATAACAATATTAACCCTAAACGTAAATGGACTAAATGCCCCAATCAAAAGACACAGACTGGCAAATTGGATTAAAAGCCAAAACCCATCAGTGTGCTGTATCCAGGAAACCCATCTCACATGCAAGGATACACAAACGCTCAAAATAAAGGGATGGAGGAAGATTTACCAAGCAAATGGAGAGCAAAAAAAAGCAGGAGTTGCAATTCTCATCTCTGATAAAATAGACTTTAAAGCAACAAAGATCAAAAGAGACAAAGAAGGACATTACATAATGGTAAAAGGATCAATGCAACAAGAAGAGCTAACGATCCTAAATATATATGCACCTAATACAGGAGCACCCAGATACATAAGGCAAGTTCTTAATGACTTACAAAGAGACTTAGACTCCCAAAAAATAATAGTGGGAGACTTCAACAAACCATTGTCAATATTAGACTGATCAACAAGACAGAAAATTAACAAGGATATCCAGGGCTTCAACTCAGACCTGGAACAAGCAAACCTAATAAACATTTACAGAACTCTCCACCACAAATCCACAGAATATACATTCTTCTCAGCACCACATCACACCTACTCTAAAATTGACCACATAATTGGAAGTAAATCACTCCTCAGCAAATGCAAAAGAATGGAAACCATAACAAACAGTCTCTCAGACCACAGTGCAATCAAGTTAGAACTCAGAATTCAGAAACCAACCCAGAACCGCAGAGCTTCATGGAAAATGAACAACTTTCTCCTGAATGTTGACTGGATAAACAATGAAATGAAGGCAGAAATAAAGATGTTCTTCGAAACCAACGAGAACGAAGACACCACATACCAGAATCTCTGGGACACATTTAAAGCAGTCTCTAGAGGAAAATATACAGCAATAAGTGCCCACATGAGAAGAAAGGAAAGATCTAAAATTGACACCCTATTGTCAAAATTGAAAGAGCTAGAGAAGCAAGATCAAAAAAATTCAAAACCTAGCAGAAGACAAGAAATAACTAAGATCAAAGCAGAATTGAAGGAGATAGAGACACGAAAAACCCTTCAAAAAATCAATAAATCCAGGAGCTGGTTTTTTGAAAAGATCAAAAAATAGACCACTAGCCAGATTAATAAAAAAGAAAAAAGAGAATAACCAAATAGATGCAATAAAAAATGATAAAGGGGATATCACCACCAATTCCACAGAAATACAAACTACCATCAGAGATTACTACAAACAACTCTGTGCACATAAACCAGTAAACCTGGAAGAAATGGATAAATTCCTGGACAGTTGCCTCCTCCCAAGCCTAAACCAGGAAGAAGTCGAAACCCTGAATAGACCAATAACAAGGTCTGAAGTTGAGGCAGCAATTAAGAGCCTACCACCCAAAAAAAGCCCAGGTCCAGATGGGTTCACAGCCGAATTCTACCAGACATACAAAGAGGAACTGGTACCATTCCTTCTGAAACTATTCCAAATAATCCAAAAAGAGGGAAACCTTCCCAAATCATTTTATGAGACCAACATCATCCTGATACCAAAACCCGGCAGAGACTCAACAAGAAAAGAAAACTACAGGCCAATATCCATGATGAACATAGATGCAAAAATCTTCAATAAAATACTGGCAAACCGATTACAACAGCACATCAAAAAGCTTATCCACCAAGATCAAGTAGGATTCGTCCCGGGGATGCAAGGCTGGTTCAATATACCCAAGTCTATAAATGTAATTCACTACATAAACACAACCAAAGACAAAAACCACATGATTATCTCAATTGATGCAGAGAAGGCCTTCAACAAAATTCAACAGCCCTTTATGCTAAAAACTCTCAATAAACTAGGTATCAATGGAACGTATCTCAAAATAATAAAAGCTATTTATGACAAACAAACAGCCAATATCATACTGAATGGGCAAAAACTGGAAGCATTCCCTTTGAAATCTGGCAATAGACAAGGATGCCCTCTCTCACCATTCCTATTCTATATAGTACTGGAAGTTCTAGCCAGAGCAATCAGGCAAGAAAAAGAAATAAAGGGTATTCAATTAGGAAAGGAGGAAGTCAAATTGTCTCTATTTGCAGACGACATGATGGTATATCTAGAAGACCCCATCATCTCAGCCCAAAATCTCCTGACACTGACAAGCAACTTCAGCAAACTCTCAGGATACAAAATCAATGTGCAAAAATCACAAGCCTTCCTATACACCAATAACAGACTTAAAGAGAGCCAAATCAAGAACAAACTGCCATTCACAATTGCTACAAAGAGAATAAAATACCTAGGAATACAACTAACAAGGAACGTAAGGGACCTCTTCAACAAGAACTACAAACCACTGCTCAATGAAATAAGAGAGGACATAAACAGATGGAGAAACATTCCATGTTCATGGTTAGGAAGAATCAATATCGTGAAAATGGCCATACTGCTCAAAGTAATTTACAGATTCAATGCTATCCCCATCAAGCTACCAATGACCTTCTTCACAGAACTGGAAAAAAACACCTTAAACTTCATATGGAACCAAAAGAGAGCCCGCATAGCCAAGTCAATTCTAAGCAAAAAGAACAAAGCAGGAGGCATCACACTACCGGACATCAAACTATACTACAAGGCTACAGTAATCAAAACAGCATGGTACTGGTACCAAAACAGAGATATAGACCAATGGAACAGAACAGAGGCCTCAGAGGCAACACAACATATCTACAACCATCCGATCTTTGACAAACCTGATAAAAACAAGCAATGGGCAAAGGATTCCCTGTTTAATAAGTGGTGTTGGGAAAACTGGCTAGCCACATGAAGAAAGCAGAAACTGGACCCCTTCCTGACACCTTACACTAAAATTGACTCCAGATGGATTAAAGACTTAAGCATAAGACCTAACACCATAAAAACCCTAGAAGGAAACCTAGGCAAAACCATTCAGGACATAGGCGTAGGCAAGGACTTCATGACCAAAACACCAAAAGCATTGGCAACAAAAGCCAAAATAGACAAATGGGACCTAATCAAACTCCACAGCTTCTGTGCGGCAAAAGAAACAGTCAATAGAATGAATCGGCAGCCATCAGAATGGGAAAAAATTTTTGCAGCCTACCCATCTGACAAAGGGCTGATATCCAGAATTTACAAAGAACTAAAACAGATTTACAAGAAAAAAACAAACAAGCCCATTCAAAAATGGGCGAAGGATATGAACAGATACTTTACAAAAGAAGACATACATGAGGCCAACAAGCATATGAAAAAATGCTCATCACTGGTCATTAGAGAAATGCAAATCAAAACTACATTGAGATACCATCTCACGCCAGTTAGAATGGCGATCATTAAAAAATCTGGAGACAACAGATGCTGGAGAGGATGTGGAGAAACAGGAACACTTTTACACTGTTGGTGGGAGTGTAAATTAGTTCAACCATTGTGGAAGACAGTGTGGCGATTCCTCAAGGACCTAGAAATAGAAATTCCATTTGACCCAGCAATCCCATTACTGGGTATATATCCAAAGGAGTATAAATCGTTCTAATATAAGGACACATGCACACGAATGTTCATTGCAGCACAGTTTACAATAGCAAAGACCTGGAACCAACCCAAATGCCCATCGAGGATAGACTGGACAGGAAAAATGTGGCACATATACACCATGGAATATTATGCAGCCATCAAAAACGATGAGTTCACGTCCTTTGTAGGGACATGGATGAACCTGGAAACCATCATTCTCAGCAAACTGACACAAGAACACAAAATCAAACATCGCATGTTCTCACTCATAGACAGGTGTTGAACAACGGGAACACATGGACACAGGTAGGGGAGCATTATACACTGGGGTCTGTTGGGGGAAGTTGGGGGGACAGCAGGGGGTGGGGAGTCGGGGAGAGATAGCATGGGGAGAAATGCCACATATAGGTGAAGGGGAGGAAGGCAGCAAATCACACTGCCACGTATGCACCTATGCAACAACCTTGCATGTTTTTCACATGTACCCCAAAACCTAAAATGCAATTAAAAAAAAAAAATTAGAGCTTTATGAAGAACAGGCAGGACTTGTGACTTGTACGGGATTAAATGGAAGAGTTGGAACCAGAAGAAAATATTCTGGCTCCTAATTTTGAATTGTTTTTATAGTTTTCTTTGGTTTTTTGATTTTCTTGTTTTTTTTCCTTTAAAAATGTTAGTAAAATTTATTTGGAAATAAGTTTAAGATAAATTCCTTTTTTTTTTCTTTTTTTTTTTTTTTTTTGAGACGGAGTTTCGCTCTTGTTACCCAGGCTGGAGTGCAATAGCGCGATCTCGGCTCACCGCAACCTCCGCCTCCTGGGTTCAGGCAATTCTCCTGCCTCAGCCTCCTGAGTAGCTGGGATTACAGGCACGCGCCACTGTACCCAGCTAATTTTTTGTATTTTTAGTAGAAATGGAGTTTCACCATGTTGACCAGGATGGTCTCGATTTCTTGACCTCGTGATCCACCCGCCTCAGCCTCCCAAAGTGCTGGGATTGCAGGCTTGAGCCACTGCGCCCGGCCTTTTTTTTTTTTTTTTTTTTTTTTTTTTTGAGATGGAATCTTGCTGTGTCACCAGGCTGAAGTGCAGTGGCATCATCTTGGCTCACTGCAACCTCCGCCTCCTAGGTTCAAGCAAGGCCCCTGCCTCAGCCTCCCGAGTAGCTGGAATGCAGGGCTAATTTTTTGTATTTTAGTAGAGACAGGGTTTCACCATGTTGGCCAAGGTGGGCTCGATCTCCTGACCTCATGATCTGCCTGCCTTGGCCTCCCGAAGTGCCAGGATTAAAGGCATGAGCCACCGTGCCTGGCCTAAAATAAATTTTAAAAGAAAATTTTTTAGTATTCATAAATATCAACTATGCTACAGTAAAATTAAATAATTTTTAAGGTTTTGAAGCTCTAGTGGGGAAAACGTGTATACAGTTCTTTCATACATATATGCAGTTTTTCTTTCTCCTTCAAAAATCTCAAGTTGTTTGGACAAAATGGTAAAGATTATTTGTTTTATGAAACCATCCCATGAAATGTTTAACCTTTAAAAAGTGTTTAATATTAAGTCTGGTGGTACTTAGAAGTAACAGTTACAGCCTTAACATGAAATAATTGGTATAGCTTATTCCATTTTGTTTCCTCAAGTTCTGTACAACCATGAGTACTGGCCGGTTCTTAATATTGTTTTATTTTCTATTAACATAAATAAATAAAAACATAACAATGTTCACACACAAAAAAACTTATACACATGAGAAGCAGAAATTATTTGTTTCATATCTTCTGTGTCAAATATTAGCAGACACAGATCATTCTTTTTAGGTGCCTTCTTGGAATTAATACTAGGGTATCATTGAGTTCACATCTATCTTTCCATTTTTAAGCATATAATAGCATTTACTGCTCTAGCAAAACACATTATTAAATTTTATTTTCAGAACTAGAGTTGCTAATAAGAAATAATAATGTATGAAAATATAGAAGGAGAGAAAGATAGATAAGAAGTGGGGACAGGGGAGAGACTACATCATCATAGACTATATCCTGAATCCTGCAAGAAAAAGTGTAAATAAATAGGAACATGGGGAAAGGACAATACAACTCAAAAAGGCAAATGGCTTATAGGGAACACTACGAGTACAAGATTTCTGGTTACTTTCTATACCCCTTAATGAGATGACAACCATATCATTTAAGCAAAGCTGTACTAATATAAGAACACAAAATTTTCTTTTCCTCTTAGATGTTTCCGATGAGAAATGAACACTGATTTTGGACACAGGTTTTGTAGCCTGTAATCACAGTATTGAAATGTACTTTAATTATTTACCCTTTAAAATTAGAATGATTAAACAAAATAGATATTTCTATATAATTTATATATCTGTTTGTTTGCCTTATGTTTAAAAGTTGGCCAGAATTTGAAACTCATATAATCATCTTTAGACTCTTCTATCTGCCCCAGATGTGGTTTTCAATTTTTGCTTCCTGAGCACAAACACATTAAAAGGACTTTTTCTACCTTGGACTTAACTGATCAGAGTTGATGCCCTCTAAATGGAAAGCCAAGGTTGGCCAAAGGTGACAGAGCAGCATGCCTAATAAACAATACTGATCAGACATAAAATATTAAGTTAATGTTCTCAGGTCAGTTTTTTTCCCATAGATTATGCATAAGATAGTAATGGGCATCTGTTAAATAGATCCATGAATATTATCAGATTATTCTCTTTTTCCCTCAAGTCTACTCTGCCCACCCTCCCAATTCCATATGTCTTTGGTCCCATTCTCCCTTACCTGCTCTTATTTTAACATCTTCACTGCCCCTTCACCACTGCATTGTCTAATCAGTCTACAAACATCATCAAGTTCACATTATCTTAAAAAGACAGAACGCTTTATTTTGCTCTTTTTATTAAGTTTTTATTCTGTTTCTTGAAAGGACAAACTGTGTTCCCAAGGCAGACACTATATTATGTTGAAATGATCTATATGTGTGTTTTGCCCTTTCCAAATTTCATACTCCTTGAGAGCAAGGACTCAGCTCTGTTGATTTTTGGATATCCAGTAGCCGGAAAATTTCCTCATTACACATCAGATGCCCAATAAACAGTATGTGAACTAAATTGAATCCATCACCCACTTATCTCTTATTATTTTGAAATATGACTTCTGCTCTCATGACTCTCCTGAGGTCAACCAAATAACCCTTTCTCTTCTCTTAGATGCTTCAACCTGTTGACAGCATTTAACAGTGCAAAAGCATAGGCTTTGGAATCAAACAGCTCAGCTACTTGCTACTTGGTGACTTTGGACATGTAACCTAACCCCTCTGAAAATCAATTTCTTCCTTTGTAAAATTAGGGTAAGAATATATGTCTAATAGAATGCATGGAAAGAAAAAATAACATTGTGTACATCTGGATCTGGATATACAGTTGATACTCAATGTATATTAGTTCTTTGCTCCTTCCTCTTCTACCCTTCCTTTTCTATAACACCACAGTCTATGTTCCTCCTTCCTAGTTATTACACTCTCTATATATATAAGTTCTCAGACTCCTCCATTACTGTTCTAGTAGAGATTCCAAGGATCTGTCATTCCTTGTTCTTTCATTATTTACATTATCTCCCTCAATAATCTCATCTGATCTTCGAATTTAACTACTGCTTTTAGTCCCTACTTAGTTAACTACACATCTCTCTTCAGCCTCTCTCAAGATCCCCCACAGTGGGCTAGTCATCTGCTGAACGCTCCTAAGTTCAAGTACTAAATTTCCCACTCTACTGTCTCCACTCTCCCAATGTGCTTGTCCCATCCCCGGCAAAACAGCCCTGGCATCCTAACTCCCCTGACCAAATGCTTTCGGTAGCTCTAATGGCCTTCAATGAAATCTGAATACTTGAGTTTGGTATTCAAAAGTCTCCATAGTCTGGTCTTTATTTGCTACTTCAATCATATTTTCCATTACTCTCACAGAGTCACCTTATGCTTCAACCAAATTTTCAGCACTTCATTAATGATTCCTAATATTACTTACCCCATCTCCTTACCCCAAGGCTTCTCGAATGTCCATATCCCAGTTCCCACCTTTTTCAATCCTAGATAACCCACTAGGCCCAACAGTAAATCCCCTCTCCATGAAGACTTCTTGGATTCCACAGCTAAGAGCTATCTTTCCTTCTTCTAAGTACCAAGACAGTTTAGCAGTCTCTCTCTTGAGTAGTCATTGTCTGCAAAATAATAGCTATTCATGTCTATTTATTTTACAGCCTGCTAACCTGCCCGTCCTTCCCCCATTCCCAATGCATTTTACCTCCTCCCTATTTCCACTAACCTCCATAACCTGGAGAAGAACTTAAAGAGGCTTTAAAAAGCCAGACAAACAGGTATATTAAATCAGAAAGTTAAATATATATGCATAATCAATTTAATAAACCTTCCAGGGAATAGCTGAATGCATCCAGAAAAGAACTTTGTTCCTATGTGCCCAAGGCTATGAGAGATACAATCCTAGGATCTCATCTGTGTTCCGAGTGGTAAAGATTGCTGGAAATCTGACCACCAGATAAACTGGAGTGTTACTGTATAACCAACGCTTCTTGCCAAAGATTTATAATTAGCAACAGAATCAGCTGGCATTACTAAACTATTTTTTGTTTCTTTAATCTCCTTTTCCTCCCTTTTGTTTTCTTCTTCCCTGTTTCTGACTGATAGAGACAGATGATCAATAATCTTTCTTTCACCAACTCTGATCATCATCTTTGTTACTGCCTGGATGCTATTATTCAGTTTAATACATTAATCCTTTGGTTGAAATTCTTAAACCACAATTCTTTATTAAAGGACCATCTTGGCATCCATGTGCTGATAGCAGCTTGTATGGTGTCTCAAAAAAATAAATCTGAATGAAGCATCTCTTTCCCCCAAAAGAATTGAACTGAAGAAAGAGAAAGATAGAAAGATTTCAGCTGATAGACACAATAAAATATATGGAAAGAAAACTGAATCTTATTACATAAACTAAAGAACAGGAAAGTTTCACCTTATAATTACAATTAGATATCAACATGTCATTTAATGACAAAGTGCTGAGAAATATTGTGGCATTTTATTGAATCTTACTCCCATTATTATTCCAATGAGAAATAGAACACACACTGTACTGGTTAGCAGACCAAACCTTTGTACGATGCTGTAACCTTTGGTGGAGCCCAGTGATTTTTGTTGCTTTTCAGAAAGATATTAAAGTGACAATGTGGCAGGCCATTTTTTCCACCACACACACTAAAACTAGTGTGCATGCAGCAGAACCCTGCCAAAGCACGTTGCATTCATACAAAGATCCATACAGATCTTAATCATAAAATAATCCATTCTGTACTCTGTTTTTATGACATTTATATGAATCTGGCCACAGCCTCATCAAGCAGTTCACAGAGGAAAATTGTTCTATTTATGTGGTTGAGACAGGGTGGACTTGATTTTCAAGCAAAGAGAGAAAGAAAGAAATGCCTAATTTTTGTAGTCACAAATCTGGAACTCAAAAGGACTATTTTACACCATTTTGTAACTATATTTGTAACAGAGAATCCAAAGAGATGAGCTTCTTTCTCTGTCCCCTGTCAGTAGTAAAGTCATATATCAATATTTCTGAAACTTAGAGACCGGCTGAAGACACCTGGAAATAGTTTTCTCTTTTTCTATTCAGTTGCAAAAGGCAAAAAAAAAAAAAAAAAAAAAAAAAGAAGAAGAAGAAGAAGAAGAAGAATGTGTGGGTAAAAGTAGAAAGGAAACTTTCCAATGTGCATCTGCTTTAATTTATTCTTGCCTCTGCATTTTAAGAACCAATAATTTTTCAATTAATTTCCCCAACTTTTACTCTTTACTCCTTTAGATATCTCACATGCATACACACACATAAGTCACCTCAGAAAATTTGTTCAGATTCATCTGCCCTTTCTTTCAGGCTTGTGCTGATGGCAAAAATGAATCTATGTGCCTGCTTAACACTAAGCAATAATAATTATCTGGACTCTATTCTAAGACACATGAAAATGAAGACAACTTTTTTATTTCCTCTAACTTCTCTGAGAAAGCTAAATTTTGGGGTATACTATATGAATTAGTAATCAGGGCAAAAATACCTCCCTGGTATGCTGACAATAATATTTCACCCATTTATACTATTTTTGCTCATCAATAATAGGATACAATGCTCCCCCATGCACTTTAAGTTTTATGTCATCACTTACAGCTCTCTTAGATGCTGCAGTCTTTTTTCCTCAAGGTCAGAAACTAGACTCTGATGATATAAATCCTGCATTCATGACAAAGAGATGGGTTCAAGTTTCCTGGTTCCTTTAAAGACACCATTATTATTAGAGTCTGAAATAACTACAGAAGATCCAGGATCGTGTAGAAAAATCAGACACCGTGTGGCCCCAGGAGCCACATCAAATGTGGACATTTTTGCACATGCTTCATCAGAAAATAAAACCGCTTTCCTTTTCCCTTTCAAATAATAAAGAACAATCCTCCCTTCTTTTAGAACGAAGAGGAGAAAAAGAGGAAATGCCAATAAGTTTAACACTGTTGTAAGAAACTGCATTAATGTGAATAATTATGTAATGATTGCTTCTAATTAAATGAGGATAATGTTCAGGGTGTTCTTTTTTCTTTCTTCAGAAACCACTGGTATTTAGGTAATATGCTATACATTGCTTTCTTTCTGTAGCCACCCCTCCCGTAAATAAATGACAGCATAAATAGACACATAAACTCCATATGAATCATTAGTGTGTGAGATACTGTTACCCTGAGGCTGCTGTAATTCACATATAGCTCCTTCCTTCTATTTCAAATCTTTAAAATATTTTCTTTTCAAATACTTATAAAAGCACGTATGGTTGAAATAAAAATAAAGCACATACAGATGATATTTTTAAGCACAGCATTTTCATACCAGAAGGAAAGTAGTCAGGCATGTTCTGTTTCTCTGGGTCCAATACACATTTAGGGAAAATAAGAGTTTAAAAGTAATGAGGACCAAGAAGAGATTGTAGAACTACTTTAAGATATTGCAACTGTCGTTTAGAAAAGAAATGACATCTTTTTTGTGGTCCTTCTTCCTAACATGAAAGTTTATGACAGCATGTGCATTCCATTGTTAAAAGCGTGTATGTTTCACATGCAACCACTATGTGAGGATGAGAGGTTGTAGACAAATCTCAACCATATGAAACTGTGTTATGATTAAAAAAAAAAATCCCTTTTCAGAAAAAAAAGTACTGAATAGTTTGACCTGTTTATTAATATCAATATAATCTTATGTTTAAGCCAATCCTAAGTTATAGGAAATGATCTTCAAGGTAAAGACTGCCATAAATCCTGCAAATCTAACCTGAAAGGCAATTTTCTAAAGATAAAGAACTGCCAAGTAAGCATTAACAGCCCCTCCCACTGCAAGTCTTTTCCAAACTTTTAAGATGTCAGCTTCCTAATGAAAGTTAAGACAAATAATAATGGCAAAGCTGAAAGTTCAGCATGCAACAAGGAGGGTAAGCACATACCTGGCTCGTGTGTGTGTGTGTGTGTGTGTGTCCTGCAGAACAATGAGAAAATCCTACAAGACTCAGTGAGGGTAGCAAGAAAGCTTATTAATTTTTTTTACCAATCTGGCAGATATCCAACTCCCTAAAGTGTGCTTTCCTTGACAACATTGGGATTTAAAGGAGTGACATCCTTTCCATATGAAAAATTATATGTCAGATTTGTCTTTACCAACACATGTAACTAGACATAATGAAGACAAAAGAGTGCAAAGTAGGTGCCCGGTTAAAAGAAGAGCCCCAAGGCTGCATTTACAAGTGAAGTTGAAGCACCAAACACATCTTGTTCAAAATGTAGCAAAGAGAATTTTCCTGGAACAAGAAGCAATTGCACAATGGAGACATGTCATAATGTACATTTAGGTTATATGATCACAACCATACATAACTTGGACAAAAAGATAAATAAACAGAAAAAGATCTATGTATGTACCAAGGCAATTCTGCCAGATATTTCTACAGAATGAGCCTTAAATAAGGGACATGAAGCCACTCTTCAGTCAATCCCAGTTCTCACGTACCTCCCATATATTAAACAGCTTCCAGCACTGAGGATGAGTCTAGTGTATACAGATAACCATTTTTTTCTACCATATGACCCTGAAGACAGACTAACTACTTTATTTACATTAAAGCAAAAAACACCAATCTATCCCAATTTTGGAAGAAAACCATGCTTCTTTGGACATATTAAAGGAAATAGAATCCATGGTCCCCAATGTGGCAGCTTTCTAAGGAAGGATTCTTAAGGTAATTTTGTCTAAATACAATTTTCTTCTTGTATCCAGACTTTAGAAATTAGGTCCTAGCCATATATAATATAAGTGCCTCTATACAACTTTTTTTTTATACAAACATTTAACATTGCCAAGAGAACCGATCCCCGGTACCCATTAAAGAAACCAATTGGCAAACAAAAAGACTTTAATGAGTATCTACAGTATGCCAAGCTAGATGCTATGGGCAATAAAAGAAAACTAACTATATGATATCAATCCTCAAGTAATTAAAAGATCATGCATGAATACAATTGCAGAGACTAGACCAAGATTTTTTAGTACATAACAATCATGAATATTTCTATTCCATGAATCAAATTCTAGAAGGATGAAAGGGAAAACATTATGAGTGTGATATGAAATAATCTGAGAAGAATTTATGTGGATGGTGCTTGAGATGAATATTTAAATTGGGGGTATGGATTACATAGAATGAATGAAGTTCCAGGTTAAAGTTACTGCTGTCTGGTTAAATGACCAATGAGCACAAAATAGACAATCCTAGCTTAGAACAATTTTTAGCATCCAAATAATGATTTTTAAAAAGCAGAGTGACATATTCAAATAGAAAAAATTGGATGTCCATTATGTTTTAGAATTCAAACAGGACATTTTGAAAATGACATTAGAATAAACTCTAGAAGGCTTTCAGATAAACCATTGGTTTGGTACTTTGCATATAATGGTCCTTGAATTTTTCACGTGAATTGGGTTCTAGTCCAACCTGAACACAGGGAAAGGATTTTTGATCATAGTGCAAAGATTGCAATTCAACTTGGAAGTTTTCAAGCAGATCAAGGTTACGCATTTGTATATACTACGAAAATCTCGTAAGAAGCCAAAGATCCTGACAGAATATCCAAAACAACTACTAATTCCTATTACATTGAAAGGAAACTCAGAAATGAATAAAACACACATAAAAACAACCATATTATGAGGTTTTTTTTCATTCTGAAACACAAAACGAAAATTATGACCAAGTTGATGATCTACATAAGAAGTCTGGTCACAGCACAATCGACAACACTTTTCTTCATCTTTTTTTAGAAACACGTACTTGTCATTTATATTAATATATCAATAAATACACTCAACTTCACATTGTTATAGATATAAGTTAGTCCAAGCTCTATTAATGTGAACATATAGAACTCGGAAAACAGCATAATTAACTAATTCACAAATTTGGGATAACTATGTTTATCCCCCCTACCAAAAAAAAAAAAAAACAAAATAGAAGAAACAGAAGAAACTCAGCATACAACTGAAGAATCTCTAGTTATTGTGAACTAGCAATATCCGGGAAGCAATAGGCCATTAGTAATGTTGCAGCACGTAGAAATGAAGGTATCTTCTTTTGATCAAAGCTACCATGTTATCCAAAAGGCAAAGAGACAGACCTGTAAACTAAAAACTCTATAAATAGCAGCAAATCACAGAAAGCCTACAGAAGCAAATAGTCATGCAAGGATTGATTGCAGGAGCCGCCAACTCTCTTTCTGGGATTAATGCCCGTAAAGATAGCAACACCATCATCAGTGTCATCTTCCAAACAAAGGACCACAGTATAGAGAGAACAATATTAATTATTGTCAAAATCACTTGTGCACTCAGCGATTTCAATAGGAACAATCAGTTTAAGTGGCAGTGGCAACTTCTCAACATAAAACACACTTGCTGCAATCCAAACTGGATTTAAAGAGAGGTGAGTAACTGCCTTAGTTGTTTAATCTGGTTATATTTGAGCTAAAGTAGTTCACATTTTTAGAATGAACAAATCAAAGGCGTAATTGTTTTTGTCATCTGCACAGCAATTTTACTCCTGAATGCATTGTTTTAGGCAGGAATTAATAAAAATTGCATGCGCTTCAGGTGCTGGGTAGATCACCCTTTTCCACATAGCCCAGCCTGAAGCTGTGAATGCTCCTTTTCTTATTATCAGTTAATAATTCTCTCTCATTGAGGCAAATTAGGAACTTGACTGTGTTAGAGAGTCCAGAACACTGCTAGAGGCAAAAGGGGGCTAAATGGCAGAAATTCCTCTCTGAGCAAGATGCATGAAGCACGACATTGTGTCCACCACAAAAGCCGCTCTGTATTTTTGATCCTTTCTAATTTAATTAGCCCAAGAGGTAGCGCATTAATTTGCCAAGAATTCTTCTGATGCGAAAGCTGCCCTTATTGCAGTGAAGGGAAAAAATAACCTGCGTGCTACAGTGGCATGCCAGTAATGAAAGGGGGTTATTTTTGTGTTACAAATGGCATTGCAGGGTTACAAGAGACCTTTAAACCTTTTTATCTCTGGTTAGGTCATATGTAACACAGTGCAACACAAAGCACTAATTAACCAATTCTGGTCCAGAAATCTTTTAGAACACTTAAGAGAGTTACCCAGTTAGAACTCAGGTCAAATGCATTGCTTTGTTTTGCATTTAAAAACTGAAAACATCTTCTGGTGTGTATATTAAAAAGTAAAGCAAAAAAATTATCAATCGACAGTTCAGTTACTCTATGGACTCAGCACACAAGACATTTATTCTGGTCTTTGTTTTCTTTCTGTTTAATGATATTCTTTATGTGGGCAAGATGGAGCCTTGAAGTCCCTTAGAAGGTCTCTTGGCTCTTTATGCTGTATTTGTTTGGTAAATTGTCTCCATGTTAATCTTCTTCATCAAATACTTGGAGTCAGTTTTGAAAACCTTTGATCAGATCTACCACCACCACACTTCTTCCTCGCCATGTGCTTCTGATATGTGCTCATGCACTCAAATGGGTCATTTACTCATTAAAGAACAAGAAACATGCATGCTACCATGATAAGTCCTCCCCAATACTTTGAACTGTTAATTAAGCCTATGTAATCATGTCTCCTGTTTGCAGAACTATTTCTTTTCTAGAAATTACAGGATCCCGTTTAGGGACTTTCAACACCCTTGTCGTTTTCCCTCATCACTTTCCAACCCCGCTGCCTGAATGTGGCTTTTTAAAACACTCAGGAAAACCTGAGGATTATTACATTTTACATATAATTCTCCTGTCCCTTTAAAGAAAATCAGTGGAAGACAATGGCTTTAAAGTAAAGCACTGATATTTTCCTTCCTCCCTGCTTCTGCCTAGAAATCTGTGAATTAAGGAGTGGTGGCACTTAAAGAGTATTTTTGGCTATGCATTACGAATAACCAGAGTCACCACAAGTAGCCTTTTAAGGCATAGTGTAAGAGTTAGTAGCCAAACTGAGAAGAGGAAATTAGCATTATTGAGAGGTAGCACTGGATGGAACCAGGCAGGAAGGAGTGGCCAGGTTGAGAGGGCAGAGAAAAGAGGAAAGAAGAACATCTGGGAAAAGAGAGGGATCTTTTACAAAAGCAACTTTGTGGGCAAGAGGTTTATAAATAGTGAGGAAAAAAGTAACAGTGATTGGGCGTTAATTGCAAGGGAAGGATGGGGTTCAAGAGGGAATTAAGTAAGAAGAATATCTTAGTCTATCAATGTTTTCTCATGGACAACAATATGAAACAATCTCATTTATTAAAACCAGAGATTGTCCCATCATCAAAAAGTCTTTATTTTTAAAGGCAACATCCTTCTAGAAATTTTTGTCTGAACCTAGAAATACCTTTCAGATTTATACTGTATATTTAAAAAAAAATTTAATTTTTAAGTTTTCAACACACACACACATATATATATTTTTTTTTTACAGATTCTGCTTAAAAACCAGCAGCTGCTTAGTAAAATGATAGCCTTCTTACTTCAATTTAAAAGTTCCTATGTAATATGATTAATATCACCACATAGGAACAAGATAACTCAACTGAGAATGTGCTTTTATGGATGCATGTTAAACTGTTCTCATTTTTCCAGGTTGTCCAAGAGATTTGAAAGGGTAAAAAGATTTTTTAATACACAGTAAATACTTCTGAAACAGTGAATTAAAATGAAAAACAGATGACACATTTATTCAACTTTTTGCTTCTGTAACATCAAACAGCACATTTTCTTCAAATGGTTTCATCAGTGGACTGGGAACCTCTTAAATTGATTGACTCAAACATGTCACTTATTTGATGACTGGAGGTTTATAAAACAGTCCCTACCTTTTTTCTCTGCTGACATGTTACATATCTCTCACAATAGATTAAAAGGTAGCATCTAGTCTCATGCTTTCTCTGCAGATAATTTTAACTTTTCAACTAAAATGAAGATACAAAGTATGCTAAGAAATGCCTTGCAATTTGGAGTTATTATTTTTATTAGGTTTCTTATTTTAAGACTGATAAAGGCGATTTAAATACTATCTACAAAAAAAAAACTGAACAATTTACTTTTTCAAGGGTGATATGCAAGCATGCAAACTTAGTCAAAGCAATAGAGGAAAAACAAATGACAAACATTTGCAATGTGACAGGAAAAAATGGCAAAATCATTATTTTAAGCCAATGCTGAATAAATAGTAAGAAATTACTTTTGATGATGTGATAAATTAGATGTTTTTCCCGAGTTCCAGATACCTTTATAATCTGGACCACAGCAGAGCCAGGACAGTTTACCTACATCTGCTTTAGAGATAAACCTAGTGCCCTCAGATCTCAATTCCTGCTTCCTAAAAAACCACAAAGCCCACACCAGGGTACTCAGGTCTGAGAATGCACTTATTTCTGAGAGTGCATATGTCCCTGGAAATCTGTTGATATTTAAATCACAGCACTCTACAGCACTCGCAGTTGGGTAAAGTTGAAGAGGAACAAACAAAGTATAATCCTCCCTGGAGAAAAACAGAGTGAAAGACCAAAAGCAAAAAACGGATGTCTCCCCAAACATACCAGAAACGAAGTAGGGTATTTAGTCAACTGTACCTTGACCATTTAGCATGGGCCTGAAATAAATGCCCTGAGGGGATGTACCAGGTGGGTCATAGTCCTCACAGATGACACACTAAAGCTTGGAGAATGGACTCTCTACAAAGATGTCGGCAGGGAAACTATCCAGGGATGGAACATCCCAGGACAAAGGATAGCAGAGAGCTGGTACACGTGAGGTCTGAAGGGTCAAAGGAAGGAATGGTTACCACAGCCCTGAGAGAGTGTGTGCAGAGGATCACTTACTCAACAAGGACTATGGCTTTGCTAGAGCCCCCCAGCCAGCTCACAGCCAGAGAGGGAATCAAGGAATCAACATGCCAGTCCCACTCTCTTCCCAGAACCCTCTGCTCTATCATTGTCAGTCTTGACAGAGACTAATGAGAAAGCAGAGGGCAGCACCTGGAATCAGTCTCCCTGGCAGACAATGGACTGGAAGCGCAGTCATAAGATAACCAGTACAAAGCTCTTATTATTTAATAGTGGAGAAGACACATTGCTTAACATTTTACAAAATGTTATCAGAAACAAACCTTATCAGAAACAAACAAACAAAAAAAGTTTCTTTTTCAGATAGAACATTTGACAATACTCTGGTATTTTTAAAAATACATATGTATACACCCATATACTGAATTATTTTCAAAAGAAAAACAGAAGTCAAATTATAAAACTATAAATATTAAGATAGATAAAATTATAAAATATAAAAATACATAAAATTATAGATAATTTTGAAAACTGTGCAACCAGCCTCACTTTCTCTACTATTGAAAAATAGAATCTATCCAGTTAAGATATTATAACATATGAGGAAAAGTAAGAGAAGGAGGAGGAAAAAAGTGGGGGTGGGAAGACAGATAACCAAAAGGGAAAAAAAAGGGTTGAAGCATGGTTCTTTTTATTTTCCTATTCTACCCTGCAATGCAGCCCTGGAAAATGTGTTAACCCTTAGAAGCTGGAATATCCGGATCCCTGAATCTAATAGCTCGCTGGACCATTTTAGAGACAAAGGTTTTTCTTAGGACAAACTGCTATTTCCCACCTTGCCTTCTAAACAATCTTAGGAAGAAGACACCTAGAAATATGGAAGTACCATTTTCTAGTTGGTGGGGAATGAGAGACACTGAAAACCTATTTCCATAACAATGAGTCTATTTTAGATCTAGATTTCTATTCTCCACTCATGATCCAGCTTTCCTTGCCTCCAATATCAATGAGAGAGGCTCCTTTGGAGACACAAGGGATCCCAAGTCATGGGTCATACAGAGATAGACTTTACATATGCAACCTCAAGGGACAGTTTCTGATGAACTGCTTCCTTTCTCACTTTCCTGACCCTGCCAAGCATTCCCCTACCTGTGCAGAAGATAGTTTACTAATACAACTGAAAACATCTAAACCACTTCCTCATTGTCCTGTCATGTTGAAAACAAACTTAAGTACATCTTTCTACCTTTCTTCATCCTTTCCTTCATCCTTTCCTCTTTTTAACATGCATTTGTTTTATTGACATTTACTGAGCATCATTTTGCTGCCATTGTGCGAAGATAAGGATACAAAACAATACATCAAGATTCCTAATCTTGAGCAGCATGCAGTGCAGTAAAAGGCACAGTATCACACTGTCCCTTCCGACACTTCTGGAACACAACAGAACATACATGGTACACATGTGTACCATAGGCATAAATACACATGCATGCTTTTAGATATACATAGTCTAAGTCTGAAATACCTCCAATCCCTTGGGGAAAGATCCTCCCCCACTTACCACACTCTCTTCTGGCACCCTTCCTATGTCTCCTGATCTCTCATTTCAACAGGTTTTTAAGAACTGAACATATGCAAGGATGTTGAAGCCCACTCAGAATGGGAAACACATAAGTTCGTTCCTGGATGAGGGTTAAGAGTGGTTGGAGTTGGTAATCAGCTCTAGAAGAAACAGAAGGAAGTAAATAAAATGATGATATATGGAGATGAAATTATAAAGATGTGGTAAAAACTGAAGACTAAGATTCCCTTCAAATAATATTTTATATCTTTCTAATATTTCTTTCACTAAAATGTAATCCTCTAGAAACAAACAGACCTAAAATTTAATCTTTAGAACAAAATTTCATAAGGACAAATAATACATAAGAAAGTTGTTTCATTGTGTAGTTATTTTTTTCCCCAAAGCACCTGCTTTAAGATGGAACACATATATTTGCAGAGCCATTAGAATCACCTGGGGAGCTTTAAAAACTATCAGGTCCAGGTCCAAACCAGACCAATTAGACTAAAATCTTTGGGGTCAGCCCAAGCATCAGTATGGTTTCAAACTCTCCAGTTGATACTACATGTAGCCATGGTCATAAGTAATAAATATATATTTAGACATATGGTTATGAGTTACACGCCTATCATCTTTTAGTAAAAGAAAATTCTCAGCAATGTTTTGTTTTTGATAAGTTGTTGTCAATAATTATAATAATCTATAGTTACAGCTTTAAAGTCTTCTAAAACTAAAGATCTTTAGGTTTTTGGTATTATATAATTTTGAATAAAATATAGAATATTTAATGCTCCATAATAAAATGAGCCACCTAGAAATATAGCAATGTCTTTTTAGGCAGACAGAGCTTACACCAGAATAATGAGGCAAAGTTTTTATTCAAGCTACTCCCTCCCACCCACATACTCTTTTTCCTCTTCTAGCCCATGCTTGGAGTCTATTGTAGAGAAATTAGTCAAGCAATTTTAAATACAAGTAATGTTGACTTAGAGGAACTCTAAAGTCTCCTTCATCTAAATCGTCAATAATTTCATAGCTATGTTTCCTTTTCAGTCATTTTAGTAAGCAGTGCAAGTCACTGTTTTCGAGTTCATTCACACAATTTAGGCAACAGTGACTAAGCTAGGCTTGCGCTGTGTGCAGGACAGCTACTGAAATAAGGAGGAGCTTAGTCTTTAGAAGTATGCTTACAAGGTATGGAAACCCAGATTAGCTCTGGCATATAAACTACCAAAAATGTTCTTGTTAACTGGGCAACATATTTTCAAAAGGTGCAGAATCCACTTTGTTTCTATCACTTGTCAGAGTTAAGCATAAACAACGTACAAACAAACAAACTGTGCCAGTATAAAATGTAATACTTGTTTATGAGACACTTCCAGAATCTGACAGTGGCCCTCTGTTAACAATATTTAGGCCATAACTATATTGGCCAAATTTTACCAAAAAAAAAAAAAAAATTCTGAAGCTTCTGGTAATGTTAAATAGCTTTATAACTTCCCTGGTATCTGGTTTCTAATCTCAGATTAAATCAGACCAGAGTTATCAATTTTAATGATCATAATGTCACACTAAGCAAAAAGATGAATAAGATTAATAAACTAAGAACCTGCATATATTGTAGGCTAACATTCTCTTAATCCCGGACTCTCTCTGCTTTGGAATTTTATGAACCAGTAAAACATCTCCAAAAATGTTAAAAAGTAAAAAAGAAAAAAAAAGTTACCATTTTTTTTAAATTTTGCCAAGGAAGGACATTAAATGAGGAGAATAAAACTAGATCCACTATTATCATTACATCATTATATCATGTAACACTAAAAGAGTAGGAAGTATAGACTCTGTCAATAAAGGATGGTTCAGTAAAAATAGTACACTTAATGAAATTTTTATCATTTTCTTGAATATCTAATTTCACTGCAATCCAGTGAAAATGTCATCAGAGATCAGCCTGGGTCCACTGACGGGTGCTCTGGAGCCATTGTTCTCAGGGTATTCATCTAGACTCCTGCCTAGTTTCCTGGAAAATTCTGCCTGCAATCTCATTCATACCTGAGCAGAGATTCCCTTCTGGTCCTTTTAAAGGGCAACTAGTGTATTCATGACAAATCTGGAAGGAGTACTTCTCCATCCAGTTTAGAAATCACAGTTTTACCAGAGCTTGCAAAAACATTGGCAAACAGCAAAACAGTCGCTTTCCTCAAAAATACAATATATATGAAGTCACAGTCCTGTTTGTTTCAAGTAAAAGCTTTGGCAGCAACCAAAACAAAGAACCTGATTCCCGTGAATCAGAAAAAGAACTTATGGCATGACAGTCTTGTAAGCTTAGAGTTTTCCATATTGCATGTGATTTTATAGATTTAGCTAAAGTATAGCAAGACTGCTTTATCTTACAGGAGCATTTATTACTTGATATTCAGAACAATAGGAATAAAAAATATCTCGTTCATTTTCTAACGTCACAACATTATAAGACTGATCTGCCATGACTGAGATAGATTCAGTACCACATAAAGAAATTTTCTTCCCCAACTGGGCAGGATATCTGTAAAGCTACCCAATGATCCTGTTTTCTGTTATTACAATGACATTCAGATAGTTTATTCCAAAGCAAATACTTATTTCAAAAGTCTGGAAACCAATCATTTGATGCCATTTGAAACATTGAGAACATCCTACAAAAGATTTGAACTACAGATTTTAGTTAACTGTAAATTAACTAACTTCATTATAAACTTTTGATTTATTTCAGTTTTTCATTTATTTCAGTTTTTAAAAAATTTATTTAAGTTTTTCTTAACAGTATTCTCATCTTTGGTAAAGAGAAAACATAGCTTTATTAGGCTGTTAATAATTATATCTTTCTTAATTGATCTGTTTCTGCTCTTTTTCAACTATAATCTCAAACCCATAGATGCATTTCAGGGGATGATGGTGCCAACAAACAAGAGAATGTCCCCGAATTTTCAATACCCCACATTCATGGTGATCTTGAACTTTAACTACTTTGAAACCATTTACAAAGAACTGAAGGACCACAGAATGGTTCATACCGAAAGAAAATCTTGCAGGTTGTTTTTCTCCCCAATGTTAAAAACACGACTCAAAATAATGAGAGGACAAGAACATAAAATAGAAGTTCTTACAAGGACTCTGAACAGGCAACAGGAAGAACTATGCAATCAAAAATAATTAATAATTGAATTTAAGGTGCTTTAGCTAGCTGCAACACAAAAATTAAGAATAAATAATTAAAATTAAAATTGAATCAGTCAATTTAAAATTTTTTATTTGAAATCCAAATCAAAGTTTTGTAGTAAGGTACTTCACCTGGAAAAAGAGTAGCCCAGGTTTAAAATGTTTTAGTAAACAAAGACCTTGTCTTAGTTCATTTGTACTGCTATAAAAAAAACCCAAGACTGCGTAATTCATAAAAAAAAAACAAATTTATTTTTCACAGTTCTGAAAGCTGGGAAATCCAAGATCAAGATGCCAGCAGGTTTGGAGTCTGGGAAGGGCTTTCTCTCTACTTCCACGATGGCACTTTGTTACTGGGTCTTCTGGAAGGGACAAACACTGCGCCTTAACTTGTGGAAAGTTGAAAGGGCAGAAAGGGGCTACTTGATTCCCTCTAACCATTTTATAAGGCACAAATTCCATTAATGAAGGCAGAACCCCCAGGGTTGAATTATATCCCAAAGACCCCACCTCTTAATAATACCGCATAGGGGATTTAAGTTTTAGTGTGAATTCTGGAGAGGGCACAAACATTCAAATAATAGCAGACCGTCTCTACAGTCCACCCTAAACAAGAATCAAGCCAACAAGCATCAGTGTGCCTCAGTCAAATAGAAGCTATGAAGAGGAACCTTCAGAATGGTACTTATATTTGGCCTACTCTGTACTCCTTTTCTTCTATCCCAGTTGTTATTCCCAATATTCCTTACTTTTGTGATTGGATGAAATGCAATTTTAGCGAACTAGCCTACAAAGAATAATTTAATGTTGATTCATGCAGTATTTTAAGCAAATTATTTTCAATATTTGAAATGCAAATTTAGATTTGAGAAATTTAATTAATTACACCGTGTATCAGAAAGGCATATACAGCCACCTAAAGAAGAAATGTTTTTCCAAGTTCTGCAAGATTTGATTGTACTTGAAATAACTGTATCAACAAAAATAAAGTATGCACTCAAAAATGAGCCATCAAAAGATTTAAAGAAAAAAGTCATAGACATATATTGATAGAGCTAACCAACTCTTTATATGAGCTGGTAGAGCTAACCAGCTCCACATAAGTATTTCTTGCAAATACTTAGCCAAAAACTTTGAACCATCTTTTTCTTTTTAAGTTTAACCTTCTTACTTGAATATATTATTTATTTTGCCATATGTTTTTGAGGTATTGGGGTACAGGTAGTATTTGGTTACATGAGTAAATTCTTTAGTGGTGATTTGTGAGATTTTCATGAACCCATCACTCACGCAGTATATACTGCACCAAGTCCCCAAAGTCTCCAAAGCCCCTTGTATCATTCTTATGCTTTTGCATCCTCATAGCTTAGCTTCCATTTATCAGTGAGAATATACAATGTTTGGTTTTCCATTCCTGAGTTACATCATTTAGAATAACAGTCTCCAGTCTCTTCCAGGTCAGTGAAAATGCTGTTAATTCATTCCTTTTTATAGCTGCATAGTATTCCATCGTGTGTGTGTGTGTGTGTGTGTGTGTGTGTGTGTGTGTGTGTAACCGTTTCTTTATCCACTCATTGACTGATGGGTGTTTGTGGTGGTTTCATGATTTTCCAATTGTGAATTTTGCTGCTATAGCCATGTGTGTGTGAGTATCGTTTTGAATAATGACTTCTTTTCCTTTGGGTAGATAGCCAGTCATGGTATTGCTGGATCAAATGGTAGTTAAGTCACAAGGAAAAATAGATTCACTCTTTGTACACAATTGAAATCAAACTTCTGAGAGTGAGAAGCTGAGGAACTAGCTAGACTATGTCCAATTCACCTAGGAGTTACTTATTATTGAGTAAACTTGGGGAAAAGACACTATTAATCATAACCATTATTTTTCTCATTTTGAAACTTTTACTGATAGGTTCGTTTTGGTTTTTTACTTTTTTTATTGTACTTTAAGTTCTGGTGTATATGTGCAGATCTTGCAGGATTGTTGCATAGGTACACACATGCCATGGTGGTTTGCTGTCTCCATCCCCCCATCACCTACATCAGTCATTTCTCCCAGCATTATCCCTCCCAACCTCCTCACCCCCGCTGCTGTCCCTCCCTTAGCCCCCTATCCCCCAACAGACCCCAGTGTGTGACATTCCCCTCCCTATGCCCATGCTTCCCCATTGCTCAACACCCACCTATGAGTGAAAACATGCAGTGTTTGGTTTTCTGTTATTGTGTCAGTTTGCTGAGAATGATGGTTTCCAGATTCATCCATGTCCCTACAAAAAACACAAACTCATCCTTTTTATGGCTGCATAGTATTCCAGGGTATATATGTGCCACATTTTCCTTGCCCAGTCTATCATCCATGGGCATTTGGGTTGGTTCCAGGTCTTTGCTATTGTAAACAGTGCTGCAATGAACATACATGTGCATATGTCTTTATAACAGAACGATTTATAAGCCTTTGGATATATACCCAGTAACTGGATTGTCGGGTCAAATGGTATTTCTATTTCTAGGTCCTTGAGGAATCGCCACACTGTCTTCCACAATGGTTGAACTAATTTACACTCCAACAGTGTAAAAGTGTACCTATTTTTCCACATCCTCTCCAGCATCCGTTGTCTCCAGATTTCTTAATGATCACCATTCTAACTGGCATGAGATGGTATCTCAATGTGGTTTTGATTTGCATTTCTCTAATGACCAGTGATGATGAGCATCTTTTCATATGTTTGTTGGCCTCATAAATGTCTTCTTTTGAAAAGTGTCTATTCATATCCTTCGCCCACTTTTGAATGGATTTGTTTTTTTTTTTTTCTTGTAAATCTGCTTTAGTTCCTTGTAGATTCTAAATATTAGCCCTTTGTCAGATGGGTAGATTGCAATCATTTTTTCCCATTCTGTTGGTTGCCTGTTCACTCTAATGATAGTTTCTTTTGTTGCGCAGAAACTCTTGTTCAATTAGGTCCCATTTGTCTGTTTTGGCTTTTGTTGCCACTGCTTTTGGTGTTTTAATCATGAAGTCCTTACCTATGCCTATGTCCTGAATGGTTTTGCCTAGGTTTTCTTGTAGGGTTTTTATGGTGTTAGATCTTATGTTTAAATGTTTAATCCAACTGGAGTTAATTTTAGTGTAAGGTGTTAGGAAGGGGTCCAGTTTCAGCTTTCTGCACATGACTAGCCAGATTTCCAAACACCATTTATTAAACATGGAATCCATTCCCTATTGCTTGCTTTTGTCAGGTTTGTCAAAGATCAGATGGTTGTAGATGTGTGGCATTTCTTCCAAGGCCTCTGTTCTATTCCACTGTTCTATATATCTGTTTTGGTACCAGTACCATGCTGTTTTGATTACTGTAGCCTTGTAGTAGAGTTTGAAGTCAGATAGTGTGATGTCAACAGCTTTGTTCATTTGGCTTAGGATTGTCTTGGCTATGCAGGCTCTCTTTTGGTTCCACATGAAGTTTAAAGTTGTTTTTTTCAGCTCTGTGAAGAAGGTCAATGGCAGCTTGATGGGGATAGTATTGAATCTATAAATTACTTTGGGCAGTATGGCCATTTTCACAATATTGATTCTTCCTAACCATGAGCATGGAATGTTTTTCCATCTGTTGTGACCTCTCTTATTTCCTTGAGCAGTGGTTTGTAGTTCTCCTTGAAGAGGTCCTTTATATCCTTTGTTAGTTGTATTCCTAGGTATTTTATTCTCTTTGTAGCAATTGTGAATGGGAGTTCTCTCATGATTTGGCTCTCTGTCTGTTATTGGTGTATAGGAATGCTTGTGATTTCTGCACATTGATTTTGCATCCTGAGACTTTACTGAAGTTGCTTATCAGCTATAGAGATTTTGGGCTGAGACAATGGGGTCTTCTAAATATACAATCATGTTGCCTGCAAATAGAGACAATCTGACTTCCTCTTTTCCTAACTGAATACCTTTTATTTCTTTTTCTTGCCTGCTTGCTCTGGCTAGAACTTCCAATACTATATTGAATAGGAGTGGTGAGAGAGGGCACCATTGTATAGTGCCAGTTTTCAAAGGGAGTGCTTCCAGTTTTTGCCTTTTCAGCATGATATTGGCTGTGGGTTTGTCATAAATGGCTTTTATGATTTTGAGGTATGTTTCATCTATACCAAGTTTATTGAGGGTTTTTAGCAAAAAGGGCTGTTGCATTTTGAAGGCATTCCCTGGATCTACTGAGATAATCATGTGGTTTTTGTCTTTGGTTTTGTTTACATGATGGATTAAGTTTATAGATTTGTGTATGTTGAACCAGCCTTGCATCTCTGGGATGCAGTCTACTTGATTGTGATGGATAAGCTTTTTGGTGTGCTGCTGCATTCGGTTTGCCAGTATTTTATGGAAGATTTCTGCATCGATGTTCATCATGGATATTGGCCTACAGTTTTCTTTTTCAGTCGTGTCTCTGCCAGGTTTTGGTATCAGGATGATGTTGGTCTCATAAAATGAGTTAGGGAGGATTCCCTCTTTTTGTATTGTTTTTAATAGTTTCAGAAGGAATGGTACCAGCTCCTCTTTGTACATCTGGTAGCATTTGACTGTGAACCCGTCTGGACCAGGACTTTTTTTGGTTGGCAGACTATTAATAGCTGCCTCAACTTCAGCCCTTGTTATTGGTCTATTCAGGGTTGCAACTTCTTTCTGGTTTAGTCTTGGGAGGGTGCAAGTGTCCAGGAATTCATCCATTTCTTCTAGATTTACTGGTTTATGGGCATAGAGTTGTTTGTGGTAATCTCTCATGGCAGTTTTTATTTCTGTGGAATCAGTGGTGATATCCCTTTATCATTTTTTTATTCTATCTATTTGATTCTTTTCTCTTTTCTTTTTTATTATTCTGGCTAGCAGTCTATTTTGTTGATCTTTTCAAAAAACCAGCTCATGGATTTATTGATTTTTTTAAGGGTTTTTTTGTATCTCTATCTCCTTCTGTTCTGCTCTGATCTTAGTTATTTCTTGTCTTCTTCTAGCTTTTGAGTTTTTTTGATCTTGCTCCTCTAGCTCTTTCCATTTTGATGATAGGGTTTCGATTTTAGATCTTTGCTTGCTTCTCTTAAGGGCATTTATTACTATAAATTTTCCTCTAGACACTGCTTTAAATGTGTCCCAGAGATTCTGGCACGTTGTGTCTTCATTCTCATTGGTTTCAAAGAACATTTTTATTTTTGCCTTCATTTCATTGTTCGTCCAGTCATCATTCAGGAGCCAGTTGTTCAGTTTCCATGTAGTTGTGTGGTTTTGAGTGAGTTTCTTAATCCTGAGATCTAATTTGATTGCACTGTGTTCTGAGAGACTGTTTGTTATGAGTTCCATTCTTTTGCATTTGCCGAGGAGTAATTTACTTCTAATTATGTGGTCAATTTTAAAGGAAGTGTGATGTGGTGCTGAGAAGAACATATATTCTGTGGATTTAGGGTGGACAGTTCTGTAGATGTCTATTAGGTTTGCTTGGTCTAGGTCTGCATTCAACTCCTGGATATCCTTGTTTATTTTCTGTCTCATTGATCTGTCTAATATTGACAATGGAGTGTTAAAGTCTTCCACTATTACTGTGCGGGAGTCTAAGTCTCTTTGTAGGTCATTAAGGACTTGCTTTATGCATCTGAGTGCTCCTTTATTGGGTGCATATATATTTAGGATAGTTAGTTCTTCTTGTTGCATTGATCCTTTTACCATTTTGTAATGACCTTCTTTGTCTCTTTTGATCTTTGTTGTTGAAAGTCCGTTTTATCAGAGACTAGGATTAAAACTCCTGCTTTTTTTTTTTTTTTTTTTTTTTTGCTCTCCATTTGCTTGGTTAATCTTCTTCCATCTCTTTATTTGAGTCTATGTGTGTCTTTGCACATGAGATGGGTCTCCTGAATACAGCAGACCAATGGGTCTTGACTTTTTATCCAGTTTGCCAGTCTGTGTCTTTTAATTGGGGCATTTAGGCCATTTACATTTAACGTTAATATTGTTATATGTGAATTTGATCCTGCTATTGTGTTACTGGCTGGCTGTTTTGCCTGTTAGTTGACACAGTTTCTTCACTGCATTGTTGGTCGTTACCATTTAGTAGGTTTTTGCAGTGGCTAGTACTAGTTGTTCCTGTCCATGTTTAGTGCTTCCTCCAGGAGCTCTTGTAAGGCAGATCTGGTGGCAACAAAATCTCTCAGCATTTGACTATCTGTAAAGGATCTTATTTCTCCTTCATTTATGAAGCTTAGTTTGGCTGGATGTGAAATTCTGGGTTGAAAGTTCTTTTCTTTAAGGATGTTGAATATTGGCCGCCACTCTCTTCTGGTTTGTAGGGTTTCTGCCAGGAGATCCACTGTGAGTCTCATGGGCTTCCCTTTGTGGGTGACCCAACCTTTCTCTCTGACTGTCCTTAGCATTCTTTCCTTCATTTCAACTCTGGTGAATCTCACGATTATGTGCCTTGGGGTTGCTCTTTTTGAGGAATATCTTTGTGGTATTCTCTGTATTTCCTGGACTTGAATGTTGGCCTGCCTTGCTAGGTTGGGGAAGTTCTCCTGGATGATATCCCAAATAGTGTTTTCTAGCTTGGATTCATTCTCCCCAGCACATTCAGGTATACTGATCAAGCATAGATTAGGTCTTTTCACATAATCCCATATTTCTTGGAGCCTTTGTTCATTTTTTTCACTCTTTTTTCTCTAATCTTGCCTTCTCGTTTTATTTCAATGAGATAATCTTCAGTCTCTGATAACCTTTCTTCTGCTTGATTGATTTGGCTATTGAAACTTGTGTATGCTTCACGAAGTTCTTGTGCTGTGTTTCTCAGCTCCATCAAGTGATTTATGTTCTTTTCTAAGCTGGTTATTCTAGTTAGCTTTTCATCTAACCTTTTTTCAAGGTTTTTAGTTTCTTTGCATTAGGTTAGAACATATTCCTTTAGCTCAGAGAAGTTTTTTATTATCCACCTTCTAAAGTCTGCTTCTGTCAATTCATCAAACTCATTATCCATCCTGCTTTGTTCCCTTGCTGGTGAGGAGTTGTGATCCTTTGGAGGAGAAGAGGCATTCTGGACTTTGATGATTTCATCCTTTCTGAGCTGGTTTCTTCCTATCTTTGTGAATTTATCTACCTTTGATCTTTGAAGTTGGTGATTTCAGATGGGGTCTCTGAGTGGACGTCCTTTCTGTTGATGTTGAAGCTATCTCTTTTTGTTTTTTAGTTTTCCTTCTAATAGTCAGGTTCCTCTGCTGGAGGACTGATGGAGGTCCACTTCAGACCTTGCTTGCCTGGGAATCACCTGCAGGGGGTACAGAGCAGTGAGGATTACTGCCTAATCTTTCCTCTGGTAGCTTCATTCCAGAAGGGTACCCCCCAGGTGTCAGCCATAGCTTTCCTGTATGAGGTGTTTTTTTGGTTATTCAGGGGTCAGGGAGCCACCTGAGGAGTCTGTCCCTTGTCTGCATGCAGAAGTGCTGCTGGGCTGCCTCACACTCAGCCCTGCTGCTGTGTGGGCTTCCTCTGGCTTTTGTTTATACAGGTGAGATTAGACCCGCCTTCGCAATGGTGGATGCCCTTCCCCGCACTGAGCTCCATCTTCCCAGGTCAAGCTCAGATTGATGTGCTGGCAGCGGAACTCTCAAGGAAGAGGGCTTCAGTTTGCTGGTCTTTGTGGGGGTGGGACCTGCCAAGCCGTATCACCTGTCTCCCTGCTTTTAGCTCTCCCTCTTTCTGCAGGATGGGTAGATCCATCCCACAGGCACTCTCAGCACTAGTCAAAACTTCCATGCAGATCTGTGCTGACAACTGGTAGTGCCAGGCCAGCTGGAGCTGCTGCTCAGATCTCTGTCATTAACTTGCAGTGTTTTTCCGCCCGGCAGCATTCTCCTGGACTGTGGGTTGCAATGGCCATGGGAGAAACACAGTATCTGAACCAGAGTGCCAAGGGGGTAAAGTCCCCGATCCTTCAGCCAGTTGCACTTCCCGGGTGGGGCAGCACCCTGCCCTGGTTTGGTTTGCCCTCCTTGGGCTACACCCACTGTCCAACCAGTCCCACTGAAATGAACCTGGTACCTCGGTTGGAAATGCGGAAACCACTCGCCTTCTGTATCTCTCTCACCATGAACTGTGCTCTGGAGCTGTTCCTATTCAGCCACCTTGGCAGAAGTACCCATATAAGGTTTTAATATAACTTTACAAAAATAGAAAAATTTTACTAAATGTAAAGCTCAAATCTCTCCTTCTGTCAAGGCACTTGGAAAGACAGGTTTTATTTTGTTTTGTTTTTCTTGGATCAGAATTATATTTTAATACATATAGCATGGTGCCTAGAACAGAGTTGGTCTTTAATAAAGCTCAGAGGAAGAACAGGAGAAAAAAAAATTCTAGACAAGAGAGATGTAAGAAGGTTCTAATGCAGGTGAAAACTCAGCCCAGTCAATTAACTTAGTATAGGCCATGAGGGAATTTAAAGACAAGCAGGGGGATGAGGTGTAGTCATTGATAAGAGTGGTCAAGATATAGTGGGAGGATCTGGTTAGGTGTCACAGCATAAAAGGTCATATAAGCTATGACAAGGGGCTTAGATTTTACTATCTGTGTGATAGGAAACCACTGAAAGAATTTAAGCAGGAGACGAACATGATTTAATCACTGACTGCTATGTGAGGAATGGATTTATGAACAGACAAGAAACAGGAAGACCAATAGGAATTTATCCCAATGGAGATAAACTCCACAGGAGAAAAAAGAAAGATGATAACTGATTAGCATAGAGTAATAGTGATGATGATGGAGAGATATGGATGGGTTCCAAAGCTCTTCTGAAGATGGAATTAACAGGAATTGGTTATTCAATTAGGTGTAAGGATGAAGAAGTCAGCAATGGCAGGAATGACCCCCCAGGTATCAGACTTGAACCATTCAAGGGTTGAGGGGACATCCTATAGGTCTTCACTTAGACCCAAACACATTTACTTGATTTGGCAAACCAGTAAAAATCTGGTTTCTCTTAATAGAAATAGTCCTAGTTTGAGATCCTTTCACCTTCAGAAATGTGCCATAAATAGGCCATAAACTTGAAGAGCAGACTGGGGTATACTAGCATTGTCTAGTTCTTTAAGGACTCGTTCCCATTCTTCTTATCATGCTTAAATAATATTAATTTGAGGCTTTTATAGAGATAAGCAATTGCTCTTTTTCCCCCTGGCTTTAGGATCAATTAGAAAATAAATCCCAGCACCACAACCACCACCTCCCAAAAAAGACAGCTAGCCAGGGATAGGTAAGGTTGATTTGAGAACAAGCCCTCAGATCTGTGATCAAAGGCTATCTCACATACCCTACCCCGTACCTTGCTTGCCTCCCCCATTCTAGCCTTAACAAAGTCCAGTGGAGGAAAAGTATAGGTTTTAAAATGAGAACAGTCTATCCAGGATTCTTGCAGTAGTCCAACGTGTACAAGGAAGCAGAGAGGGAAAATCCCCACTTGCTTATCATCTTATAATTTTGTTCCATTCCATTGGGAAAAAAGTACCAATGGAGGCCAGATCCTCATGACATCACAGAAGGGAACGTGCTCCTGCTTCAGGGAGGACTGTGAATATGCTGTACTCTGCTTGCTGGGAGCAGCACTGAATGAGAACCAAGATTCAAAATAACTTTAACCCTAACCCTAACTCAAGATGGCTTAAAGAAAAACCTAAAACAACCAAAACCCTGGAAGATAACTTATGAACTATCATCTGGACATAGGGCCTGGCAAAGATTTCATGATGAAGATCCCAAAAGCAATTGAAATAGAAATAAAAATTGACAAGTGGGACCTAATTGAAGTATAGAACTTCTGCATAGCAAAAGAAACTATCAAAGTAAACAGACAACCTACAGAACAGGTAAAATATTGGCAAAATATGCATCTGACAAAAGTCTAATATCCAGAGTCTACAAGGAACTTAAATACACAAGCAAAAGAGAAACAGTCCCATTAAAAAGTGGGCAAAAGACATGTACAGACACTTTTCAAAAGAAGACATACATGTGGACAACAAGCATATGGAAAAATGTTCAACATCACTAATCATTAGAGAAATGCAAATTAAAACCACAATGATATACCATCTCACACCAGTCAAAATGGCTATTACTAAAAAGTCAAAAAATACCAGATGCTGGTGAGGTTGTGGCAGAAATAGAATGCTTATACACTGCTGGTGGGGATGTACATTGGTTCAACCATTGTGGAAAGCAGTCTGGCAATTTTTCAAAGAACTCAAAGCAAAATTACTATCCAACCCAGCAATCCCATTACCAGGTATATACCCAAAAAAATACAAATAATTCTGTCATAAAGACACAGGCACATATAATTTCATCACAGCACTATTCACAACAGCAAAGAATGGAATCAACTTAAATGCCCATCAACAGCAGACTGGATAAAGAAAACATGATACATATATACCATGGAATACTATGCAGCCATAAAAGGAATGAAAGCTGTCCTTTACAGCAACATAGTTGGAGCTGAAGGCCATTACCCTAAGTGAACTAACACAGAAAAAGAAAACCAAATACTGCATGTTCTCACTCATAAGTGGGAGTAAACACTGAGTACATATGGACACAACGAAGAAAAGAACAGACACCAGAGCCTACTTAAGGGTGTAGGGAGGGAGGAGGGTAAAGATCAAAAAGCTACCTATCAGGTACTATGTTTATTACCTGGATGGTAAAATAATGTGCACATAAAATCGCCATGACAGGTAATTTACTTATGTAACAAACCTATACCTGCACATATATCCCTGAACCAAAAAATAAAAGTTAAAAATTAAATTAAATTTTTAAATGACCAGAAATCTCTTCTGATCCCACGACTCATGTGCTGTGTGATTCTGGGGAGTGAGTGAATCCCTGCTAGGGATCACGAGTGATCATTAAAAGGAAATGTGATGGAAACTATAAAAGTTATGAGTTGTATTCTTCCTAAAGAGTTTACCAGTACCGCTTCCCACTTTGTGTACCTTGGGAAGTCTGAGGCACTTGAGCATTTTGTTGTCCTTCCCTAAGTCATTCAAACTTCCACGTACTATTTCTTCACTCAGACATCTTCAGTCTTTTTATCAGAAGTGAAATCATTTCTCCAGATGCTGAGTTGGAAGGTCGGTATGTAAAACCCACTCACACAGTTACCTATCGAGAAGCCTAGAGTTCCAAGGATCCTCAGAGAATATCTTAGGACTCTAAGCAACACAGTCTCTTCCTTTCCAACATTGTTAGACGCTGCAACTGCTACACAATTACTTCTCAGGAACAAAGTGACTGTATGTCCAAAGACCTAGACTATGGTTCTTCCCTTTCACAAGGTATTAGAAGGAACACACCCATTGTTCATCCATGTCAGGTGAAAAAAAGTCAAAATGCAAACAGGTGGGGGAAGAGGGACCCCCAAAAAGGCAAAAAGATGAGAACTACCAAGGATATATTTGATTGATAATAAAATCTCTAACAGCTAAATTTCCTTCATTTCCTTCCTTAGCTATATGGATGGTTTCTGTACAACTTTGTGCTATTTTTTATATTTACTTG
Source organism: Aotus nancymaae (assembly GCF_030222135.1). Classification (NCBI taxonomy): domain Eukaryota; kingdom Metazoa; phylum Chordata; class Mammalia; order Primates; family Aotidae; genus Aotus; species Aotus nancymaae. Next base: position 67,312,771 of record NW_026988442.1, read on the forward strand.
CTTTTTTGACTTCTATGATTAGTGAAATCCATTTTAATCTAAAGTCTTTTGCTATTCCATAGGAATAGTTAGGGGGGAAACCCACATATTTTTGAAGAGACATGTAAACAGCATGCAGAGTACTGAGCTTTCTGAGGACTGAGGCTTCTGGCTTTCAGAGTTCTCATTTTCTTCAAATGTGGGTTTAGTCCTGCATTGAATTAGGCTGTAATATTCCCTTATATGATAAAGCATCATTTAACAGGAAGTTATACTCTTTTATGTTATATTTGCATTTCATTCATTTCGTTTCCATGATACTTTTTAGAAAATAAATGATAAATAGAAGCAGAACAGGTATTTGTAATTACTCGTGAGTCATTTGCTCTCACATAATTTAACAGCCATAGATTTTAATATTTATAGCACATGTTGAAAGGATTTAACATATGTAGTGATCTTCACCAAGTAACTCTATACTCTTCTTGAATACAAAGATGTAAATTTTGTCACCATTTATGCAATCTGCTAAAAATATTGCTATTAATTCATGTGAATGAGTTTTTCCTCTAAGATTTTAATTAAAACACAAATGCTTTGCACACTTCAATCTGCAATATCCTACACATGCATTTTTTAAATACTGACTGATCAGTTGGATAACAGGGGATTTCTTTGTAAGATGTTTTCTCATACCTGAAAATTTCCACAAAGCAGTAATTTTTGTGTGAAAGCCCATTCAAAAGCTAAATAAGCATCATACTACAAAGTTCTCAGTGGCAATTGTGTTCTCTTTGCAATCCTATGTATAACAAAATGTGCTCTAATAAGAAAAGAATAGAACTGGCCAAGCTGGGAGGAAAGAAGAAAGGGAAGAGAAGGAAAAATTGAGGACAACTGGCTTAGTCAGTCCAATATTGCAATTGCTCTGGTCGTGGGAGCTTGGAGACCCCTGTGCTTGGATAGGACAAGTTCAGGGGACATGCAGGATGAGCCTGTGATGGTTGGCACATTCTTGATGACAGTATTCATTATTTTCTCCAAGGTGCACTCTGATCAGAATGCTTACCCATCTGCAAGTGTTCTTTTGGATTGTTTTGGAAAGAGTGTTTCAAGGAGAGATTTCAACCTCACCAAAACCTGGTGAGATTAGTGATGATCCCAAAGCATTTAAAACTAATTGAAAGGTTATTCAGAAAGACCTGGATGGCTTCTATACAAAGAACACCATATAGTGAGATTCCTTATAGCTCTCCAACAACTGAAAATGTGGAGAAACCAGCTACCACTGATGTAATTGCCTACAATAGGTGCCCCTTTAAGTGCAAGGCATAATTGGATAATTAATATAATGTCAGCAGAAGACTTCCTGTTGCCATATCAAGTAGAAGTCTTCATTAAAAATATAAACGTGTAAGAAATATTGGCCAGCGAGTTTCTTAGAAACTTTGTCTAAGGAGAAAAATGTGCTGTGGCCAGAGGGACTGAATGCCATAAACATCATGCTAGTCCTAGATAGGAGCAGCAGGTTTCTGCTTCCCATTAACAGCCTAAAGGAGGGTGTTTTCATCAGGATTGGTGCTGATGTTCCATTTTCTTCTTGATTACAAGATGTTGAAAATCCACAGAATTAATTGAGATGCAGTCAAGAAATGGAGCCTGTAATAACATGTGCTAAAAAATGTTATACTCCATTTTATATTGACTGGTGCAAAATTTCATTTGGTTGATAAAACAAAGCAAGTGGCCACCTATCCAGAAGTGATTAGTGGAGGGGGAATTTTAGCTGATGATGGAGAGTACAAGCCCTTTTCAAAATGATTGTCTGAAAAGCAAACTAGTACTTGGATTTCCTAATTATACTAGCTGTGTCCTCGGCAGTAGCCCTGGTCTTTTTTCCAGTACTTCTTTACATCATGCATTGTCAACAGCAAGGAGTAGAAAAGAGAAACACGCAAACACCAGACGTCCAACTGGACCATCACAGCGCTATTCAGAAATCTGCCGAGGAGCTTCAAGACACATACAAGAGTAGAGAGATAGCATGGGCCCCATCAACATTTCCTGTGTTTCACTTGTAACTGGCAAAATCACACCTCCCCTACACACAGACAACCATGATAGTACTAACATGCCATTGGTGCAAATGCAGCAGAATCTGCCACATCCAATTTAGATTCCTCAACAGCAGACTACAAGTAAATATCATCCCTGAAGAAAGAGAACTGACCAATACATGAATTTACACTCAGACAATATAGCAGTTATATCTTATTTCTTTTCACTTCCAATAATGCATGAGCTTTTCTGGTATATGATGTGTATGTTCACTGTATTAACTATGTAGCAGATATCATAATACAATATAACTTTCATTTTACTAATGTATTTTTTTCTTAAAGCATTATTGACAATTTGGAAAACACTGATGACTTTATATTTGTTACAATTAAAAGTGATCTTTCAAATAAATACCAATGAAAAACAGGATGTAGAAATCTATTGAACTAAACAGGTATTCTAGCCTAGACAATTAGAATTTGAGAGAAAACCATGTCACAAGCAGGAAAGTTAACATTAATAAAGAAATCAAAAATCAGAAAATGTATTATCACAATCAAAACCATGTATAACTTTGGATTTCTAAAAGAGTTGTTATTCAATGCAAAATACTTTGCCCATCAATTATAAAGATAAAAAGCAACACCTGTTCAACCCTTAAATCTAAACTATGCCAGAGCTTTCCAAAATAATACAACTACTTCAGAATGTTGTGTATTTTAAAATTCTATGTTCTAATATAATTTTTAAAAATCTATTAAAGGTACTTCTTTAAGTGGCTAAACTTTCTTTCTAGAACAATAGCACAAATAGAGTAATACATTATAATAATGTCACTATATTCTTCAGAATTGTAAAAACAGCAATGACAAACCACATCCTTTTTTCTTTTGAAACATTCTTCATAGGCAACTTTTCAGCTGTGTTATTTTTGCTATTATATGTTATTATAATGCTATATATTCTTTCACCAGTTTTCTTAATACCAGTAAGAATTCATCAATAATTGTCGGCCATTACAAAGCAAAAGTAAAGATTTTTCTAGATGCACTTTTCAAAACAGAAGTGTGCATTTTCCTAAAGGGATGAAAGAGAAATGTTTGATTAACTGACACTCTGAAATCATTCCTGAGCAATCTGTTAGAATTTCTTTCTCTTTACAATGTTTTCTGTTCTATGCTATCAAGAACTATGAATCATAATTTCTGGCACCTAAAATCAAAGATGGTGAGAGGCACTATTAGCATCCTAAAAATATGCATGTCCTAATGCTCTCTTAAAATATGTCTGCTCAGAGATGTTTCAGATTTTCTCAGCCAAGCAAAATGACATTAACTAAGACCCTGGCATGAAGATTTGCTTATTTTAGTTTGCTTAACATTGTAACCACAGCACAACAATATTGCTACTCAATGGCAGATAAGTTATTCTCTCACATTTTCACTTATTGTTTATTAACATCACATGATAAACTATCAAATCACTTATGATCACTAATTACTTTGATAATTCAGTTAAAAAGGCAATAAACTAAAATGATATTAGAATTAGTTCTTCTCAAAATAAGAGAGCATTCTTTCTGTTTTAAAGGAGTCTGGTTAAAATTATTCAGCTTAAACTAGGAATAATTAAAGACAATTGATGATTTAAATCAAGATATCATAATCTGTCTACATCAGTTGCTGATAAACTTTTGGGGAAAAAAGCAAAAGTGATACTTTTTTTAATATGTATTCAGCACTCCTCAATGAAATTTAACTTTATTCGCCTTTTCCCTCTGAAAGTTTACTAAAGAATTCCAGGAGGAATTTCCCAAAAGAGAACAATATCCGGTAGCGTATTTAGCTGACTTGCCATAAAGGGGATGAGTAGGATGCAGAGAAGGTCAAAGCTAAGTCAACAGAGGACATCTTGTTATCCTCACATTACACCTTTGAGCCAAAGGCCTAATAAATACCTTTACAGAGAATAAAATGCAACAATATGAATACTTTTCTCTGCTAGAGATAGTAAGAAGACAAAGGTCATGTAATTGCATATCTTGTTGCATTGTTTCACTCCTTTTCTCTTTTTTAATAGAAAACAACAAATTATTCAAGGAAATACTGCCAACTGCTTTATTTCATATGTTAACTAGTATATTTATATGGTTCCAAAAATATAGTAGACTTGAAGCAAGATAAAATGGAAATGTTTCATGAATTCACTGGGAAAACCTGAAGAAATGTTTTAGTAGCAAAAGTACACAAAAAGTAGCAAAGAATGCAAAGAATTCTGGAAACAACTCTAACAGTGATATTAGAGAAGACGGAGAATTCAAAAAGAGACTTTGAACAAGTTCTAGAGAATAGACCCTGTATTAATCCATTTTCACACTGCTAATAAAACATATCCAAGACCGGGCAATTTACAAAGAAAAGACATTTAATGGAGAACTCACAGTTCTATGTGGCTGGGGAAGCCTCATAATCATGGTGGAAGGCAAGGAAGAGCAAGTCACATCTTACATGGATGGCAGCAGGCAAAGAGAGAGAGCTTGTGCAGGGAGACTCCCATTTTTAAAACCAGCAGATCTCGTGAGACTTAGTCACTATACTGAGAACAGCCTGGCAAAGACCCGCCCCCCCCCGCGCCATGATTCAGTTATCTCTCACTGGATTTCGTCCACAACATGTGGGAATTATGGGAGCTATAAGATGACATTTGGTTGGGGATAGGGAACCAAACCATATCAGCCCCCAACTAATGGATAAGGAAACAAGAACAAACAAATGAGTGATGACAAAAGACTTATTATTTTATCCTGAGATCATGCCTAGAAATCAAAGTTTTATTTATTCCATTAGCCTAGCATTCCCTAAGGATGTTTCTTGAAAACTAAATTCAATTGTGTTATTATAATGTATTCCAAAACGCATACTGTGTAATTAGTTATATATGTTGCCCAGAACAAATAATTTTATTATCAAAAAGTTGGGGTGTTAACCTCTAATACATTTCTTTATTGCAAGACCTTTCAAGAATCTTTAATATGCTAATGAATTTTATTACTCTCCACAAAGAGCATATGCTATGTTTCTTAAATGCTTTGACAAAGGAAATTTTATACAGAGAGACATAATTAGAGATAGGGAGCAATTCTAGAAATTGGTAGCCTATTGAACCCAGACTGACACTTCACAATAATTTTCCTTTTCCATCCTATAAAATTCAGACATAATTCTGCAGAGAAAAAAAAATTGTTTTTCTTTCAATTCATGCATTTAATTTTTTTTATTTTCTATTTGAATACTTTCTCTACATTATACTTACTCTATTATAGTATCTTTTATTTAACTTCTTCAAAAATAAAAACATTAAAAGTGCTAAACATACTTAGTTACATTAGATCTTAGTTACAGAAGTAGCTCCAAGTAGAGTGGCTCTGATCCCTGTTAATCATATACATGGTCACCCTTTTGGCTAGGAACTTCAAAACTTGGAACCAAAGGAACTTGACTCAAGAAGGTAGACAAAGCAGGTGAGTTAATTATCTGTTCACTTGAGACCCCACTTTTTAAAAAAATTAATATTTAATTTATTCTAAAACATCATCAATTGTAATGCATGTTCTGGTTTAAGAGATGTAAAAAAAGGCAGGGGAATGTCCATCTAAATATTGATAAAATACAGTATATATACCTATAATTACAAAGATAATGAGACAAGTCATACAATTTTGTTTATAAACTTATGAGTATAAATTGTATTTCTATGTATATGTTTATTAAAATAAATATCAATATATGCATATATATACATATGTAGCTATAGGGAGATTAGATAGGTAGGTAGGTAGATAGATTGATAGATTTATTGGTTATGATCTCTGAGTGGACATAGAAAAAATGACACATGGAGAGAGAGAGAGAGAGAGATTTATTGGTTATGATCTCTGAAATGACATACAAAAAAATGACACATGGTAAAACTGAGCAGTCTTAGACCCTAAACTTGATTTCCAAATCATTATGTAGGATACAAGATTAATTCAATGCTGCATCAGGATAGTATAAGATGAGCCTAAAATATTTTGCTGTGGTAGAAAATAGGAAGTCCTCAAAGGATGATGAGAACGTATCGAACGATACAACTCAAAGGGCTCCCATGTCCAAATGTGAGCATCAAATTAGTGATCATAGTGGATTATAGCTCATGAAACAAGATAAGAATTCATGAATCCACATTAATACAAATAAATACATATTTGTTCAAATGAGGGTTTAGCTGACATAGAATAGGAGAAAGGAGATACTATCTATGAATGATGCAACAAGAATCAAGCTTTAATCTGCCATTTGAAAGCACAGAAATGAGCAGAGGCAGAATTGCAAATATATTAGGAGGGTGCAGAAAAGAACAAGAAATAAAAGTCTAAATCGTCATGTATTTCATCAGGAAATTAATAGAGAAGAAACAGCAAGGTAACCATATTATTTAATTAATAGAGAAGAAACAGCAAGGTAACCATATTATTTAATTAATAGAGAAGAAACAGCAAGGTAACCATATTATTTAGAAATATATAAGTAACTTCCTTAAGATTCAAAAACTAGAATAATGAAAAGGTAGTGTCTCTAAAAAAATGTTTGGAGTGAGGAGTGATAGGTTTGGGGGCTGCTGCATTTTATTATAAGCCTGACTACACAATTCAATTTTTAAGCTTATACATTGATTTCATTGATAAAAGCTTTAAAAATTGTGTACTCAAACTGCTGCTTCTTTTATAGAGTCACAATTTTTTAGCATGTCTAAAGATCTTAGCCTTTTTGTGGTTGTTTTCAGCCTCGCTGATGGTCGAGATGTGATTGTCATAAATTCACTATGTTCTTTAAAAATCTGTACTGCTTTACACTGCCTTAATTTGCTTCAACTAAGCTTCAAGTACTGCTACCCAGGTCTCATGTACTGGAATTTGATAAATTATTTTTTTCAATTTGATCAAATCCCCTTTTGATTTTGTGTCACTTAAAATTGTGTAAAATTTTCCTTTTATTTGAATATTTGCCTACCAACTCTATGATTTCAGCAACTTGATGAAAAAAATCAATCATTTGGTTTTTAAGACCATTACTTTGCATGCTTATTTTTTTCTCTATTTCTTTTTTAAATTAATATATATTAAAATTGACTTTTTGGAGATGTATATTACTGTATCAAGACGTGAACACATTAGTGTAAACAACATCATAATCAGGATACAGAATACTTTCATCTCTTAAAAAAAAACTCCTACCTGGGCACCGTGGCTCACGCCTGTAATTCCAACACTTTGGGAGGCCAAGGCAGGTGGATAATGAGGTCAAGAGATTAAGACCATCCTGGACAACATGGCAAAACCCTGTCTCTACTAAAAAGAAAATACAAAATTAAGTGGGCATGGTGGTGCACACCTGTAATCCCACTTACTCAGGAGGCTGAGGCAGGAGAATCACTTGAACCCAGGAGGCGAAGGGTGCAGTGAGCCGAGATCATGCCACTGCACTCCAGTCTAGCGACAGAGTGAGACTCCATCTCAAACAAACAAACAAACAATTCCCATGCTACCCCTTTGTAGTCCCCTCCCTTGGCTCCTAATCCCTGACAACTGCAGTTCTGTTCTTCATTACTATTCTTTTGCTTTTTGAGAATGTCATGTAAAGGGAATTAAACAATATATAAACTTTTAAGACTGAATTTTTTAACATGGCATAATACTTCTGAGAATTATCCAAATTGTTCTGTTATCAATAATTCATTTCTTTGTGTTACAGAATAGTATTTCATTGTATAGTTACACCATGATTTGTTTTTTCATTCACTCACTAAAAAACACTGGGTTATTACCAGTATGGGGCTAGAGTTTCTATAAACATTCATGCACAGGTTTTGTGAAAACACAGGTTTTCATTTTACCAAAAAAAAAAAAAAAAATGCTACATGAGAGGAATTGCTGGGCCATGCAATAGGGTATGTTTAGATTTACAATAAACTGCCAAACTGTTTTCAAAATGGTTGTAATATTTGGCATTGCCATCAGTGATGGCAATGTGTTGGCAGAGTGTTCCAGTTGCTCCACTTTCTTGTCAGCACTTGATACTGTCAATATAGCAATTCTTATAAATGTATATTTGTATCTTTCACTATTAAGTATTATATTAGCTTGCAGATGCCCTTTATCTGTCTGAATAACTTTCCTTCAATTCCTAATTTGCTGGGAGTTTTTATTATGCATGCATATTATATATTTTAAATACTGTTTGTTTTTGTATTAATAGATGATATAATTTTTCTTTAGACTACCAGATATATTTTATTAATTGATTGACAAATACTAAGCCAACCTTTTACTCATGATATAAATACTAATTGGTCATGTTATACTATTCTTTTATATGTTGCTAGATTCGATTAGCTAGTGTTTTGATGATTTTGCATTTAATGTTCATGAGTGATACTGATCTGAAGTATTTGAGTATTTTTATACTGGTTTTGTCACAGTAATGCTCATCTCATAAAATGATGTAGGAAATGTTTCCTCCTTTTCAAGAGATAATGTAGACTTGGGTTTATTTCTTCTTTAAATGTGTGGTAAAATTTAGCAGTAAAGTAATCTAGTTCTGGAAATTTCTTTTTCACAAGATTTCGATAATGTGTTAGGAAGTTTAATAATTATCAAACTATTAAGGTTACCTATTTCACTCTAAGAGAGGTTTTAGAAGTTTCTGGTTTTAGAATAATTGTTCATTTCACCTAACCTATTGAATTATGTATTATACATAGATTTATTCATAATATCCATTTTATCCTCTTTATATCTACAGAGAATGGGGTGATACCCATTTTTTTATCCTGTATATTGATCATTTGTATCTGCCCTCCTTTTCTTTTGTTTCTTCTGCCATAGGCATATCAATTTTCTTTTTGATGATTTTGCCTTTTGGTTTTATTGATTTTTCTCTGTGCTTTGTTTTCAGTATCAGTGATTTGTACTCTTATATTTATTACTTTTTATTTTTATTTGGTTCAGTCTAATTTGTACTTGTTCTATTTTCTTAAGATGGAAGCTCACTTTGTTGATTTGAAACCTTTCCTGTTTTCCAATATGGGCATTTAATGGTATAAATCTTCCTCTGAGCATTGTATTAAGTGCATCCCACACATTTCAACACGTTATATGTTAATTTTCCTTGAGATCAAAATATTTACAAATTTCTCTTGATACTTTCTCTTCAACATATAGATTGTATGGGCATATATTGTTTAATTTCCAAGTTTGAGATTTTCTCATTATTTTTATGTCATTAATTTCTAATTTAATTCCATTAGGTTCAGAGAACATACTTGGTGTGATTTCAGTTATTTGAAACTTTTTAAAGTTTGTTTTATGACTCTGGATATGCCTATCTTTGCGAATTTTGTATGTATACTTGAAGAGAAAGCATGTTCTTCTATTGTTTGTGGGAGTGCTGTTTATGTCAATTAGATCCAGTTAATTCATGAGAAAAATCCTTGTTGATTCTTTTGGTTTTGCTAGTTCTATTACTACTTCTGATTCTAAGAAAAGAGTGTTGAAGTCTCCACTCTAAGTATGGATCTATCTCTCCTTTCAATTCTGTCAATTTTATCTTTTGAAGTGCTGTTGTTAGCCAATGCAATTTTAAGATGGCTGTGTCCTCTAAGTTGATTTAACCCTCTGTAATCATGTACTGTGCCTTTTTATTCTAGGTAATTTTCTTCACTCTTAAATCTGCTTTTGTGTGACATTAACATGGTAACTCCTGATTTCTTTCTTTTAATTAGTGTTTGCATAGTATACCTTTTTTAATCTCATTACTTTTTCTTGTACCAATATTATGTTTGACATGAGTTTTTCATATGCAACATATATTTGTGTCAGTTTTTAATTCTGAAAATCTAGTTTTAATTGAGATAATGAGAGCTTTTGCCTTTGTTATAATTATTGATATATTTAGGTTTAGGTTCTACCATTATATTATTTGCTTTCTGTTTTCTTCCCTCTATTTTTTAATTCTCAATTGTCCTTTTTCTGTTTTCTTATTATTTAATTTTTTAGTATTTCATTGGAATCGATTTTTTTGAACTATTTCTCCTTGTATATTTGTTTGTTTTTTAGTGGTTGCTCTAGGCATTACAATACATATTTAACTGCTTACTTGGACTCAATATTTTCCCACTTGAAGTAGAATGTAGATACAAAATCTGTCCACTTATTTCTGCCCTCCATGATTTTGGGTGAGAAAAGTGCAGTCATTTGAATATCCTATCAAAAAATTTTTTTGTTTCTGGTTGCTTTTAATATTTTTCTTTGTTGTTAGTGTTTGCAATTTGATTATGACATTTCTGAATTTAGATTTATTTGAGTTTATCCTTTTAAGGGCCTACTGAGCTTGTTATTTGTAAGTTTACATCTTTCATCATATTTGAAACATTTTCAGCTATTATTTCTTCAAAAATGTTTTTCTGTACTATACTCTTGTCTTGATCTTCTGGGACTCCCATGGCATGAAAATTAGACCTGTCGATATAGCCCAAGAAGTTCCTAAAGTTCTGTTTATTTTTTCTTTTTTCTCTGTTCTTTAGATAAACTTCTATTGATTTATCCTCAGATTCATTGACACTTTTGTCTTTCATCTCCAGTATACTATTGAGTCCATCCAGTGAAGGTTGTCTTTGTTTGCTTAGAGTTTTTCTTTTTGTTTGCTTATTTTTGGAGAGTGTCGAAGTTATATTTTTACTTATAGAATTTCCACTTAATACTACTTTGTATCTTCTAGTTACTGGCTTAGATTTTCTTTACATTTGTTTCAAAGGTGTGCATACTTCTGAACATTTTTACAATAACTGCTTTAAGTCTTTGTCAGGTAATTCCAACATTTCAATATCTGAGTTTATTTTTTTGTCTTTACCCATGTGAGTTGAGGTTTTCCTGGGTTCCTGTTTGTCAATTAATTACATATTATCTTCTGAATGCTTTGAATAGTTTCTCAGAGACAATGAGTCCTGTTTAAACCCCATAGAAAATGTTGATATTTTGCTTTAGCAGACAATCAGCCCAATTGGGTTCAGGCCCCACATCCTGACCAGCCTTCTATGATTGTGGTTCCAACGTACATTTCAGTTTTCAATGCCTTTGCAATGCTATTCACATCTATCTGCCTTGTATGTTTGTCACCTAATGGCTAGTCTAGGAAGTGGGCAGAAGCCCATCTCAAAGTTTCATTCTCAAAACACATGGTATACTGTTTAGAATTAAACCCATGCATTTGCAGCTCAAGGGTGAATCCAGGAGTTTATAAACAATTTTATGGAATTGCTTTCTCAAGTTCCTATGTCTCCATTATCTCCCTTTCTGGTTCCTGGGGACTCCCTTTACAGTTCCCCAGAAAGCAAGGTCTTCAGCTATGCTATCCTGACACACACTTCCCATGAATGCATATGCATCCAGGGCCAAGAAAAGGAGTGCACAGAAAGAAAAAAAAAATCATTAGATGTTTTTATTTCTCAAAGTTTAAAGCACATTGTAGGTTCCTGCTGCCACAACTGCTGCTACCAGAAGTTCCGAATACTGGTCATGGAACAAGAACTAAAAGGCTTTCTCTAACTTCTCTCTCTCAATGCTGATGTTAACTTCCATATTGTGAACTACTTGAATCCAGGCTTGGGTAGACACCAGCATATGGTAGATGCACTGTCAATTCAGTGATACTTTAGATTCTAGTCAGAGTCCTCAAATAACTCTTCCATCATTCTGATTAGGTTTTATAGCTGTATTTAGTGAGAGTGACCGACTGGAGAGTGCTTACCCCATTTTACCCAGAACTGGAATCTTTGAGTGGGTTTTTTTTTTTTTAATTAAGCTTATAAATACCACTATTACTTTATAATTAGTCTACATAAAAAGTTTATCGGGATAAGTGTTAAAAACAGATGAATAAAGAAGAAAGAAAAGAAAAAAGGGATGGAGTAAGGGAGAGAAAGAAGAGAGAAAGGAAGAAGAAAAAGGAAAGGAGAGAGGGAAAGAGATGAAAGGAGAGAGGGAAAGAGATTAAAGGAGAGAGGGAAAGATGAAACAATAAGAAGGGCTGGGTGCTTTGTCTCAGGCCTGTAGTCCCAGCACTTTAGGAAGCTGAAGCAGATGGATAATCTGAACTCAAGAGTTTGAGACCAGCATGGACAACATGGCAAAACCCTATTTCTACAAAAAATACAAAAATGATCTTGTCATGGTGGCTTGTGCCTATAGTCCCAGCCACTCAGGAGGCTGAGGTGGGAGGATCGCTTGAGCCCAGGAGGTGGAGGCTGCAGTGAGCTGTGTTCACACCACTGCACTCCACATGAGTGACAAAGTGAGACCCTGTCTCTAAAAACAAAAATAAAAGAAGGAAGACAGAAAAGGAAGGAATCAAAAAAGAAGAAAGAAAGAGAAGGAGGAGAGAGTAGGCCAAAGGTGTAAAAGAAAAATGAAAGAGTGAAAAAAAAAAACAAGAAAGAAGAAGAAACTAAAAAGAAGGGAGGAAGGAAGGAAAGAAGGAATGAAGGATCCAAAGAGGGAGAGAAGAAGAGAGGAGTAATAGAAAGACAGACTTTAATATCAAACACCTTACTGAAGGGAGATAAAGTTGAAATGGGAAAGGTTCCTTTGTCCCCATCACAGGGCATGTAATGTGGAAGAGGCTCACTTCTTCAATGCTCCCCTGCTCAAACCTCTAGGGGACCATACTGACAGGTAGGCTGTGGGGCTCCGACCCCATGGCAATGTCTAGGCGTGAATGTTTACAGCTCCTGAAGTCCCAGTAGGCACGTGTTACAGGGTGCTCTGTTAGTTTGCCATCTATAGGCAGTTTGTGTTAACCAGCTCAATTAGACTCTCTACCATGCTGCAAGAACAGAGGGCTTTCTATATCCCGGGTGCTTGCCTTGGTGTATGGGAAGAATTGGATCACACATGGGCTTTGAGAATGAGTGTTAGCAGCTCTCTGCTGATAGGGGAGTCAGAAGGGAAATGGTTTTCCCCTGGAGCATCTGTCAGTATGCTCTCCCTCCTGTGAGCTCCCAATGACCAGCTGCTTGTGTCTTCTTCCACTGATGTATTCCTTATGATGTTCAGGCACTTGTGTGTGTGTGCCTGATAGGGGCTCAGGTTTTTAGAGGCACAGGATAGGGGTGTGGTGAGCCAGGGTGGTCTTGGAAAATGCAACATTTGGGAGCAAAGGCAAAAGTACCTGTCCTCAAGTAGGTCCATGGGGATGGAGCCCTGGCCAGGGACTACGCCCTCCTCTACTCAACACTTCCCTCCCCGCCTTCTGAATCATTTAAAGGGACCATGGTCTTCCCTTCCTAGCACTCTTGTATCAAAGTCACCTTTTCTTATCTGACAAATTGTTTCCTTTGTCTGGGAAAAAGAACATTGTGAGCAAGCCAAAATGTAGACATATTTCCTCTTCATATAATTTTTGCCAACAAGTGGACAAGAAATGTTACTCCTAAGTTCACATGTAGAAGTCACAATCCTCATCACATAGTTTTTACCACCAGGTAGGGCAGAAATACAACTTTAGTTTTTAAAAACTAAAAAGACTAAAATTTATGAAATGTTTATGTTGAAAACCCTGAGGTTTGGGGTGGGAAAATCCTTCCTTGAACCAGATGTACATTGCAAACGCAAATCAAAACTACAGTGAGAGATCATCTCACCCCAGTTAAAATGGCTTTTATCGAAAAGATAGGCAGTAACAAATGCTGGTGAGGATGTGGACAAAAGGGAACACTCATCCGCCTGTTGGTGGAAATGTAAATTAGTACAACCACTATAAAGGATAGATTGGAGGTTCCTTTAAAAACTAACAATAGAACCACTATACAATCCAGTAATCCCAGTGCTAGGTATATACCCCAAGAAATCAGTATATCAAAGACACATCTGAACTCCCTTGTCTACTGCAGCACTATTCACAATAGCCAAGATGAGTGTCCAAGAACAGACAAATAGATAAAGAAAATGTGGTACATATACACAATGGAGTACTATTCCACCATAAAAAAAGAATGATATCCTGTAATTTGCAACAACATGAATGGAACGAGAGAACAGTATGTTAAGTGAAATAAGCCAGGCACAGAAAGACAAGCTTCATATGTTCTGACTTATTTGTGGGAGCTAGAAATGAAAACAATTGAACTCACGGAGATAGAGAGTAGAAGGATGGTTACCATAAAATATGCATGCCTGTATCAAAATATCTCAGTCCCATAAACATATAGACCTACTATGTGCCCCAAAAAAATTTTTTTAATTCTCAGGGTTTATTAAATTAAGTAACAGGGTTCAGGTTCCAAGATGGCCGGTTAGATCCAGCTCAGGATTGCAGCTCCGTGTGAAAGTGCAGAGGGTGAGTGGACGCCACATTTCCAGACGGATTTTTATTGCCCACAGACCAGGAGATTTGCAGGCGGAGGAGCCCCACGGGTCGCCAGCACAGCTGTTTTGGCCAGCGTGGGTGTTTTGCCTGTACCCCAGCGCAGCCGCTCCTGGTGCAGAGTAAACGGAACTGTTCCCACTTAGCCAGCAAGGGGAGCTGAAACAGGGAGCCAGGCCAGGAGATTCCCGGGCAAAAAAAAAGCGCCACGAGTCTCAGAGCCATGGTTTCAGCAGCGCAGCGGGTTGCCGCAAGGGAAATCACACAGATCCCAGCGCCTACTGAACAGGCGACCAGGACACCTGGGAGAGGGCCGACCGTTCAATGAAAAAATAAAAGGCTCTGAGGTAGGGCACTAGGAGATCAGGCCCGGCTGGTCCCACCCCCACAAAAACAAAAACAAAACAAAAAAACAGCAATTGGAAACGCTCTGGGTTGAGAGTTTCACAGCAAGCACAGCTGAACCTGGGACAGTCCAGCTCTGTGGGCGAGGGGCATCCGCCATTACTGAGGCAGCCTGCCATTGCTGCAGCAACCTGCCATTACAGAGAAAGTCCGTGATTACACAGGCGGGCCAACATTGCGGAAGCAACTTTAACTACACCCATATAAACAGGACTGCAGGGAAGTTCACACGGCAGCTGGGCGGAGCCCACAGCAGCTCAGTGAAGCCTCTGCAGGCTGAGAGTGACTAGGTTTCCTCCTTGTGGGCAGGGCAGCCCTGAAGAAAAAAAAAGGCAGCAGAACAGCGGAAACTCATAAAGCCCTAACTCCCTGGGACAGAACACCTGGGAAAAAAAAAGGGGGGGCGGTTTATGAGTTCTGCTGTGGCAGACTTAAATTTACCAGCCCAGCAGCTCTGAATGAACAACGGGGCTCACAGCTCAGCACCTGAGCTAATATAAAGGACTGTTTCCTCAAGCAGCTCCCGAACCCCGTGTATCCCAAGAGTCACCTCATAAAGGAGAGCTCAGACTGCCATTTGGCAGGTATCCTTCTGGGACAAAGCAGAAGAAGAAACTGATAGCAACCTTTATTGTTCGGCAATTGCTGCAAGTGATCCCCAGGCAAGCAGGGCCTGGAGTGGACCTCAGCAGTCCTACAGCAGAGAGGCCAAACAGTTAAAAGGAAAACTAAGAAACAGAAATAACTTCATCAACAACAAACAGAACGTCCACTCAGAGACACAATCAGAAAGTCAACAACTACAAAGCCGACAGGTGGATAAATCCACAAAGATGGGAAGAAACCAGCACAAAAAGGATGAAAACACCCGAAACCAGAACACCTCTCCTCCTACAAGGGATCACAACTCCTCACCAGCAAGGGAACAAGACTGGATGGAGAATGAGTGTGATGAAATGACAGAATCAGCCTTCAGAAAGTGGGTAATAAGATACTTCCGTGAGCTAAAAGAACATGTTCTAACCCAATGCAAAGAAACTAAGAACCTTGAAAAAAGATTTGACGAAACGCTAACGATAATGGACAACTTAGAGAGGAATATAAGTGACTTGATGGACTGAAAAACACAACACGAGAACTTCGCGAAGCATGCACAAGTTTCAACAGCCAAATTGACCAAGCAGAAGAAAGGATATCAGAGGTCGAAGACCAACTCAATGAAATGAAACGAAAAGGCAAGATTAGAGAAAACAGGGTAAAAAGGAATGAACAAAGTCAACAAGAAATATGGGACTATGTGAAAAGACCTAATCTACGTTTGATAGGTGTACCTGAATGTGATGAAGAGAATGCATCCAAGCTGGAAAATACTCTTCAGGATATTATCCAGGAAAACTTCCCCAACCTAGCAAGGCAGGCCAATATTCAAGTCCAGGAAATACAGAGAACACCAAAAAGATATTCCTCTAGAAGAGTAACCCCAAGGCACATAATCGTCAGATTCACCAGGGTTGAAATGAAGGAGAAAATGCTAAGGGCAGCCAGAGAGAAAGGTCGGGTTACCCACAAAGGGAAGCCCATCAGACTCACAGCAGATCTCTCAGCAGAACCCCTACAAGCCAGAAGAGAGTGGGGGCCAATATTCAACATCTTTAAAGAAAAGAACTTTCAACCCAGAATTTCATATCCAGCCAAACTAAGCTGCATAAGTGAAGGAAAAATAAAATCCTTTGTGAATAAGCAAGTAGTCAGAGATTTCATCACCAGCAGACCAGCTTTACAAGAGCTCCTGAAAGAGGCACTACACATAGAAAAGAACAAACAGTACCAGCCACTCCAAAAACACACCAAATGGTAAAGAGCATCAACACAATGAAGAATCTGCATCAACAAATGGGAAAAACAGCCAGCTAGCATCAAAATGGCAGGATCAAATTCACACATAACAATATTAACCCTAAACGTAAATGGACTAAATGCCCCAATCAAGACATAGACTGGCAAATTGGATAAAAAGCCAAAATCCATCAGTGTGCTGTATCTAGGAAACCCATCTCACATGCAAGGATACACAAACGCTCAAAATAAAGGGATGGAGGAAGATTTACCAAGCAAATGGAGAGCAAAAAAAAGCAGGAGTTGCAATTCTCATCTCTGATAAAATAGACTTTAAAGCAACAAAGGTGAACAAAGAAGGACATTACATAATGGTAAAAGGATCAATGCAACAAGAAGAGCTAACGATCCTAAATATATATGCACCTAATACAGGAGCACCCAGACACACAAGGCAAGTTCTTAATGACTTACAAAGAGACTTAGACTCCCACACAATGATAGTGGGAGACTTCAACACACCATTGTCAATATTAGACAGATCAACGAGACAGAAAATTAACAAGGATATCCAGGACTTGAACTCGGACCTGGAACAAGCAAACCTAATAGACATTTACAGAACTCTCCACCCCAAATCCACAGAATATACATTCTTCTCAGCACCACATCACACCTTCTCTAAAATTGACCATATAATTGGAAGTAAATCACTCCTCAGCAAATGCAAAAGAACGGAAACCATAACAAACAGTCTCTCAGACCACAGGGCAATCAAGTTAGAACTCAGAATTCAGAAACCAACCCAGAACCGCACAGCTTCATGGAAAATGAACAACTTTCTCCTGAATGTTGACTGGATAAACAATGAAATGAAGGCAGAAATAAAGATGTTCTTCGAAACCAACGAGAACAAAGAAACCACATACCAGAATCTCTGGGACACATTTAAAGCAGTCTCTAGAGGAAAATATACAGCAATAAGTGCCCACATGAGAAGAAAGGAGAGATCTAAAATTGACACCTTATCGTCAAAATTGAAAGAGCTCGAGGAGCAAGATCAAAAACACTCAAAACCTAGCAGAAGACAAGAAATAACTAAGATCAAAGAAGAATTGAAGGAGACAGAGACATGAAAAACCCTACAAAAAATCAATAAATCCAGGAGCTGGTTTTTTGAAAAGATCAACAAAATAGACAGTCCACTAGCCAGATTAATAAAAAAGAAAAGAGAGAATAACCAAATAGATGCAATAAAAAATGATAAAGGGGATATCACCACAGATGCCACAGAAATTCAAACCATCATCAGAGATTATTACAAACAACTCTATGCACATAAACTAGAAAACCTGGAAGAAATGGATAAATTCCTGGACAGTTGCCTCCTCCCAAGCCTAAACCAGGAAGAAGTCGAAACCCTGAACAGACCAATAACAAGGTCTGAAGTTGAGGCAGCAATTAAGAGCCTACCACCCAAAAAAAGCCCAGGTCCAGATGGGTTCACAGCCGAATTCTACCAGACATACAAAGAGGAACTGGTACCATTCCTTCTGAAACTATTCCAAATAATCCAAAAAGAGGGAAACCTTCCCAAATCATTTTATGAGACCAACATCATCCTGATACCAAAACCTGGCAGAGACTCAAGAAGAAAAGAAAACTACAGGCCAATATCCATGATGAACATAGATGCAAAAATCTTCAATAAAATACTGGCAAACCGATTACAACAGCACATCAAAAAGCTTATCCACCATGATCAACTAGGATTCATCCCGGGGATACAAGGCTGGTTCAACATATGCAAGTCTATAAATGTAATTCACCACATAAACAGAACCAAAGACAAAAACCACATGATTATCTCAATTGATGCAGAGAAGGCCTTCGACAAAATTCAACAGCCCTTTATGCTAAAAACTCTCAATAAACTAGGTATCAATGGAATGTATCTCAAAATAATAAAAGCTATTTATGACAAACCAACAGCCAATATCATACTGAATGGGCAAAAACTGGAAGCATTCCCTTTGAAATCTGGCACTAGACAAGGATGCCCTCTCTCACCACTCCTATTCAATATAGCACTGGAAGTTCTAGCCAGAGCAATCAGGCAAGAAAAAGAAATAAAGGGTATTCAATTAGGAAAGGAGGAAGTCAAATTGTCTCTATTTGCAGACGACATGATGGTATATCTAGAAGACCCCATCATCTCAGCCCAAAATCTCCTGACACTGACAAGCAACTTCAGCAAAGTCTCAAGATACAAAATCAATGTGCAAAAATCACAAGCCTTCCTATACACCAATAACAGACTTAAAGAGAGCCAAATCAAGAACAAACTGCCATTCATAATTGCTACAAAGAGAATAAAATACGTAGGAATACCACTAACAAAGGATGTAAAGGACTTCTTCAAGGAGAACTACAAACCACTGCTCAACGAAGTAAGAGAGGACACAAACAGATGGAGAAACATTCCATGTTCATGGTTAGGAAGAATCAATATCATGAAAATGGCCATACTGCCCAAAGTAATTTACAGATTCAACACTATCCCCATCAAGCTACCAATGACCTTCTTCACAGAACTGGAAAAAAACACCTTAAACTTCATATGGAACCAAAAGAGAGCCCGCATAGCCAAGTCAATTCTAAGCAAAAAGAACAAAGCAGGAGGCATCACACTACCGGACATCAAACTATACTACAAGGCTACAGTAATCAAAACAGCATGGTACTGGTACCAAAACAGAGATATAGACCAATGGAACAGAACAGAGGCCTCAGAGGCAACACAACATATCTACAACCATCCGATCTTTGACAAACCTGATAAAAACAAGCAATGGGGAAAGGATTCCCTGTTTAATAAGTGGTGTTGGGAAAACTGGCTAGCCACATGAAGAAAGCAGAAACTGGACCCCTTCCTGACACCTTACACTAAAATTGACTCCAGATGGATTAAAGACTTAAACATAAGACCTAACACCATAAAAACCCTAGAAGAAAACCCAGGCAAAACCATTCAGGACATAGGCGTAGGCAAGGACTTCATGACCAAAACACCAAAAGCATTGGCAACAAAAGCTAAAATAGACAAATGGGACCTAATCAAACTCCACAGCTTCTGTGCGGCAAAAGAAACAGTCAATAGAGTGAATTGGCAACCAACAGAATGGGAAAAAAATTTTGCAGCCTACTTATCTGACAAAGGGCTGATATCCAGAATTTACAACGAACTAAAACAGATTTACAAGAAAAAAACAAACAAGCCCATTCAAAAATGGGTGAAGGATATGAACAGATACTTTACAAAAGAAGACATACATGAGGCCAACAAGCATATGAAAAAATGCTCATCATCACTGGTCATTAGAGAAATGCAAATCAAAACTACATTGAGATACCATCTCATGCCAGTTAGAACGGCGATCATTAAAAAATCTGGAGACAACAGATGCTGGAGAGGATGTGGAGAAATAGGAACACTTTTACACTCTTGGTGGGAGTGTAAATTAGTTCAACCATTGTGGAAGACAGTGTGGCGATTCCTCAAGGACCTAGAAATAGAAATTCCATTTGACCCAGCAATCCCATTACTGGGTATATATCCAAAGGAGTATAAATCGTTCTACTATAAGGACACATGCACACGAATGTTCATTGCAGCACAGTTTACAATAGCAAAGACCTGGAACCAACCCAAATGCCCATCGATGATAGACTGGACAGGAAAAATGTGGCACATATACACCATGGAATATTATGCAGCCATCAAAAATGATGAGTTCGCGTCCTTTTTAGGGACATGGATGAACCTGGAAACCATCATTCTTAGCAAACTGACACAAGAACACAAAATCAAACATCGCATGTTCTCGCTCATAGATGGGTGTTGAACAATGGGAACACATGGACACAGGGAGGGGAGCACTATACACTGGGGTCTGTTGGGGGGGAGTTGGGGGGACAGCAGGGGGTGCGGAGTTAGGGAGAGATAGCATGAGGAGAAATGCTATATTAGGTGAAGGGGAGGAAGGCAGCAAATCACACTGCCACGTATGCACCTATGCAACAATCTTGCATGTTTTTCACATGTACCCCAAAACCTAAAATGCAATTTAAAAAAAAATTAAATAACAAAGCATAACATAACCTTCAAGCAAGGGTTCACTTGCATTTATTAAATGTCTCCCTAGATTTTTGAGATCACTTTCAATAGGCTGGGAGCAAAGGAGTTTTAACTTTAAGAAAAGTTTGACCTGAATATGAATGAGAAGCTATCAAATATTTCTAGATATTTATACATTTATATCTCAACCTATAATTTTATATAAAGGAAATAATGATTAGAAATGCCTATTCATTATGAATTAGTTTAATTCTAAAAGCATATGTAAGTGGTAAACCAACTAAAGCCACATTCATGTCTATGAGACTATTTTGAATAAATGACTCAATTTGCAAATTTCAAAGTTATCCCATGTTTGTGCACATGGTTTCTCTTCCATTGTCTCTTTCTTAAAATGGACAAGCTAGAATCAAGTTCATAGTACTCCAGAGTTAGACACTGAGTAATGATAACGTAAAATTTTTATTTTGTATACCTCTCTATATGTTGTGGAGAGGAGGGCTTTTAAGAGACAGTATTAACACAGAAACATGGAAACACATAAATCTTCTCTTGGCCAAGACACCTCACATCTCCACAAAATCCCCATGGAAATATAAGTATAAATAAAAGTGTCAGAGTGAGGCAAAATAACCATCATTGTTTCCAATTGCAAAAACAGCTGCAAAATAGGAGAAGTAAAATGAGAGAGACATACCCAGGGATAGCCTTAGGGCTCTGTCTTAGAATCAGTTTTGATTTCTTGAAACTGACTAATCTTTTGGGAGAAGTAAGGATGGGAGGGGAGGGGAGGGGAATGGAGGGGAACGGAGGAAGAAAGGAAGGAAAGAAAGGGAAGAAAGAAAAGGAAGGAAGGAGAGAGAAAGAAAAGGAAAGAAAGAAAAGAAAAGCAGGGGAAAAAAAAAGCAAAAAAGAGGACTCTCTTACTCTTCCCCTGGTGGACCACACTATTTTCTATGAATCATAACAGCCTTTTTTTTAACCTTTTTTTAAATTCTTATTATACTTTAAGTTCTGGGGTACATGTGCAGAATGTGCAGGTTTGTTACATAGGCATACACGTGCCATGGTGGTTTGCTGCATCCATCCCCCTGTCATCTACATTAAGTATTTCTCCTAATGTTAGCCCTCCCCAAAACCCCCACCCTCTGCTATCTCTCCCCTAGTCCCCCACCCTCTGACCGGCCCCGGTGTGTGATGTTCCCCTCCCTGTGTCCATGTGTTCTCACTGTTCAGCACCCATTTATGAGTGAGAACACGTGGTGTTTGATTTTCTGTTCTTGTGTCAGTTTGCTGAGAATGATGGTTTCCAGATTCATCCACGTCCCTTCAAAGGACATGAACTCATCCTTTTTCATGGCTGCATAGTATTCCATGGTGTATATGTGCCACATTTTCTTTATCCAGTCTACCTTTGATGGACATTTGGGTTGGTTCCAAGTCTTTGCTATTGTGAACAGTGCCAAAATAAACATATATGTGCATGAGTCTTTATAGCTGAATATTTATAATCCTTTGGGTATATACCCAGTAATGGGATTGCTGGGTCCACAGAGAGCTTACACTCATCTTTCAGAGAAGTGGCAATACAGCAATTCTCAACTCCTATCCTTAATTATAACTGAATGCTCAAATTTCATCTTTTAAGGTAGAGATTCTGTAGTTTTAAATGACATGTATAACCTTGTATTTGTTGGCAGTGTAATAAATCAGTCACATTTCTGCCACTTGAACAGTCAAGCAAGGCCTCTCAACCATTTTCTTTACAGCTTTGCATTTTGTCACTGTGTGGTCCTACTGCTGCTGTAACAAACTGTCACATCCTTAATGGCTTCATATAATGCCAATTTGTTATCTTAAAGTTCTGGAGACCAGAAGTCCAAAATCAGTCTCACTGGGCTAAAATCAAAATGTCATCAGAGCTGACTGGTTCCTTCTGGAAGCTCTAGCTACCTTTTTCTCACTTCTAAAGACTGCCTGCATTCCTTGACTCATGGGCCATACCTCCATCTTCAAAGTACATCACTCTAATTTCTGCTTCCATGGACTCATCTTTTCTGCTCTCCTGCCTTCTTCTTATGAGGACCCTTATGATTACATTGGGTCCACCAGATATTCCAAGATAATCTCCCTATCTCAAGATTTTTTAACTCAATCATCCTTCCTTTGCATGTAATGTAACATAGTCACAGGTTCCAATAAATAGAATATGAACATCTTTGCAGGGCAGCAGCGGGGGTTGCAGGGGGCATTATCAGCCTGCTACAGTTTAAAAGGTTCCTATCATGGGCATATTTGGAGAACTTTACTATATGTAACTTTTACCAGAAAATTTCTCAAAAGTTTAATTAAGATTGATTCTAGTTATATGGGTCACTTACATCACAGAGAGTAACTGAAAAGAGTTTGACAGGGATTATTTACAAATATATGAGCAAGTTTCCCACAAAGGATAGAGAAACACTTGTAGAGTCATAATAGTCCAAAGCCCTGAGACTAAATTGTTAAGAAGCAGCAGCAGCTACTAGAATTCCCAAAGAACCATTACTTTAGGAGAAGTTCTCCCTCTACATGACACTGTAGAGAGGAATGTATCCATTGCTCACCATCAGCAAGCAAGGAAGGAACATGGGAAGTGAATATTTCCCCGGCCCCTCTCCTGCTGGCCATACATTGGCTGAACCCAACCAGAAGTCACATAGCAAGAACATGAGCCTTACTCATGCAACCCATTGAGTTTAGCCTTCTGGACCACAAAGGAGGGTGAAGAAGTGGGAAGAGTGAATACATAGGAACAAACAAATAATATCCTACGGGATAGGTCTTCTTTTTTGCCTTTCATGATCCACTATTGTCCTTTGTGCAAACGAAAAACACATGTCATTAACATAGGGGACCCACATACAAAGTCCCATCTATTGCCATACTATGAGAGAATTATATCAGTTCAGCCATATGTCCAACAAAAA
Organism: Aotus nancymaae; assembly: GCF_030222135.1. Taxonomy (NCBI): domain Eukaryota; kingdom Metazoa; phylum Chordata; class Mammalia; order Primates; family Aotidae; genus Aotus; species Aotus nancymaae. The sequence goes on from NW_026988442.1 coordinate 67,336,617, forward strand.
CCTAAAACTTAAAACATATAACACATCAGAAGAGAAAACGTTGGGGACAGACAAATAATTAATATAAAATATAGCTGTTGGCACTATTCACAATAGCAAAGACATGGAATCAACCCACAGGCCCATAAGTGGTAGACTGAATAAAGAAAATGTGGTACATATACACATGGAATACTATGCAGCCATAAAAAGGAATGAGATCATGTCCTTTGTAGGGACATGGATAGAGCTGGAAGCCATTGTCCCTAGCAAACTAATGTAGGAACAGAAAACCAAACACTCCATGTTCTCATAAGCGGGATCTGAAAAATGAGAAGACATGGACACAGGGAGGGGAACAATACATACTGGGGCTTGTCCGGGTGGGAGGGTGACAGGGGGAGGGAGAGCATACAGATAAATAGATAATGCATGCCTGACTTAATACCTAGGTGATCAGTTGATACGTGCAGCCACCACCATGGCACACATTCACCTATGTAACAAACCTGCACGTCCTGCAAGTGTATCTCACAACTTAAATTTTAAAACTAAAAAAAAATAAAGTTAGCTGCTGCCAGCGCCTTGTGACAAAGTTCGTAATCACAGCTTCCTTCATTTGTCACCATTGTTTCTTTACCTTCTGCCAGCAACTGGGCTACTCCAGAATTTTCCTGATGGAGGACCCAACCCTTAATTCCCATGGAATCTATGTTCTTAGCAGTCTTTTCTTTACTGAATTGCCACAATGTCCCATTGAACACTATTACTGGACATAGAAGGATTATGAGGTATCCCACTGAATCATCTAAGCTGCAGACAAGATGCTCTTTTCCCTCCCTTGTGCAGCAGCCACCCAATTTTCTCTGGGTAACTAGGACCAATCTTCTCTGATAGTACAGTGAATACATTCTTTGCCAAAATGCCAGTGAGAAATCTTTTTCTAACGTAATGGAATCATGACTGTGGTACCCAGAGGAAGGATTTATTTCATGAGGATTACGACTTTCAAAGCTACCTCGGTCAAGTGTACAGATCATTAATAAAAATTTTTCAAATGGCTTTATTAGGTACAGGGGGCGGAGAGAGAGAGAGAGAGACAGACAGAGAGACAGACAGAGACAGAGAGACACAGAGAGAAACTGAAACAAACAGACCACTACCACTTCTACTCCTTATTCCTGGAAACACACATTTTGGCTATAAGACAGACAGCACCATATATTCATTGCAACATTTAAGCATATGCCACATGTTGTAAGATAGCACTCCCACTTCCCAGAGTAAAGAAAATACAGAGGCAGATTCACCATATATCCTTATATCACCATTGCAGGTTACTTCATCAAGGGATCTGCTGCCCCACTCTCAATAAAGAACTCTGGATCTGTGAGTTGGATTAGGTCTAGGTATTGAATACGAGGCCATTAATGCTCACTTTGGCAACTCAAGTCAAATTTCTGCCCACTAAACATAGCCTTTTTCCACATATGAGAAGCAACACCTCACTAAACTACACATCCGTTTTCATCTGTAGGGATTCCATGATCAATGAGTCATTGCTACAAGTCCCTGTGGGTCAAACACTCTGATTACCACTCCATCATTGCAGCTTATTAAGATAATTGCACTCATCTTGTTTCTGCTGGTTAAGCAGTGACATGTGGCCTCTACCACTCTGTGATCCCATTATTCCATTGAAATCTAGGACTCCAGTGCAGATGGATTATTTCCTACTATCATCTCCAGCTTGCAGAGAACAGCCATTGCAGATGCTGCTGTTTTTCCCAACTGATACATTTCTGAATGCTCAGGTAAAGGGAGTTTCTTCCCAGGGACATGTTTAATGGGTGGTTGAATTAATTGTATGTAATAGATTCATCCCAACATTTACACTTTCCTGATCTTAGGACTTCTTTCCCTAAAAAATTCCAGGATGCTTCAGCATTTATTTATCATTGACTCTAGATGACCACGGAGTCTAATCTTCCATTCACTATTTTTACTTATTCCCAGATGGTTGACCCAACACATTAAATCCAAAACTCAAGTAAATGTAACATATAGATAAATCTGTCCCAATATCATCTTATATTTTTCCTCCTTGGCTCAATACATTTTGAAGCTACTTATATGTGCTACATAAATTCCTACTGGTAAAACCTGGCAAGGTACTGAAATTCTCCGAGTACAGTCTATTTTCTTCCTAACCAGGTATTTTACAGTCCCTGTCTGTGCTCTGCTGTGTACCTTATTCCATTATTGAATGACTGTGTGGCTTTGGACAAGTCACTACATGATTTTGAGATTCTTCTTTAAAATGAAGATAATAATATCTACTCATAGTGTTGATGCAGAGAATAAATAGGCAATGTAAGTAGATGGTTAACAGCACGTAGGACAAAAGAAGCACACAAAACACTAGCTTTTTCCCCCACTTTAAGGGAAACTTTGAACCATATCCTCAGATAAAGCAAACAAATCAACAAAAATTCAATCAGTACAAATTGCAAAGGTTCCTGTTTACTTAGGACTAAGAGAATCTAAAATATTGCAAGATAATTTGAGTTGAATTTAGACTACCTCACACATGGTAGGCACTCCAAAGTATTGTTTCTAGAATTGGACTCTGATCCAAAGTTTGAAGCTGTATTAACTGTCCTTGGAATTTATTCTCCTTCAAGCATCTACGTCTGAAGACAAAAAAAAAATCCATAGGATTTCCAGATTTACCAATAAAAGACAAATGCATCATAAATTGATATTTTAATTACTCATGAGTGGGACTGATGCTGAGCCTTGAGTATACTTAGCAGGTTTTGTTTTTCATGAAAGCCTTCATTTCCGTTGACACTGGCAATCAGATTATGAATCTTAGCTCCAGTGCAGTAATTATGTCAAATTCAGCTTGGGAGGGTAAAATGTTCAGTGGAGAGCAGTTGCCCTTGTTCAGAAGGAAAAGCACAAAAGGATAAATGATTACTTACCAAATTTATTCTACTTGGAAAATGACAAAGTTCTTATAGAGGCATAGAAATAAAACTACTCTTGAAACTTGATTTCCACCTGGTATGACAAAGGTATATGAGGGATAATAAAATCCCACAGTAGATTCACTTACTCACTAGCAATTTTACTCTCTATTGCCTTGAAAAAAAAGTGTAAATATATTGCCTCTAATAATTTATATTAATACTTTGCAATTAAGTTGCTGGGGAATGCCCTTTTAAAAGCTGATGAAATCAGGGCTTGCTTGTCATCTACTTGTGATGTCAATGTTAATTGCTTTAAGAACCTAAAGTTTGGAGAAATGACCATACTTCTGTATTGCAAAGGCCATATCCATTCTTTTAGGCAGCAACTTTTTTAATAGCAAAAAGGTGTAATGTATAAACACATAATCCAGAGTCATCTATTAGAAATTCATTTGTTCCAAATACTTCTCCCAATGTGTAACACTGAGATACAAAATAACCATTCCGTGATGTGCTTCAAAAATGTACCAGATGTATTTCTCCATTCTTGTGGGAACCTGTGGATTAGCCTTCCCACATGAGCTATCTCTGTGCAAGAAAATACTTTCCTCCTACTTTTCCCATGACTCTGTTGCAATTTGCAAGACATTATGGGAAATTTGCTACAATATGTGGGACATTTTGGTCTCCTGCTGGAATTTTGCAAGCATGCATTGCCACGGTTTGTAGTACAGATCAAGATATTTGTTTCATATGGTGAGAACTAACACAACACTTCATGAGAGGACTAGGAGCTTGCCTGTCTTTTCTAAAGTCATTAGAACTGACAGCCTAACCCATTCATTTAGTCAAAATGTGGAAAAGGAAGGCTTAACCATTAGCTACAGATTATCTCTGCTGATTTTTAACAGTATTGGAGATGGCAACATCATATTTTAGCACTGCTAGAGAAGGAAAGGAGCTGTAGAAAACCCATTTGAAAATGAGTCCTCTTAAGAGAAGTTTAAACTGTCATTCTGTTTGCTCTGAGCACCACACAAATTTGAGCAGCAAATCATTGTTCTTGTATTTTATTCCTCTTGTAGGCCTGGTAGACCAGAAGCAGAAAATCAATTGCTTTTAAACAAGAACCTGAATTGTTTACATAACCTAGGTTTCTATTTAGTCAAGGGAGAAACCTATTTTTAAATCAAATTTGTCTTGAAAAACAATGATTCAGTTTAAGAGGAGAAATGTGTTAGGAACTTGAAAATATAGAAATCTCAATTTCATAAAGCCCAAAATTTGAAAAAATAGGTTATAGAAGTTTTAAGAAACATTCATCATTCAAGTGTTTCTATAATTTTTGTTTGTTGTTTGGTTTTTGCAAAATATAAAAACTACATCAATGTGTAAGAAAGTCTCTTGTGTGTTTCTAAAAGAAAGTACCCAGTAAAGGTACTGTAGTTGATTTGACCAATTCCAACTCATTACCCTGGATCAGTCATTACATTGCCAGTACAGTGGCAACCTTAGGGACATCTATCATTAGAGATAATCACATTAAAAAAATGAAACGCCTGCCAAATTATTAGAGTGGGTTTCACAATGGGAATGTCTTTGAAAAGAAAGGGAAAAAAACTAATCAAATTCCAACTCATATTTTTTAAAATCTCAACAGTAAAGAAACAAAACCTCATACAGTTGAAAGCAGCTCCAAATTTCTCTAAACCATTGTATAAAATAGTTATTCTTTTGCTCACCTCACTCTCTGCAGCCATCAACCCAGCCCAGTCTGTCTTTTGCAGCCCCTCTTCCCCCTCCCACACACACGTACAAACACACGTAGTATGTGGAAGCAGCTTCTACTGAGGTTACCAATGATAAAAATGACACTAAATATAATTGTCACAATTTCAGTCCTCATCTTATTTGACCTCTAAAAAACCACAGGCAACTTGTTGTTACTCTCTTCCTGAAACACTCACTTCCCTTGGATTCTCTAACATGTCCCTTTCTTGGTTTCCCTTCTACTCTGGCCACTCTTTGCAGGCTGATTCTCTTCTCCCTGGGCATTAAAGTTATGTCACCTTCTATTTTTACTATACATTGTCTTCCTAGACAATCTCTTCGAAGCTCTTGCAATTTTTAAGGAGATAAATCACAAACTTAACTCTTCAGTCCAGACTTCCCATTTCAGGTCACCAAATGCACTGAAATTTTCACTTGGCTGTCTCACAGAGTTACATGTTTAAGCTATGCAGAACTGACCTCATATTCTCAATCCTGAATTTGGTTTTCTCCCAATGCTTCCTTATGGCACCACATTGATCCAGTTGTGCAAGCTAGAAATGTAGGAGCCATCTTTAACAGTTCTCTTCACTAGTTCTTCCCTACTTAATCAATCCATCAGAAACTTCTATAAGATTTCCCCCAATTTTTGACTGAATTCATCCATTTCAGTTCATCTCTGATGTCATACCCTCATTCAAGCTACTATTGTTTCTTATCTGGACCATTAAAATAGTCTCATAATTGAGCTTTTCACTTCTAAACTTGCCACATCCAAACTAAAGCCCCACTTAAACCAAAGAGTAATATAAGTAAATAAATAAATACATTTGCTTGTATCACTCAGTGCATAAAACACTTCAGTAGTTTGACTCTTAGATGAAGACCAAGGCTCTTCATGGTTTCTCCTCTACCCACCTCATTAGCATGTCTCTTACATGCTCCCTCTCCTACTGTCTGCTTCTGCCATGCCTACCTTTTTCTTAGTTCCTCTAACATGCCGTATTCCCTCTTGCTTCACATGATGCTCCCTCTGCTGAACAGTTTTTCCCTTCTGCCTCTGTCAGTTCTTCCTGATCTCACCTCCAATGTCATTTCCTTGGAGAAGGCTTCTATGAATTTTCTGAGTAGGTCAAATTCCCTGTAACACAATCTCATAACTCCGTGTACCTCTAATTTGTAGTACTTATTACAGTTATAATATGAAAGTTATCTGTGTAGTCATCAGATTTGTTCACAAAAGCAATAAGTTTCTCTGAAGGGTCTATTTTACTCACTATGGTATTCCTCCCATAGCATATTATAGGTGTTAAATCAACAGTAGTAGAATGAATGAATGAATGACATATTTTGGGTACTCTTACTAAATGTAGATACTCACTGAAAATATTGATCAGCCAAAGAACTACTACTTAGATGACCATAGACTCTGACATTCATAAACAATGAGGCTAATTATGTTGATAACAATTAAAGTGAAGATAGGCACAATGATAATGCTTATGATAATGGTGATATTAGCTAATACTCAATGAGCTTTGCTTGACACATGGACTAAGTGTCAGTGTAATTCTCCTAATAGCCTAAAAAGTAAATATTTCTGCCCCCTTTTCATGAGGACACTGAAATTCAGAGATGAAGGTGATGTGTGCAATTGCTATCATTAAAATGTCATGACCCTCTCAAGTATGTTTTTATTATTTTTATAATGTGAGGTGGAAGTGTATTTCTATCCTTTTTTCAATGCAATAATGCCAAACATTATATATTTAGTACCTTTGAGGAAAACTGCCAGCCTTTAACAAGCTTATTAACAAACATTTCCATAATTTAAGTGCATTGTTGCTCATAATCAGTAAGTGGAACTTTGTTTTCTGGAATTAAAAACATACTAATTTAGAATGTAATGTGTCCAAAAAACTAAAGTAGTCAGTTGACTTAGATTTTTGCTTTCTTACTACAGTGTTTTCTCTAAAAACACTACTAACTTCTTGCTCAAGTTAAACCAAAAAAAAGAAAAAAAGAAGGCTTAATTTTTTTAACAACATTAAAATGGAAATTCTACTCCTGGTGTAGAAAATAGGATTGCACTTGCTTGAACCTTGGAGGCGGAGGTTGCAGTGAGCCGAAATCCCGCCACTGCACTCCAGCCTGGCACCTGGTGACAGAGGAAGACTCTGTCTCAAAAAAAAAAAAAAGAAAAGAAAAAAGAAAATAGGATTGCACCACCTTTAATAATAGATCTTCTGCAAAGGAAAGGTGAATTTATCATGACTATTTTATATATCTCTAATAAATGTTTTTATATTTATTCCAAAATAAACTAAAAATGTAAATGCAAAACATCCTGCAATAATATAGAATGTATCAATAAAATAAACCACCACAAATAATAATTATTATTTTTGTATACACTCACCTTCATAGACCTCTTATACTTTCTATGGCAGAGCTCCCACACAGTAAAGCTGTATAAGTACTAACAAACTGAAGCCATGATTTCTTGATGTAAAATAAACTCTAGTGGTTACTAAGCTTTTTCCATGTCAAAAAAGATTTCTCCAACTCTGATCAATAATCCATGACAATATTCATTTCTCTGAGATACTACATTCAAAATTGGGCTCAGGTATATAAATTATCTTACCTTCTATCACCTACATTTTTAGAATATATAATTTACCACATAAATTATTTGGATAAACCTGTGAAAATGACAGCTGATCCTGTTTTAAGAAACATGTCACTCTGTCTCACAAGAAGGCATGCAATACTGCGACCTAATGATGGTTTTACAACTGTTTTCCAGCATATTTTTACATTGCATGCATTTTCACTTCCAGCCATGAATCCAGTACTTAACAAGACATAAAATTAATAATTCAGCTGAACATGTTTAACCAGGTAATACAGTCGCATGCTAACTCCTCAGGTGAATGAGCTGTATTTTATTTTGTAGGCAGAGATTTTTAAGTCATCTGATACTATGACCAAGGCAACTGGGATTGTAATGCACCAGAAAATACAATAGATAAACACTTCAGAAGTGCTTTTTCTTCTGTGTTTGCACTAAACAGAGGAAAGGGAGGAATCTAGGGAGGGGGGATGGCAAGCTGACACTCCATACACAACTTGCTCCATTATATCTCATTATTACAGCACATATGGCTCGTACCATACTGATCTGAGATCCCTCCAACACATAGGAATAAGCAGAAAAAGTGAAGAATTAAGTGTTAGCCTTCACTTTTAGTTTCCCAGCTTTAAAGCTTTCTCTAAGAGAATTATTTAAAAGTTGTTAATTTCCTTTTATAACAGTTTTTTTCTTCATGGAAGAAATTCCTCATAGAAGTGTAAAGAAGATAGCATGATAGACTGTAAAGGTTCTAAAGATGTGTAAATACTTGTGGACTTTTTGAAATGCAGATTACACAAACACTCATCAAGGACTTTGAAATATATTATTGATCCAATTGTTTACACTTAAAACATACTTATGTATTTTATTTTGGACTATTAGAATCTACCTTTAAAATACAAATTGGATATTGTAAGTAATGCTATTTATCAAGTAGGTTATAATAATTTCACCAATCTAAATAAATATATATATATATATATATATAAAATTTGTGTATAGATATTTAGAATATATTTTGAAATCTTGGCATAACAAAAATCTTTAAGCAAAGCCCTTCCTTAGTGCAAGCAGAAATCAAACTGCAATTTCAAAATCAGATATACCTTTAGTGACCCACCATTATATTTAGCACCTTTAGATATTCTCTAATTTCCTATAATATGAGGTCACTAGTCATTCATGGCAAAAAGGTTTGGAACTCTCTCTTCCTTGGAAAAGTTCTAAATAGCAGGTTTCCCTATAGGCCACTAGTCAGCTATCAGTTGTCTTCTGAGATAGTTTTGAGCTTAAAGAACAACTTTTGACCAAGTTTAACAAGTTCCACAATCTTGAAATGCAAAAACCACTACACATATAACTTCAGGTCTTTTATTATATTAGTATGAATGCCAAAAGAAAAATGCATTTTCAATATTTAGAAGATGAAAAAGATAAAAATGATTTCATTCACCTAGAATAATTTAAGTGGATAACTAAGCTTTATCTATTGTGAACATGAACCACTTAACTTTTTCTCCTTTGATATAGTTAAAGTAAATTTGTAATTTTAAAACAGACATATTTCATAGTAAAAAACCTCCTCCTTTTACATTTCACACAATAACTACTTAATAGATACAGTTTAACAGTTCAAATACAAGAATATTTTAGAGTTCTAAATCTAGAATAACAACTTTAAATAATTTACTGACATTCACTTGTGTGTTTCTCATGAATTCTATATAATATATTGGCCTAACTGTTCATAGGGATTTTCAGGGAACTTAAATGCACAGGAATAAGGACAATGTAAGGAGTACATTAGAAAAATGTTTACTCCAGTCATAACTGACCTTGTAACTGGTCTGTGAGAGAGTGAAATAGGAGTGGGTTACTTAAGGTCATTCCTAATCTGAACATGTTTCTAGTTTTATACTTCCTATATCTCCAGATGGAAGTGACACAGAGGAACATAGAGGAATAAAGAAGAAACTCAAAGCTAATTCAGAAGTGCTAGTTTTGACTATAACCCAAACTTTGGTTACAAGGGAGATTACCCTGAATAGAAATTAACTTCCCATTTAACAGGGGGAAATACATTTTAAAAGCATATCTGGGGCCCTGCTTTTGAAAAGGGACAATATTATATGAATATTACAAATCATAATTGACCCAATAAATATATTGGAAGCAAGTACATATGGATAAAATTTACTTGACATCATTTAAAAATAATTAAGGGAGGAGAAATACTTGAGATAGAAAGCATTTGAGATTTTATTTAAAACAGGCCATTTGTAAAATAACTGGAGATGCTTAATGAGCTTAAAATGTGGGTGTGTTGGCACATCTTCCTTTTGGATTAATAAACTGTTCATTACTAGAACCTGGTAGTACATTCCTCAGCTCTAGTATCACTATTATTCAAGAAAGAACCCTGGGACCAACTATGGACTGTATCCACAATGTCCTTAAGTACTGGGAAATCCTGGAAATAACACAGGAGTTGCAGGAATAAAGGATCATAGCAAAAGCATCTTAATATAAAGATATGGTTTCTCTCATGAGTTGATTTGCTTTTAGAAATAATCAGTATGAGAGAAATGACTTTGAACTTTGGACTTACAATCAAAGTTAAATTTTCTCTAGTGTTACAAATGATTTTAAATGTACCTGCCCTGCTAGAATAATCTATAATGATTAGAAAATAGTTTAAGGAGTATAAAAACAGTGATACAGAAACAAAAGGCCATGGACTCTTGCCTACTTCTGTGCCAATCATTCTACAAAATGCTTGTGACTGCAGGAATTCTTTTCATGAACATGGGGACCGAAGAGTTCATCCAGCAAAAATTGATTTAAAAAAAAAAAAAACAAAGAAAATACAATAACTTCCTAGCACCAAGGGCTGGTAATACAAATTTTCATTTAGAACACATTTGGATATCAAATTTTCCATGCACAAAAAAGCCTTTCGTAAGATACATCTGCAATAATAATTGTTTGGGGCAACCCTTAAAAATAAATTTGGCATTTTGCCTAATCTGACACTATTAAAATCTTTTAAAACAACTAACTGTCCAATCCCAAAACAAAAGCTAAATGCATTTGGAGTTGATAAAGAAAAGTGGAAGAGGGCAAATGTACAGCAAGAGGAGATATTTTAAGTAGGCCTTGAGAGATGGATAGGATTTGGAGAGGCAAAAAGATGAAAAAGAAAGTAAGACACAGGACAAAGCGTGAAGAACAAGAATCAAAGCACAAGACTGAGTTTGCTGGGGGGAGAGCGATTAACCTGACCAGGGTGAAGGGTGCTTTTGGGGAATCTGTGAGATACAAGGATGAATAAATTGTAAGCAGACTATATGAGGTCTTTGAAGCTGAGTGGATTACTCGCTGTTGGTGGGAATGTAAATTAGTTCTGCCACTGAGGAAAGTAGTTGCCAGATTTCTCAAAGAACTTAAAACAGAACTATCATTTGACCCAGCAATCCCATTACTGGATATATAACCAAAGGAAAATAAGTTGTTCTACTAAAAGGGTTCATGCACGCATATGTTCATCACAGCACTATTCACAACAGCAAAGATATAAAGTCAACCTAGGTGCACATTAACAGTAGATTGGAGAGAGAAAAATGTAACAGTAGCGCATACACACCATGGAATACTATGTAGCCATAAAAAAATGAAATCATGTCCCTTGCAGCAACATGGATGCAGCTGGAGGCCATTATCCTAAGCAAATTAATGAAGAAACAGAAAACCAAATACCATGTGTTCTTACTTATAAGTGGGAGCTAAACACTGGGTACACAAAGATGTAAAGATGGGCACAACAGATACTGAGATAACTAGAGGGAGAAGAGATGGAGGAGGGTAAGGGCTGAAAAATGACCTATTGGGTGTTATACTTACCACCTGGGTGATGGAATCAGTTATACCTCTTATCTTAACACCACGAAATATACTCATGCAGCAAAGTTGCACATGTACCCCCCAAATCTAAAATAAAAGGTGAAATTACAAAAAAAAAAAGAAAGCTGAGTGGAAAGGTAAGAAATAAGGTAACAGAAGATAACAGGTTTTTAGTTCAGAAATGTTATGATGGAATGGATGTCTTAGAATTATTAGTGTAGAGGTACAAGTATGTGGAACAGATTACAGTAAAGAGACACTTGAAGAAAGAAAATGAACTAGGCTGTTATTGCAGAATTACAAGTATAAGGTGATTAGGAACTGTGATGGTGTGCTTGGCAGTCACTAAAGCCAAAGGAGCAGGACATGTCACCAGAGTGTCATAGGTCAACACAGTCAACTACTAGGGAGTGATCAAAGCATTATACAACGGAAAAATACATAAACTCTGGATTCAGTTAAATCTCACTATTTACTAACTGTGAGTATATTCAAGTCACATAATCCTTTTGAAGTCTTTATTTTCTAATCTGTAAAACAGGCATAAACATACCTACCATGTAGAGTAGTTGTGAGAAATAAAGATGTGTATGGAACACCTGACAAGAAATAGTCTTTTTATTATTAATAAAAAACGTAATTTATAATTAACAAAATGTGGGTTTTTTGTAATTTCCCATCTTGACTAGAAGTTATTGTAATGATCCTCTTTTGCTGACCCTAACAGGTATACGCCAGTAGAAAGAAGTGAATTATGGTGTCCCATTTGATGAATATTTTTAATTGTCACTTGAAAAAATGCACATTATTTTCTGTTCTTTTGTTACCCCTTTCAAATCAATGGCTGCAAAGAAAGTGAGAAGTTGGCAGAATGAACCAAACAGATGCAATTTCAAGGACATCTGGACACTGACAACTGAAAAAAATGAAATTTCTAAAGTTGTTTAATTTTTGCTTCAAGAGCTCCAGGTATTCTTGCTGACTGCTTTATGTATTTCTTACAAAGATAATAGATGCTGCTGCTTTTCTGCTGTCACTAAATTCTTTATCGTCATGTAAGTCTCCCACCAAGGTGGGAGGAGTTCAAGACCAGCCTGGGCAACACAGTGAGACCTCATCTATAAATACAAACTATACATATATATAATATAGACATATATGTGTACAAAAGAAACATTAGCTTTGCACAGCATCACAAAGATTTTTTTCCTGTTTTCTTCTAGAAATATTATAGTTTTGGATTGTGCTCTTACATCTAGAATCATATCTATTTGATTTCTATAAGTAAAATTATAGAACCACATACAGAAACCAGCCTACCAAAAAATGAAGTTCAAGCTAATCTTTGTTGTTGGAGAGACCTGATCTCCCATTTTGTAGGTGGACCAATCCTTCAACAGTTAATAGACAGATGTTTACTTTTACCTGAAATGCACACAGCTGTACCCTAGGTCTGTCAGTGTTTCAGAAATTAATGCAGCTATCCTCCAAAAAAATTTAAATGGAAAATATGTCAACATCTCTATCATAAAGGCATATTAAAGTTGTCTCTTATAAAACTGGCAGTTCATTACCATCTGAATTTCAAGGAAGAGAAGAGAGAGAAGAGATGATATTGTAGATACCACAGTGCCTTAAAAGTTGTTAGTTTCATGTGGTTTTTAAATTTGTAACTGTATTTTTCAACAAGATTTTTAAGTATAATTTTTATGAGTTACCATATGTTAACTACAACAAAATTGAATATATAAAATATTTCCACTACCCCATAGTTTCCTTGTGCCTCCTTCATAATCAACCTCTTCCTCTGTTCAACCCCAAGCACACCCCTCAGTGATATCTCTCAACAGATTTTTCTTTCCTGAATACTATGTTAGTGTAATAACACAGTATGTTTGCTATTGGATCTGCCTTTTTTCACTGGACATAATGCTTTTGAGATTCATTCATGTTGTTGCATGAATCAGCAATTTGTTCTGTTTTTCACTGTGCAACATTTCATTGTATGGTTGTACCACAGTTTCACTATGGCAGTTTCAGCAGCTGATAGACATTTAGGTAGTTTACAGTTTGGGAGAGTTATGAATGAAGCTACTCTAAATATTCACAGAGTCTTTTGTAAACATATGTTTCTGTTTCTTTGGGGTAAACACTTTGGAGTGGGATTGTTAAGTCAGGTTAACAGGCAGAGGTTAAGAAAATGCAAAAGTTTTATAAGAAACTCCAAAGGGGGTATAATATATTGCATTCCTACAAGCAATGTATTAGAGGTCCAATTGCTCTACATCCTTGTAAGCATCAGTATAATTTTCTTAAACTCTCATCCTTCTTTAATAGGCATATAGTGGTATCTCATTCAGGTCTTATTTTGCATCTGCCTATTGACTAATGATGCTGAATATTCATTCATATATGTATTTACCATCTATATTGCGTCTTTGGTGAATTGTTCAAGTCATTGGTCTGTTTTCTTATTTGGTTGATTTTTAAATTACTATTATTGAGTTGTGAGAGTTCTTGTACATGAGAATTCTGGATACAAGCCCATTACTAAATAAGTATTTTACAGGTACCTTTTTCTCAGTGTGTGACTTGTCTTTTCATTTTCTTAATATCGTTTTCTTAACATCATTTTTTGAACAGCAAAAGGTTTTAGTTTTGATGAAATCTAAATTGTCAATTTTCTTCTTTTATGATTTCTGCTTTTGGGGTATTTTCTAAGAAATATTTGGTTAGCTGCAGTGGCTCATGTATGCAATCCCAAGCACTTTGGGAGACCGAGGTAAGAGGAGTTCAAGACCAGCCTGAGCAACACAGTGAGACCCCATCTATAAATACAAAACATATGAATATATAATATATACATATAACATATAGTACAAAAGAAACATTTGCTTTGCCCAGCATCACAAGGATTTTTTTTTCTGTTTTCTTCTAGAAATTTTGTAGTTTTGGATTGTGCTCTTAGGTCTAGAATCATGTCTAGTTAATTTCTTTAAATGAGGTAAGGAATGGGTTAACACTGATTTCTAGCATTTTACAGCATATTCTAGTGCCATATATTAAAAAGACTACCCTTTCTCCATTGCATTACCTTGGTACCTATGTCAACAAACAATTGATAATATGTATATATATGAGTTTATTTCTGGAGTTTCCATAGTGTTCCATTGATCTATATGTCTGATTTTTCAACAAAACCATACTTGCTAATCTCTATAGCATTATAGGTAGATTTTAAGTGAGGAAGTAAGAGTTATTCAGCTTTCAGGTTTATTGGCTTTCTTTATTGTTTCTCTGTTTGTGTCTTTACTATTACATTTCTTCTGTTTACTCGGGTTTGATTTGCTCTTCTTTTCCTAGTTCCCGTGGGTTAAGCTCACATTTTTGTTTTGAAACTTCTCTTGATTTCTAATCTAAGCATTTAAGGCTATACATTTCCCTCTTATCAGTACTTCGGTTCTGTCCCATAAATTATGATATGTTCTGTTTTCATTTTCATTCATTTCATAACTTAGGATCAGAACTGCTTTGACTATTCTAGGTCCTTTACTTTTTCATATGCATTTTAGAATCAACCTGTTATCTTGATACAAATTCCTATTAAGGTTTTAATTAGGATTGCATCGAGCCATTAGAGCAAGTTGGGGAGAATGACATGATAACAATATGAAGTCTTTCATCTATGAGCATACTATAACTCCCCATTTATTTCTATTTTGTTTAATTTCCTCAACTGTGTTGCAATTTTCAGCATGCACATAATGTAAATGTGTTTTCGTTTTATCCATAAATTTTCATGGTTGTCAATATTACTGTAAATGGTACTGTTTTTTTAAATATTTAATTTCTGACTTTTTCTTAAAAGTATAAAGAAATACAATAAATTTTTGTATTCGAACACCTTGTTAATCTCACAGATTAGTTTTTATGGTTGGGAGTGTTTTTGGTAGACTGAGTTTTGGTTTTTGTTTTTTTTTTTTTGAGACAGAGTTTCGCTCTTGTTACCCAGGCTGGAGTGCAATGGCGCGATCTGGGCTCATCGCAACCTCCGCCTCCTGGGTTCAGGCAATTCTCCTTCCTCAGCCTCCTGAGTAGCTGGGATTACAGGCATGCGCCACTATGCCCAGCTAATTTTTTGTATTTTTAGTAGAGACGGGGTTTCACCATGTTGACCAGAATGGTCTCGATCTCTTGACCTCATGATCCACCCGCCTCGGCCTCCCAAAGTGCTGGAATTACAGGCGTGAGCCACCGCGCCCGGCCGACTGAGTTTTTTTATTTGAACAATACTTTCAGTAGAAATAATTTTATCTCTTCTTGTTTAATCTATATGTTCTTTATTTCTTTTACTTGCTTTATTGCGCTCACTAGGAATGCCAGTATCATGTTGAATAGGAGTGATAAAAATGGGCATTCTTAACTTATTCTTGAACTTAAGAGTAAAGAATTCAGTCTTTCATTATTAGGTATTACATTAACTGTAGTTTTTCATTGATATCCATTAAGAGATTGAGGACATTTCTTTCTATTCCAAGTTTCCTGAGGGTTTTATAACATATGAATGTTGAATTTAGTCAAAAAATTTTTCTATGTCTATTAAGATACAGACTGTTTCTATTCATCAGGCTGTTGATACGGTAAATCGATTGATGTTTGAAATGTGAAATAAACTTGCTTCCTGCTGGATCACAATATATTATCATTTTTTATATGCGGCTAGATTTAATTTCTGTTTTGTTAAGGAATTCTGTGTTAATGTTGCTATAGGACATATTCTGTACTTGTGTTTTTTCTTGTTTTGTCCTTTTCAAATATTATTGTTAAAGATAATGCTAGCGCCACAAAATGAGTTGGGAAGTCTTCCCATTCTTAAATTTTCTCAAAATTTTTAAGTAAACATTGTATTGTGCCTTCCTAAAATGTTTGGTAGATGATAGTTTGGCTGTGTCCTCTCCCAAATCTCATCTTGAACTATAGCTCCCATAATTCCCACGTCATGGGAGAAACACAGTGGGAGGTATTTGAATCATGGGGGCAGGTTTTTCCCATGCTCTTCTCATGGTAGTAAATAAGACTCATGACATCTGATGCTTTATAAAGGGGAGTTCCCCTGTACCTCAGACCTTGCCTCCCACCATGTAAGACACGCCTTTGCTCCTCCTTTGTCTTCTACCATGATTATGAGGCCCCCTCAGCCATGTGGAACTGTGAGTCCATTAAACCTCTTTTTCTTTATAAATTACCCAGTCTTGGGTATTTCTTCATAGCAGTATAAAAATAGACTAATACAGTAGACTTCACCAATAAAACTATCAGAAAATGACATTTTCTTTTGGGGGAAGTTTTAGCAATAAATTTAATTTCTTTAATACAGACACATCGAAATTATCTTTCTTCCCAAGTAAACTTTGGTAGTTAATGTCCTTGAAAAATTTGTACATTTTATCAATGTACTTAAATTAACAGACTTACTGACATAAAATTGTTCATAATATCCCTTTCTGTCTTCTTAAAGTCTAAATTATCTATAGTGATGTTCTCTCATTCCTATTAGTGGTAATTTGTGTCTTGTCACTCTATTTCTTGATACGTCCACCTACGGGTTTATAATATTTGTTCACCTTTTCAGAAAACCAGCTCCTAGGTTTACTGGCATTCTTTATTGTTTTTCTGTTCTTATCTTTATTATTGTCTTTCTTCTGCTAACTTTAGGTTTAATTTGCTTTTCATTTTCTTTCTAGGTTCTTTAGGTCAAGCTTACATTTTTGTTTTGAAACTTCTCTTTGTTTCTAACCCAAGCCTTTAAAAACTATGTTTCCTTATCACTGCTTTGGTCCTGTTCCACAAATTTTGGCATGTTCCATTTTAATTTGCATTCAATTCGTAATATTTTCTAATTTCCCTTGTGACTTCCTCTTTAAGACATTTATTTGGACACGTGGTGTTTAATTTTCAAATACTCGGGGGCGGGGGTGTTCTATCTATCCTTCTCTTGCTGATTTCTAGTTTAATTCCACTTTGGTCAGAGAATCTACTCTGTGTAATTTCAGCTCCTTTAAATGGATTAAAAATTTTTTATGGCCCACAATATCATCTAGACATCCAGTTGTAAAGAACGCATATTCTGCTGTTATTAGGTACAACGTTCAAAAATTACTATTAAGTCAAATTGGTTGATAGTGTTCCTAATGTCTTCTATCTCTTTATTGATACCCTACCTGTTTTTTCTATCAATTATTGAGGAAAGAGTATTGACATCTCCAAATGAATTAAGGATTTGTTTATTTCTCCTTTCAAGTCTATCAATTTTTCCTTCATATGTTTGGAAGCTCTCCTATTAGATAAATATATATATAGAATGGAGATGTCTTCTTAATGAATTGACCCCTTTACCATTATGCAATGTTCCTTTTAATCCCTAATAATATTCCCTGCCTTGAAAAATACTTTATCTGATATTACAGCAACTGCAGCTTTCTTTTGATTGGGATTTTCATAGTATTTTTCAATTCTTCAACTTTTAAATTGTTTGTATATTTATATTTAAAGTGAGTTTCTCATAGATAGCATATATAACTGAGTCCTGCTGTTTTAACAATGTCTTTTAATGAAGTGCTTAGATTATTTGCTTTTGATGTAATCATTCATATGGTTAGTTAGAAAACTGTCATTGTTAGTTACATTGTCCAATTGTTCTTAATTTTCCTTTTCTTTTTCTTCCTGCTTTTTTGTATTAGTGAATTATTTTTCATAATTTTACTTAATCTCTATTAAATTATTTGTTGTGCCATTTTTAGGAGTTGCCATAGAATATCAATATAAATTTCTCACTCATCATCATCTGCCTTTAAATAATGTTGTACCATTTTATTTTTAATGTAAGAAACTTGTAGCAATATACTTTCAAATCTTCCTTCCTATTCTCTATTTGTCAAACATTTGATTTTTACATAATTTACATATCCACAATACATTTTTCAATCATTACTATAGGCAGTCAATTATCTTCTAAAGTGAATAGATATTTTTAAAGTCTTTTAAATTTACCTTAGTTTCTATCATTGCATCTGCTCTTTATTTTTTTGTGTAGACTCAAGTTTCTATTTGGTATCACATGCTTAGAGAACTTCTGTATATTTCTGGTAGTACTGGCATATTGGCAATAAATTCCTGAACTTGATCTGATCTGAAAATGTTTTTATTTCACCTTCATTTCTGAATGCTGTCTTCTCTGGGCATAAAATTCTGGGTTGACAGTTCAGTGGGGTTTATTTGGTACTTTAATGATGTTAAGCCATTGGCTTTTGGTTTCTGTAGTTTCTGACAAATATTCTGGTGTAATCCTTACCTTTGTTCCTCTGAATGTAATGTTTCTTTTTTCTCTAGCTACTGTCAAGATTTTCTCTTTGGCTTTGGCTTTGGGCACATTCACTGTAATGTGTCTTGGTGTAGTTTGGTTTTATTTCGTTCTATTTTGGTATCTATCCTGCTTGGCATTATTTAAGTTTTTCTATTTGTGGTTTGATCTCTTATTTTTTTTTTTTTTTTTGAGAATTCTTAGCCATTATCTTTTCAAATATACCTCCTTCCTCATTTCTTCTCTGTTCTCTGAGATTACAATTACACGTACACTACACCACTTGATGTTGTGCACACTTCAAATGCTCAATTAAGTTTATTATTCTTTTTTTCTCCTCTTTGTGTTGCATTTTGAATACCTTCTATTGTCCTTTCTTCAGCTTCAGTGTGTCTTCCCTAAGCTGGGTTCAGTCTAAAGATAAGTCCATCAAAGCAACTTTTCATCTTGAATGCCATGTGTCTGGCATTTTGTTTTTGTTTTTGCTCTCATTTTTGGAGCAAAACTCAACAGACCTTATTTTTCATAGTTTCATTTTCTCTGTTAAAGTTCTCAACTATTCATGCATATTCTCCATGTTTTCAATGAGGTTTCTAACATATTATCTTATTTTAAAATCCATTTCTGGCTGGGTGAGGTGGCTTGCTCCTGTAATCCCAGCACTTTGGGAGACCAAGGTAGGTGGATCACGAGGTCAGGAGTTTGAAACCAGCCTGACCAACATGGTGAAACCCCATCTCTGCTAAAAATACAAAAGTTAGCCGGGCATGGTGGGAGATACTTGTAATCCCAGCTACTCTGGAAGCCAAGGCAGGGAAATCGCTTGAACCTGGGAGGCAGAGGTTGCAGTAAGCCAAGATCCTGTCACTGCAATCTAGCCTGGGCAACACAGTTAGACTCCATCTCAACAACATATAAAAAATAAAATAAAATCCATTTCTGATAGCCCAAACATCTATGTCATATCTAATTCTGGTTCTGTTATTTTCTCTCTTGACAATGGGTTGCTTTTTCTTGCTTTTTGTGTGTCATGTAATTTTTTTTAATTGAATGTCAAACACTGTATCAAAAAGAATAGTAAAGAGTGTAGTTGGTAAGATTTATGTTTGGAAAAGAGCATCTCCCTTCTGCTACAAAGTGACTAGTGTGGGGGATTTGAGCCAATCTAGTCAAGATGTGAGCTGAGTTGGGTGATTCTGTTCTCTCATTAACTTTCAGCCTACCATGAAGACCTACACCACATATGGGTCTCTCTCCATGCCCTTATTCCTTCTCTCAGAAGTAAACTGTTGTCCCTTGTTATTCAACATCAAGCTGTGATGGGGGTAGGGAAGTTCTCTCTTGTACCAGTCCAGCCTCAGTCTTAGGCCCATGCCTGGGCCCTCACAGCATTACTGCCCCACCTATTCATAAGCAGCAATATTCTGCCTTGAATCTGTAGTTTGATGAGAGTTTTCCATCTCTCCCCTAAAAGTAGCAGCTCTCTGATTGTTATACATATAGGATTCTGAGCCCAAAACGGGTTCTTGCTCCTCTTCTGGGGATAGAACATTTTATGTTTGTTAGTTTCCATTATCTCATCATTTCTAACAGCAATGGAATTTTGCTTGTTTCCTAAGAAATCATTTCCTATCCCTCCCTTCCCCTGCCCCCTCCCCAAGAAGCAGAGAAGTTTTGTTCCTAGTTCTCCACAGAAGAAATACTTGAACCTGAAAGAGAGGCTTTACTGCTTTTTCCTTGGCAGATTTTTTCTTCATAGTAGAAAAGTGTCCAGGAGAGGGGATTTATGTCCTCCTACCCCTGGCAGCCAATCACCTCCTTAACACCTAAAGCATTGAGGGGACTCTCTTCAGTTCTCTTCCTTTTTCCCAATTATTCTCCTGAGCATTTAGCAGAGACCTATGTAGAAATGCTTCTGAATAAGTTAAATTCCCTTTGTGTGTCTGGGGCTCCACTGATTCCCAGATAATAAGATAAGGTTTTTCTAATGTAATGGTTTTTCTGATGTGTCAGTCTGGCAAGCATAGAGTCTCCAGTTATTTAACCAACACTAATCTAGATCTAACACTAATTCAGATGCTGATGTAAAGGGAGTTTGCAGATATAAGTAAAATCCATAATCATTTAATTTAGATTAGAAAAAATATCTCAGCTAATCTGGGTGGCTGATGCAGTTCATTGGAAAGCCTTAAAAGCAAAACTGAGCTTCCCTGGAAAAAAAAAAAAAAGAAATTCTGCCTGTGGGCAGCAGCTTAGGCCTGTGCCTGTGAGATTCCACCAATCTTCTCTTCCAGAAGGGCTCCTCTTTGGATTTTAGACTTGCTTAGCCAGCTTCCTCAATCATACAATTCAGTTCCCAGATAGATAGATAGGTAGGTAGGCAGACCCCTACTGATTCTGTTTCTTTGGATGAACCCTGATGGAGATAGTCCCTGATCTCAAACATCTTACATTATAAACAGATAATGAATAGTAAATATGTCAAGAGGTGATAAATAATATGAGAAAAGCTAAGTAATGTCAAAGCACAGAGCAAGACAGAGACAGCCATTTTATACAGAGTGTCAAGGAAGGCTTCTGATGATGTCATCTTTGGGTAGAAACTGGACAAAGTGAGTAAGCAATGCCATACATGTATTTGAGAGAAAAGCATTCCCAGTGTAGAGGACAGCAAGTACAAACTCATGAAGTGATAAAATACATAGTGCATTTGGGGAAGAGAAGAAAGAGGATGATAATAGCATGATTCAGATCAGACAAGTTTTTGGTGTGGATCATGAAGGTTTGGGAAGGAAGATCAGAGAAGGTGCTGGGTCTTCTTGTGAAACTCTGCAGGATTCTGAGAAGGCACAGGTTACAAGTACCTGGCGGCTGTATAGAAAACAGAATAGTTTGGGAGAATGGGAGAACGGAGACCAAGTACGAAGCTATAACAATGTTCCAGAAGAGGGGTGATGGCAGCTTGGGCAGAATAACAGGACTAAGGAATGCAAAAGTGGTCAGACTCTCGGTGTATCTCGAAGGTAGTTGTAAGAAGTCAGCTGAGGGATTTGGATGAGGGTTGTGGGAAAAAGCAGAGACAAGAATAATGCTAACTATTTGGGCCTGTGTCTTCCTTCCTTTGAGAGGCCTTTCCTGACTCCACAAGTCTGGATTGAGTATACACCATCCTGTATTTGCCTCTTAACTTTCTGTAATCCTCAAGATTCAAGCTTCCCCAGGCTGTGTACTATTTACATCTTGTTTGCATATCCCCAGGACCTAGTACAATGACTGGCAGAGACTCAAAAACATGTATGTAATAAATGATGGGTTTCTTTAAACATTTACAGCTTGTAATTAAGAAATTTTATTTTATATTAATCTCAACCTATTCATTTTAAACTATTTTTATTTTTACCGTCCATTTTTCACCCTTCCTCTTTATCTGCTAAGGTGTTAAGTCTTTTATATATATATTTGGATAAGATATTTTTATATTATAGATAATAACTCGGCTGTGATAGCTATAGAAATATTATTGTTTGTATTTCTATTTTGTTATTTTTGATGTACAGACATGGCTTTTTCTCTTCACTGCTTTGAAATTAAATGTATTCATCATTTCTTTTGGAATTTTTAAATAAAAAGTACTTGTACACCTATAGAGCAAACACATATAATTATATCATGCTTCGAGTTTTTGTTTCAGGTTTTTTTTTTAATTATCCCTTTTTTTTCCTTCCTGGGATTTATTTCACATGTGATTAAAAAAAAAAAAGATTTACTAAGCTGTTCTTTCTATAAAACTGCAAAGCAATTGAAAAGGACAGTGAGTTTTAACCTGAGAACCCTCCTTAACAATCTCTCAAGGCCAAGGGTTGTGTATTTTGTGTGCTATTTTTTTTTTTTTAATGGTAACTCATGTTCTTATTGTTTCAGAAACTATAACAGTTCTCTCTTCGGGCAATACTAAAATACAGAATAATGGCATTATTTTTAAAGTTGTATCAATACATATAAGATGTTTACTTGAATTGGTCTACTGAACTAACACTCATGAAAGATTTACACTTTAAGCACAAATGGTATGTTAGTCTTTCCAACCTCTCCCATTTCCAAAGAATTCCAAACTGACAGAGCTAAAAGCACAAACTCTGTTTTGGTGTAACCATGTTTTGGGACTAGGCAATTTCCAGGCATTCTTCCGTGTTCAGCAAAGACGACTCATTCTACCTGTGACCTAAATAAAGATTAACTCAATTATTTAATAGCATAACACTAGTGCACTGACATGTTCTTAATTTAGCACAGTCACAAATAATTGAACAAGCCTGCCTAGATTATTTTTCTGCCTGTCAAAATTGAGCACAAAAAAGCAAAGTAATAGTGGAGACTAAAAATACATAAACATAAGAAAATTTTTCAATCTTTAAAAACTAATAATAAATTGGAGGGCAAAGGTTGACTGCTATACCAAATGTGGAACTTTACATAGTTCATGGCCCTAAATCCCTAGGGCTACAGAAATCCCAAGTACAACATAGTTTCTATTATTAGCATTTTCTATTTCTAATCCTGTTAAATTTCTGCTCTATTAAAAATATAGAGATTTATAAAGCTAATTTATAAGATCAGATGGTTTTCATGTGCCAGAATACTTCAAACTCCAACTCCAGGTTTTGGTTTAAAAAAATCAAATCCATAATCAACTTATCCTAATTTTTATCAAAATGAAAACATTTACTGAGGAAAGGAAGTGACTGAGAAACGTGCTGGAATTTCACCTTTGTCGCTTTCATTTAAATCAAGTAAAAGAGCGTCCATGTGGTTTTCAAAGATACAAATAAAACATGTTAAGAATTTTAGTTGACTTCTTAATGACTGGATTTCTTCTTATATAATATTAACTTTGAACCATAAATCTACCTTACATGTTAGAATCTTGGCATCAGGGCACTCAGCAAAAGTTTAAATCTTCCCGCTCAGAGAATATCCTTTGGTAAAAGATCTAAGGAATGTTAAGTGACCATCAAGTGACCAAGTAAATCATCTGAGTATTCTATCTTGTACATTTCATAATTAAGTACCTTTGTGTTTGTTTCAACATCCACCAAAGCAAACAGAAGGCTTGTGAAATGAATGCATATATTTCATCTAGGAGAAGATAAAATATAAATTTTTCAGTTTAATATCCTTTAATTAAAGCACTTTAGAATATTTAAATAAAAAAATTAATTTAACCATGTATTAGAAGTGATCATTTACGCAGTAGTTCAAAAAGCCCCTTGTCCTTTAAAGCAAAAATGGTATAATTTATGAGGACAGACTTCAGGCTCTACGTGTTGTCACCAGAAAGCATCAGGTATCTTTACTGAATACATATCTTTTTTCTGCTTGGGCAAGAAGAAAATAGTTCCTTTTCTTACCAAATTTGAGCATTTGGCTTTAAAATCATCATCCTATTTAGGTCATCAATGGGGACTATGTCAGTGAAAGTAAAATTCTGTTATGGTGCATTTTTAAGTGGTTTATTTAAATGCTTTTCTGGTGGGCTAATACCTTTTGAATCTAAAAAAAGTCATTTTAACAGTGAGTTTTAAAATGTACACGTGTCCAGAATTCTGATCACCTCTATATAACGTCAGAGTGTACTGATAATTTTAAATTATTTTTAGCTGCCAAAGTCCAGGTTCTCCTATCACTCACAAACTGAAAATCTCACAGTAAGTTTGAGAGATTCTAATAACCTTAAATCATTGTGTACTGCACATGCTCGGAACAAATCACTTCCAAATTTGAGAGAATATAAAAATTTGAAGAGCTTCAATTATTTTAAATCACCATGTGCAGCATAGAGAGAGATTTAAAATAGTTGTAGTGCCTCACATTTTTTAAGTACTTGAGCTTGGAAGTGAGTCAAGCAGCATTCCAGCATGGAAGCTCAAGACACATTGGACTAGTTTAACACATCAGAACTAGAAATATATACCTAAAAAACCAAGAAGCCAGCTTTTTTTTTTTTAATTAAGTTCTTGAAAGGTGGTGGGACTGGGGGGCTTGGTCTTTGGAAAAAACAAATAAACACCTCATTCCAATTAAAAAACAGTATAGTGATTACTAGGCCAGGCCAGGGGGGAAAGATTCAAATGATGTTTACAAAGCAAAGGGTGGTTTTCTTGAACCAAAAGCAGTGTGATAGATAAAAGAGACACAAAGCTAAAGAAATGAAAGAAGCACAGCAGGCAAATTCATGTACTCCTACAGATGAATTTTAATAGTAGTGGCATTTCCTTCACTATGGTTTTCCTTGCCTCAATATTCCCAGCAAAGCTAACTTTCTGGTTCCCTCTTGAACGAATGATTGTACGGCCTTGTGTTTTACCATAACTCTTGAGCCACTTTTTCTATATTCTCTTTGTTTGATTGTGGGAGAGGGTGAGCACTTTGACATTTTACACAGCTCTGAGTTCACTTTCAACATCCAAATCCTTAAAGAACTCAAAAATTATATCAGCACAATCAGGCTATTTAAAGATGGCCTTTCTTCAGCATTTTCCATATTTTCATCTAAGTAAAAAGTGACGGTCTCCTCTGTTGCCTTTGGGTTTTCACGTATTTTAGGCCTGGCACTGACCAGAAAGCAGGACGCTCTTCATAATTCTGCGTCAGTGAAAACATAAATGTACTATAGTTAGTAAGGGGAAAAAAAGGGTAAAGGGAAAAAAAAATGAAAGAAAAAAGCCCGAAGGCACTGGAATAATTAAGCAAATGCAGTGACAGCTGTGGCAGGTCCTGGGCAGAACTGGCTCCACTGAGCTGAATTAATGACATCAACAGCCCAGTATCTCCATTAACAGTTGATCATTAATTATTACTCTCTGACAGTAAGAGCCTAAACCTTCTCAGGAGTGGCCTGTTATTAATCTACCTTACCTGTCCCAAACACCGGTACCTCAGTGCAGTTAGTGGGGCTGGTTTTCGTTTCTGGTTTTTTGTTTTTTTTTTTTAACTTCAACAATTGCTTAATTTACTTGGATAAACAGTGATAACCATCAGATTATACAGTCTGTTTTGGATTACAGGGCGTTTCATGTTCTTTCATTAAAATGGTAGGTAATCTACTGGAATCTGCTGCGTTGACTTTTCTTTGTCAAGTTCAGAAGGGTCAGAAGACACCGTTACCTGAAGCAATATGCAAGGCAGCAAGAAGTACATCATCCACCATCGCCCCCTTACCTAGCTCTACGGGGACAAGAACTCAGATTTTCTCAGAATCCCATTCTTGGTTCTGTTTTCAGTGGGTATAACCATCTTTTCCATTCTAAAAGTTGTGCAATCAAAATGCTGACCCAAAATATAGAGCAGTTCAATTTTAAGTATGTAGCATCAAATATTTATCTCCAGATTCCAATCATCCTCCAGTCATTCTTTCTGTTTTACTATGAAAATTACTTGGATTTCATCTTTTAAAAAGTAAAGATTCGGTTGGGCGCAGTGGCTCACACCTGTAATTCCAGCACTTTGGGAGGCTGAGGCGGGCAGATCACCTGAGGTTGGGAGTTCGAGACCAGCCTGACCAACATGAAGAAACCCTGTCTCTACTAAAAATACAAAATTAGCTGGGCATGGTGGCTCATGCCTGTAATACCAGCTATTCAGGAGGCTGAGGCAGAAGAATCACTTGAACCCAGGAGGCAGAGGTTGCAGTGAGTGGAGATCATGCCATTGCACTCCAGCCTGGGCAACAAGAGGGAAACTCCCTCTGGTGGGGGACAGTCGGGGGCGGGCAGTAAAGATTTATCCTATTTGATATCTAAATATTTTTGCTGAACTTTTAAACTTGTCAGAGCCTAGGCCATTTAACAAACACACACACAGATAATCTATAAAATTTCAGAAGGATTAGAAATTTTTTTTTTAATTAACTGGCTGTTAATGTCTAACAATGCCTCAATTTCTTTTCCAACAAAGATTTGTCCTATCCTTGTAGCAGTGTGTCTCGCTAACTAGTAAGGAAAAAAACTGGGACACGCAAACACAGCTCATGTGTTAAGTACTCTCCTCACGGCAGCAGACCTTACAGTATCAGAGTGATAATTAACCTTTACCAAAGAAGACTTCATAGAAGTCCAATACATTAATTTGCTGATTGTTCTTTTCCTGCTAGAGACATAATCCAGAGTTCACTTTCTAGTCATAAACATAGACACAATATAACTTAATAGAGTGCCTGCTCTGGCTAATGGCCCTGAATGCACTGAGAAAATCCCAGAGCTTCCAGGACTGTATAGTATATTTCCCAGAGTACAGAGAGAATCTATGTATCCCTCCTCTTCAACAAGGAAACAATGGTAGAATCAGATGGGACTAAGTTTCTGTGGGTTCTGTTTTCTGTAGGTCACTGAGTTGGTCCCAATGTGGTACGCAGTTGAAAATTTTTCTAAGGTTACTGTAAGAAATAATAACAGATTAATATATACTCCACTCACTATGCACCACTTAAGTATATTATGAGGACCCAACATTTATTTGTTTGTTTTTTGCTGCTTGCTATCCTAACCCTCAAAAGAGCCTTTCTCCCACTCAGGAACAGACCTCTATTCTCCTCCCTGTATGTACAGGGTGGTGAGCCCTCCACAAAAATCTTCCTGGGTCCTTTAGTTAATTCACATGGCTCACCAGGCCCCTTTATTGGAAACCACTACTCAGGAATCACCATTACTCAGAAATCATAGCATGTGCAATGAAGCCTCTGATTAATACAAGTTCTTGGTTATGCAATTCAATAAAATTATAAAAGGAAAGAAAAAGTGATTTAACTCTATGGACTTCAGTTCTCTCATCTGCAAAAGTACTAGTAAAAAGTAAACAGCATAGTTCCTTGTAAGTCTAACGCTGAGATGACTGTTAATAAACCTGTGTTTGCATAGCTAAGCCCAGAGTGGTGAAGAGAGGACAAAGTAACCAAGGCTCAACTCCATTTAATAAAAATTAAAACAAGACAAAACACTGAAAATCATTGATGCACAAGGCAACTTTGAGATGAAGGAACAACTCAGTATGTCCTCTGCATGTACTACCACTTTTCTTTTTTGCCTCATGGGAATTATCATGATATGGCATCAATCTTTCCCATCAATTGACTAAGTGGCTCAGTTTCTTGGCTTTTTCTCACTCTGTCTACTTTGTAGTTAATTTCCAGGATTTAACCCAATTTCACTTCATTTCAGTAATATGCTGCTCCTATAATCACCCCAACCAGTGGCTCAAACACTGCCCCCATGGATTTTTCTGGTTTGATAGATTCAGATGTGCTCAATTTTGTGATAACTTTCTTATGACTTACCTCAAGCCATCTCTTTTAATATCACTCTAAATAGATTCAAATCTAGATAACATATTTTTAAATCCCTTTTTCCCTTTTTCAAACAGTAACATCGTTGGCTTGGATTCTTAAAACCTATTCTAGCAAATGGTCTTTAGCTGGTTACAGATATTACCTGTTGCCCCTGCATACTAATTTTCTCTGCCTGATATCATTTGTTTCTGTTTTTTGAATAATGTTCCTGATTCATAAGTCCCACTAAGTCACCCAAGTTCACTTAGGATCTCTAACAATAAATACTGGCTTCCAACAATTCTCTCACCATACAAAATCAATTCATATTTGGAAACCCTTAGTAAAAAGGAAATTAATGAACACAAAGCATTAATGTGCCTTCTTCATGATATTTATAGCAAAAGGAACCACATATTCCATGGATGATCCTTAAAGAAAAAAGTTGCTATATTAAACACTCCCCTATTATAGTTTCATATTAAATATTTTCCTGAATTTTTTTCATCTTATGCCACATTCACAATGACTCTTTAAAGAATTAAAATCTTGCATTTTGATTACCTCCTTTTTTACATTCAGCAAGAGATTACAGAGCAGATATTGTTTGACATTGAATCTCTGTTAACCATGTCCTCCACTGGAGCATAGTTGTACACATTGTTTCAGAGCTAACATAATGGGGAATATTTTCAAAGAGGGCTGTGTTTCAAGCCAGATGGTTTATCTGCTGAAACAATTCTCCCAGTAGAGAAATAGTGGCTGCACAGTTGCAGTAGTGTTCATAAGCCTAGTGCAGTAGATTCATTTGGCACCCACATTTTGGAGTCTAACAAAAGTGTGGTTTGTGTGAATCTCAGACTCAGACGTTCATAAGTGAAAAGGAGTTTTCTGCAATTGCACATTGTGCTTTATTGTAAAGGCTGCAGTGTGCTATATCAGAAACACAATATGTAAATATGATATACTTTTAAATATATATTACTGGTTTCATGCATACAATGCAAAGTAACAATACTAGGATAATTGCTTCAGAGATTATCACAGATTGGCACAAAAAGAGCAAAGGTGCCGTTACTTGTGTTGAAAACAAATGTATTACCAAAATTCAAGTCTGCCGAATCTATTAAAATTTGAAAGACAGAAAATCTATTGTATTTTGGGCTCTTGGCAAAGATCTACTGTTACCTATGAACATTCTATGAAACAGAACTAAGTGTTCTATTGATGCTGTGATATATGGCTCTGCCCACCTTCTCAGAAAGCTCCTGACTTAAAATCTCCATTAAAATCTCTTGATTTTGAAGGAGGCCTTGGTGAGTCATGGTGTCAGCTTCTCTTCCAGACAGTGATCTTTAGCGGTATTGCTATGAACGCTAGGAATCTCACCCTCCTTTGTCATAGGAACAGTCACTTCCCTGTATACTAATACTGCCCACATTTTAAAAATAAAACAGAAGAGTTAGAGTTAGATTCCAACAGGGGGTTACCATGCTCTGAAACGTCTCAAGCATGTACAGGGATGGGAAAATCCCTGAGATTCCAGAGATTTAAAAAAAAATAGCACATGGGATGTTCTAAATAAAGTCTTGGGTATGTTGGGGAAGTTGGCACCATTCTTGCAGTTCTTTCCCTCAGAGACTATTTTTGCTTAAGTTAGCGAGCAAGTGAGTGCGAGAATGTATGTGCATGGATGTGCCCTTTTGTGTTTAAAAAACTCAATGAATGTTAGTGACATTTTATTTTCTTGCAGAATAAGAGATCTTTTTAAAAATATATTACTTTCCTCTGAATCATTTTTATCCCCAGTATTTCTCATATCTCATTAATTTTGTCTAAACAAACTATGTTATCCACTTCAAAACTTCTGGAAGAAAAAAAGAAAAGGATTTTTTTTTTTGACAAAACAGTGAAAATAAGATTAGCACTACGAGTCACAAAGTGAGTTAACACTTTCTTCACACATATACACACACATGCAATTTATGCCCCACAACAGCACAGGAAGAGAAAATGATCAAGGTAAAGACTATAAGCTTAATACCCTGAAATTAACAGGTTAACTTGAAAACCCCAAGACCCTGTAAATAGTCACATATTAGCTTTAAAGGCCCTCAAGTTTGAAAATCCAGATCAGAACACTTAAAATTAATGTGTATATTAAATCCAAGCAAATGTTAGAGATACATGCCAAGATGAAAATCTTTACATTATTTTTTTTTTTTTAGATGAAGTCTCACTCTGTCACCCAGGCTGGAGTGCAGTGGCATGATCTCCGCTAACAACAACCTCTGCCTCCCAGGTTCAAGTGATTCTCCTGCCTCAGCCTCCCAGGTAGCTGGGACAACAGGTATGTGCGACCACACCCCGTTAATTTTTTGTCTTTTTAGTACAGATGAGGTTTCACCATGTTGGCCAGGCTGATCTCCAACTCCTGACCTTGTGATCCACCCACCTCAGCCTCCCAAAGTGCTGGGATTACAGGCATGAGCCACCGCGCCCGGTCCTATATTACTATTTTCATAACATTACCTGTGGGAAAATCAAAATGAAAAATGCAAACATTCTCTAATTACCTGCACTGCTTTGGAGCCTACTCAAGCCATTTCAACACTTTGCTCCACCCTGAGTCTTGTATACACTGCATCTTCAGCTCTTTGAGTGAAAATTTGCCGATATGACATTTAGTACAGGCACTGAATGTGCTCAAACTGGCAGAAATGTGGGATTTTTTTTAAAGTGACTGCTTTGGGGGATTTCTCATTTTCCTACTTTTTTAAATTTCATGAATATTGTCAATTACTTGCAGGCAACTGGTGGGACACTGTGGTGTAAGATACAAAGATCTCATTGCATTCACAATAGAAATTTGGAAATATTTGGTAAAGAGTCTAACACTATATACTTAAAAACAAAGAAAAATCTCATCAAGTTAGAGATTTGATGCTTCAAGTGTTTGTGAGTAATTAATGTTACATATCTTTAAATACTTCCATGTCCCAAATACCAGGAAATCTGCCAAGTGTTTCGACATATCATTGGAATGGTGTTCTTGTTTGCTATTGACATTTTATATCACTTTGAATGACTTTACCAAGCAGAAACAAGAGCATATATTTTTTCTACTTTTTTGATAGTGTCATCAAAATTATATATATGAAACCCAGGAAAGAGGGGGAAAAAATCTCTGAGAGACAAATTGACTCCAAATCAAATATTTGTGTATCAAGAGCAAATTGGTTATTTCCAGGAAGTGAGCAAATGTAATTATTCATGAGGCTCTGGTTAAGTCGGTACATCTCTATCTTAACCAGATCCTTTCTAAGAGTTTACATGGTAACAATATAAAGCACAATTAAGATTTATAAATCTATGTCAGCAGAGACAAAAAGACTGCTAACTTGGTAAATAAATATATTTGTGAAATAATTTTTCTGACACAATAACTCTCATATTTTCAAAATGGATAAACAAAAAAATGTGTTCAACAGTGTTGTGAAGTTTTGAAGAATATTCAGAAAATCAAGAAACAGAGGAAAACAAGGGGATTCCTCTCAACTATTTCCATTAGAGTAGTTACAAGGGTCCAGGGTAATCTTTTTTTCTGTCCAACTTACCATCCTTTAATTATACTGATTTTCAAAGAAAGAACATCTATCATTGCTTACATGAGGACACTGGTTGCATCATCCCTTACTTCAGTATATTTTTTCCTCTCAAAACCATGACTCAATTTATCATAAGTTTGAAAGTGAACTTCCAAGCAAAATAAGACAGGGAAAAAAAAAGAGCAAGCTACCCAATTATTTAATATTGGGGTGATTCTTGGAATGCACAAGTTGTGTGCTCTGCATGAGCTCTGTGAGTCTCCCTTCACACTCAATAAAAGAGAAAACCACCAAATGTTCTCTCCTATATCATATCTATGATACCCTTCCTAGGTCGTAATTCTAGAACAAACCTAGTTTCCAACAGAGATGTCTCCAGGCTGTACCAGTCTGCCAGGATCTTTCTGGTTAGAATCCTCACACTCTGATTTAACTCTGCACTCTCCAAGCATGCAAAAATATAGCCACAGAAACATGAGCCATGCTTCTCCATGTGGGCTGAAGTTTCCAGGTGGCTTGTGTATGTTATGATTGTGCCTGGCCTCAAAATAAAAACAAATTGACAATCCCTTACCTCTGCCAAGCCAGTGCCAATTTTTAAATAAAATGTCTAGTGGTGATTTATTGCCAATGCAAACTGCCAGACTGGCAGTCCCATTTACCTACTAAACAGACAAATCAGAAAAAGCTATGTCAACCTTGCCAGTTTCCCCATGTATGTTCTAGAAGGCATTCCAAATTTCCTGTTGTTCTGTTACTGGCTTTCTTATTTATGTGCACTGAAAAACAAAATATCTAGGTGACTTTAATGGCTTAAGGAAATGGGCCTTCTTTCCTTGGGTACTTTCTGGGATTATCCAAGCTCATTTTCCATAGATCATACACTCCTCATGCAGGTAGAATGGCTGATCATTTATTAACTGGCTTGAATATCAAATAGAGACACAGAACTGAAAGAATTTCTTTCCTACATGCAATATCATCTTAGAGGCATGCTTCCTATCACTTCCCCAGGGAGCAAACACCTGCTTTGGTTTTTCTCAAGAGACTTCTCTTCCTTATTCCTCTCAAACTTATGAATAACAGCACCTGTTGGCCAAGGTATAATTTTTTAAATGTCAATTTGGGTCATGTTTGGTTGTATCCATCCCTTTTATTCCCTATCAAGCTGATCTATTCCTGCCAGAACAAAGTGCATGAGATTTTTTGTAATGCTCTGGTCAAAAGCACTTCCTCCTATTTAGCAGTAGCAGCTCAAAGCAGACTGCTACATATAATGTACTTTAAAAGAAAAGAAAAAAATCCAAAGTCATCAATTCTTATTTCTTTAACACTACAGACAGACTGAGTTGAAGAATGAGTCTTACTTAAGCTGCCCAAAATGACTAGTTATCAAGTCATTGAGAAGAAATTTTTTATGTCTCATCTCAATGCCTTTATGTCACTTGTACACAGACCTCAGAATTGTCTATATTTCATCAACTATTTTCTTCATGTATTATTTAATAAACTGTTTAGAGCATGCCTAATTACAAACATTTATTATAGAATTCAACCCTAGAAATGTGTGAGAATATGCTAAATTGTTTTACCTAAAGTTTTAATGAGAGCATAATACCTCCGGCCCATATGCTTCAAGAACGTTATCCTTAATTATGTAACATGGGTATTTTACTGATATCTGTTAACTGCTCAAGCAGCTGTGGTTTTCTGCTTTTTTACACAGCTCAGGAGGAGCAGCAAGTTCAGTTTCCCCTTTTTGGGGGGTTGCAAAATCCATGCCCCAAACAGGTGTGTGCAATCATGAACCACAGTGATGAACCCAAACTGCTCCTTTCTAAAAATTCCACCAGCCGGTGACACACGCTAGTCAAGGTTGCACAACCTTGTTTTCCACCAGTTATTTTGATGATTCATTCCCCCGTGGGGAGGTAACTTTTAGCCATTGTTACTTTGCTCCTGTTTCTGATAATTAGAGGAATTGCTTCCTCATTTTGATGATTTCTCTTTCTCCCTCTCTTGCTCTTGCTCTCCACTCGCTTCCTGAATTTTTTTTTTTTTTTAATGAATCCTGATCTTTTGGAAAGTGCTACCTGATATGACTGCTCTCCTCTTCCTGGACCAGGATTACGAAAGGCAACACTATAAGAAGCACCCAAACACACACACACACACACACAAACACACACACACACTCTTCAAGTTGTGAATACTTCAAGTTGCTACTCCCTTACAGGAAATCTGCCTGGATGATACATTATATAATCAATCAGTCATTGAAAATATAAGAACACAAACCAATAAGCACGTGTTGCCCACTTCCAAGTAGTCACTTTGGAAAAGTATACATCGATTCTGCTGATTGCTCAAGAAATTTTTATGGAATTGCCGTCAGAGCCTTCCTCATATTGTTTTAAAAGTCAAATCTGGCAACTAGTCCTCTTTAAATGGCGGATTTTATTTTTGTAAATATCCAAAGTTTACTCAGAGCCAAGTCTGATGATAAATCAACCAAGTCTTCTTTTAAATAAAAACAATTTTGACCATAAAATAATAAAATTTAGTTATGTGAATAAAAAATAAATCCAAAGAAAATTGCAATAAAAGGGGGCAAAAAGGTTTTGAGCAGTGGCAAATATCACTGGGTTAAATATAGCCTTCCCAAGATGACTACCTTGGAGAAGATGACATCTTTGGTAAGTTTCAGATGCTTGCTAAAATTATGTAATATTATTTGCCCTCCTATCTCAGTTTTCCTAGAAAACTGAACTCAACATATTTTATCCCATTAAACAACAATTAAAACAATGTAATCAGGATACTGTGTAGAAACTGTTTTCCTAATTAATGGCACCTAAATAAACACGAAAGCACATCAACCTATTTCACATTGCTCCAGACATGGATTTTCTTTGTATTTTTTAAAGTAAGGTGTCACAAGAGCATGACATGGAATGTGACAAT
Source organism: Aotus nancymaae (assembly GCF_030222135.1). NCBI lineage: Eukaryota > Metazoa > Chordata > Mammalia > Primates > Aotidae > Aotus > Aotus nancymaae. The sequence continues at coordinate 67,371,130 of NW_026988442.1, forward strand.
CCAAATATTAGACCCTAATTTACCACTTAATGTCTGTCATCTTGAGCCAGTGACTAAACCTCCATGAACCTCAGTTTTCTCATCTGCTAAATTTGAAAAACCATTTATACCTTGCACAGGTATTATGAGGAGCAGGTAAATGTCAAAAGAAAAAAGAAAGAAAAAAAGAGAAAAAAAGGCCTCAAAGAGAGTGCCTGGTGCCTAATGGAAACCTAAAACATGGTGACTTCGATGAGCTGTTACCATTGCACACCAAAGTGTTTCACTGAAGCATGAGTTCCTGCAGGACAAGTGCCACGTCTCAATCATGTCATCTTGCTGAATACAACTAAAATTCAAAACTGGAAATAAAGAGTTGAAGATGTTAAACTGAGTTTATTATAAACATAGTTCAGGGGCAAGCATGATCTGGTTTAATTTATACTATACTGCAGGTTCACAACCAATCAGGAAAACAAAAGAATATCATGATATATTTTTAAATAGCTGATTTCTCGATCCAACCTTTTCTTGCTCTCTTCAATGTTTAAGGAAGCTTAATTATTTCATCAGAAGTAATCACAAACAAACCTTGATTATGTGATTCTAGCCAAACTAGGTAGATTGAGTAGATAATGTAGCAGAAGTCATAGGTTAGCTCCAGATGGGGAGGTGGTGGGAGGAGAACTTTGGATAGGAAGAACACTAAGCCACTACTTCTATAATTCTTGGTAGCTGCAGGGGTGTGGGCTTCATAAGGGTGGTGGAGCACTGAAGCAAAGTCACACTTCCCCAAACACGAACTCAGTGGGGCGAAGTCTCCTCTTAACCTGCCCCAGACATAAATCTAATGGTTGGCCCTCACAGATCAATCACGAAAAATGACTCGCATAGCTACTGGGCACTTAAAAATCATACAAATATATTAATAAATATCACTTAATTATCATTTTATTTTCCCATATATTTCCTTATTTTCCCTACATTCCAAATATATTTTTCAGAAATCAGAAGAGAAAATAGCTCAAAGATCTTAGGCTCTGTAGACAATTTTACACACTGTCCTTTATGAATCAGAAGCAACTGCTACACCAGCATAAATTTAAAGGATTCTCTTTCAATGAATCCCTTACTACCAAATCTGAGAAGGTTATCACCACCCTATGACAAGCAACAGTCAAGTCTACTGAACCTTATTGGTTATCTAGCTACACCAAAAAGAGAAAAGGAAATTGCTACAGGTACGAAGTGCATGCTCTGTAGAATGAATGATGGTGCTTATGGGGCCCTTCAAAAAGATAAACAACAAAATAAAACCTATGCAGGTTATCTTCAACTCTTCACCATCAGAAAAATTTCTTGAACTGCTCACTGTTGCTTATTACTAGTCATACTTCTCAAGCACTTGGTTACAAAGAACACAAACAGCACCTTCAACTTACACATAGGTACCCCTTGTTTAAAAAAACTTTGCCTTGTCATGGCACTTAGAGAAGAAGTTAGATAATCATCTTTAAGAGAATTACAAACAAGGAACAGAAACTTTGGACTTTTTTTTAATCTTAGGTTGGAATCCCATGACCCAAGATTTTGCAAGTCCTGAAGGAAATTCAGCTCAGGCAACATAGAGTCTTATGATACATTACCCTGCAATCTCTCAGTAGTTAAACCCCTGATTCATAAAGAAAAATAAGAATACCAATAAAACTGAATCTCAGAATTAAATAGCAAAGGAGAAATAGACAGCCCAGCCCACCTGTTAGTTCATCGCCCTCTATTCTCTAATCTTGCAGAATGGGACCACATAACACCTCTCATCTTTTATTTATGTATCTCTGGCCTCCAGGCTATCAACTGCTTTAGAGCAAGGCCCAAATCTTATACTTCTCTGTTAACCCCAATTCCTGGCACAGAAATTGACCCAGATTAGATCATTGGTGTTTATTGTAGAAATACATAATATGGTGGCTAAAGTTTAGTCTTTATAAAGGGTTTATCTGTGAATAATAACACATTCTGCAATTCAGCAACAAATGCCATCATGGTAAGTAAATTTAGTTAAATCTCTTAGACAGAATCAGGTGCCTGCTCTCTTTCCTTTCCCCTGACCATTTTGACATTTGCCTTCAATGCTACCCATTCATCAGCGGATTGCCATCAGGGAGTCTTAAGGGTCAGGACTGAGGAAGGAATGGAGTGGTAAACCCCTGTAAGACTCATCTGCCTATACTTCAAGTTCTACTGTTCTAATTGTACAACTGAGCTCTTAATAACCAACCTCCCCAACCCAAAATAAAAATACCATTTCTCCCACTGTCTACCCCATCTTGCTTAAGGGCAGTTCTATCCTTTGTTACTCAAGCCAAAAACCATGGGGCATCATTAACTTCTCTTTTCTTATATCTCATGTTTAATCATTTAGGAAATCCTGTTGATTCTACCTTCAAAATACATACACATTCTAACCACTTTTCATCATATCCACTGCTACCAACTTGACATGAGCCACCATCATCTCTTGTTTGGTCTACTGAAACAGGTCTTTACAGATCTCCTTGACCTCCTGCAGTCCATTCTTAATAGAGCAGGCAGAGTGACCCTCTTCAGTCATAAGTTGCATCCTATTATTCCTTCAATTACACCTATGGCTTTTGATATCACTCAGAGGAAAGGCCAATATCCTTACTATGACCTACAAGGCCTTGCATTATCTGTCCCCAACCTCACCACCCATATCCATTACAGCTCTGAGTTATCTGATTACTCACCCATCTCTCTGTTCCAAGCACACGGGCCACAGCACATTCCTAGAACAGACCAGACCCTGTTCTGCCATGGCATTGAGCTGCCCCCCTTACCTGGAATTGCCTCCTAGAAGGTCAGATGGTGTGTCTCTTGTCTACATCTTGTCTAAACTGTTATCTTTTCATTGTTATCAAGGATAACAGATAAACTGTTACCTTTTCATTGAGACCTTCACTTGCCATCCCATCTAAAACGCTGTCATCCCTTCTTACCAGTTTATATTCCCCTCCACTACTATCTTTTTATCCTTTGCACATATCACTATCTAAAAAAACATAGGTTTTCTTTATTTGTCTTGGTCATTTTCTGTTCCTCCCCACTAAAATGTAAGTTCCATCATAGCAGAGATTTTTATATTTGTTTGTTTGTTGGTTTGTTTTACTGCTATCTCCCCAGAACACAGAAAATAGTTCCTGGTATATACCAGGTTCTCAGTAAATATTTATGAATGAATATATGACTTCAGGCATTGGCAGAATGTGCAGGATCCATAGTCCTATTATTTATCTTTGATTTTCCTTAATGTGGTATCACAATGATAAACTTCAAGATAATTTTTGAAGATTGTTTTTCTAGAGGAATTTATAACAATATGGAATGTAACTTTGCTCTACTACAAAGTTGTATACTAGCTTACCTAGAGAAGGAAGTTCATCAGAATTTTTGAACTTCAGTCATGAGAAGGATTAAATGATACATGTTCAAAAGTATCTTTAATGAAAAGTAATATGGAGGCAAATTTATCTTTATTTTCAAATGATGAAATCTATAAGTAAAAGAACCTAGAGACTTGATTGAAAATCCATTAGAAAAATATGAAAATTAAGCAAAGTAGCTGATTGCAGTAATTTAAAAAGTAAATAATGTTTCTTTATATAAATAATAACCCGTTAGAGAATGTGATGAGTAGAATCCCATTTCAACAAAAAAAGAGATGAAACAATATGGAAAAAAAATTATGAATTGTGTAAAACCAACTTGAGTAAAATGTTAAATGCTATTAAGAAAGATAAAATGACTTAATCAGAAAGATCTTTATTTAATTCCTTTTTAAAATGTGTTAATTTAGTACCTACTGAAATGCAGGACACCACTCTAGGCACTGAGGATTCAGCAGTGAACAAGATAAGGTTCCTGTTTTCTTGATGTCTCAAAGGCACTGAGAGTTAAATTTGTCCAAAACCAAACTCATAATGCCCATCCCCCAACTGCAGTTCTATCCCATAACTGAGAAAGGCACCATCAAGAATATAAGCCAGGAATGATCAAATGAGAAGAAATAAAACTGTCCCCCAACTGCAGTTCTATCCCATAACTGAGAAAGGCACCATCAAGAATATAAGCCAGGAATGATCAAATTAGAAGAAATAAAACTATCATTAAAAAAAAAAAAAGAATATAAGCCAGGAACCTGGAATCATCTTTGACACTGCTCCTTTCTTTACCACCCAAATCAATGCCATCAACAAGTCCTGTTGACTTACTCTCCTAAACATTTCTTGAATGTGTTCCCCTTTATTTCCATCACCAACACCTGAACCTCAGCCATTACAGTCTCTCTCTAGAGCATGACAACAACACTCCCAGTACTATCTGTCGTGTCTTCAACCAGGTTGTCTATGGGGAACAAATATGATCCTCTCTGAAAGGAAACTTAAGGATTCTCATCATTCAGGCCTTAATTCAAACATCAGTTCCTTGTGGAAGAAATTCATGACTATTCATAGGCTCTCATAGTATCGTGTACTACTCTAGCTTGTCTCTTGGCTCAGCTGACATTTGCTTGTATGTTGATTTAATTATGTTCTGTCCCTTTCATCAAACTATAAGCTCTGTGGGAACAGAGACAGTGCCTCTTTTAGTTCTCATTGTATTTCTAGTGTTTACATAGGATTGGGTATATAGTAGTTGCTCAATAAATCATTTTTAACTTTAGCACTGCCTTTAGACTTGGTTAAGATGGGCCCTTGTCATGATCCTCTTCTCTAAACCCTCCCTCCATACCATCCATCCACCTATTCAACCACCCTCACACACACACACACACACACACACACACACAGAAATGAACAAATCATGCAGACACCTTTGCCATGTGGCTTTCAAGATACAGCCCACAGCACAGTGCAACCCATAACCCTGAATATCTACTTTCACAATTAACACTTTTCAGAATGCAGGGAAATGCTATTTCTTATTCCTTGCTAAAACTTCAAAGCAAAAGATATCGGAATGGTCAACAGTGGTGTTGATGCTGACATTGGAAAGGAATTCTGCTTCAAATGAGTGGCAAATGCACAATTATGTAAGAGAAAAAACAAATTAATCACCTTGTCAAATCCTTTCTCTTAGTATGAATGTAAGAGATTCTTGTAAAACAAGTGGAATGTCCCAGAAGTGTCTAACATCTTTCTTGCTTCTTTTCATGTTCCAATTCATAGCTCTGGAAGTACTCACAAACCAACACAGCATTTAACATGAGAATTTTTCACATGTCAAGATGACAAAGTTTAAACCACCTCAAGATTAATTAACATGTAGGGAAATAGGCACTTTTCACCATATTATAGTGTCAAAATTTTGAAGCGAACTTTTGAAATATGCATCAAAATTTAAAGTCTCACTTCTCAAAAGAAGACATATAAGGGGCTAAAAAATATGAAAAAATGCTCAACATCACTAATCATCAGAGAAATACACATCAAAACCAACATGAGATACCATCTCACACCAATCAGAATGGCTATTACTTAAAAGTCAAAAAAATAATAGATGCTGGTGAGGTTGGGGGAAAATAAGGGAACACTTATACAATGTCGGTGGGAATGTAAGTAAATTACTGCAGCCACGTGGAATGCAGTTTGGAGATTCCTTGAAGAAATTAAAATGTAACTGCCATTTGACCCAGCAATCTCATTGCTGGATATATTCAAAAGGAAGCAAATCGTTCTACCAAAAAGACATATGCACTTGCAGGTCACTGCAGCAGTATTCACAATAGGAAAGGCATGGAATCGACTTAGGTACCCATCAATGGTGGATTAGATAAAGAAAATGTGGTACATATACACCATGGAATACTACATAGCCATAAATAAGAATGAAATAATGTCCTTTACAGCAACACAGATGCTGCTGGAGGTAATTATCCTAGGTAAATTAACACAGGAACAGAAAAGCAAATACTACATGTTCTTACTTATAAGTAGAACTAAATATTGGGTACTGGTGGACATAAAGAGGGCAATGATGGACATTGGGAACTACTAGAGGCAAGAGGGAGGGAAGGGAGCAAGGGCTGAAAAACTACCTATTGGGTACTATGTCCACTACTTGGGTGACAGAATCAATCATACCCCAAAGCTTAGCATCATATAATATGCCATGTGACATGTTTTTGACCCAGCAATTCCATTACTGGATATATATCCAAAAGAAGACAAATCATTCTACCAAAAAGATACATGCACTTGCATGATCATCATACCACCATTCACAGTAGCAAAGACATGATATCAACTTAGATGCCCATCAGTGGTCAATTGGATAAATCAAATTTGGTATATATATATACACCACGGACTACTACACAGCCATAAATAAGAATGAATTACATGTAACAAGGCTTTATGTGTACCCCCTAAGTCTAAAGTAAAAGGTAAAATTTTGTTTAGAAAGAAATGAATAAACCTTCTTTTAAAAAAGTCTCATACCCTGGAGAGGAAATGTATCTTTCATATCCTGTTCTGTCACCTCCTTGCTTCGTGATTTTGAGCAATTATTTTAACCTCACTATGCCTCAGTTTCCTTCTCTGGGAAGTGGTGATAATGATAGTATCTAACTTGCACATCTTAAAGTTGTGACGATTGAAAAGGATACTGTTCATAAAGTGCTTAGCATAGAGCCTGGCCCACAGCAATAGCACTGATCTGATAACAGACATCACCCACTTTCTTCTTCTCCAACTGTTCCTCCTCCTCCTCCTCCTCATGATCATCATCATCATCATCATTATTAGACCAGCACTCTATATATAATTTTGTGTCTTTAAAAATGGAAAACTATGCAGTTAGGAGTCATAAAAAAAAAAGACATATCAATATATGCTAATAGAGAAAGATGCGCATTATACTTTATTTGAATAGAGAAAGTTCCAGAAAAAAAAATCTATGGTATAATTCTATTTTTGTATCATCTGTAGTATAATTATATATATGTGCATAATATGTTTATACATAATTAAAATAGAAAATTTCTAGAACGATACATAAAAACTGTTAAAAATGACTATCTTCAGGATATCTGAATTAGGGGAAGAATTTTTATGAATCACTTTATACTCTTTTATACTGTTTGAATTTTTTAACATAAGCATTTATTCATTTATCACTTTCATAATTTAAATTGTTAATTTATTTAAAGTTTTTTCTTCACTTTTAGTCTTTGAAGTTATTAATGTTCACCAACATGAAAGACTTCTCCTTCTCACTAAACTCTGCTTGAAGCCATGTGACCGCTTTTGGCCAATGAGCTGAGTGGAAGTAACATGTCACTTCCAGAACAAGAGAGTTAAGACTTTATTTGATATCTCCATGCTCTTTTTGTGGCCCAGCAACCCTCAAAGACATATAACGCTGTTGATGTGGATACCAGATAAAACAGCACAATCCCTCACCACAATGTGGGAAATGCTGTATTTTTTCCTCCTAGACTCTTCACTCCTTAACAGCTGTTCTCTTACTTGTATGTTAAGGGGAGAGCAAACTGCACTGCACCATCAAAAAGGTTCCAGCAAGTATTACTGTTAGAATTCATTATTTTCTTTCCTCAGTTCCAGACATGGAACATTCTCATTTAACTTGCAAATTATAGTGCATCTCACTGAAATTTTGAGCAAAGGGGTATTGTCTATTTTCAAAGATGGCAAATACAAGAAATTAAAAATAAAAACTAAATAACCACAGAGCATATTTTTGGAAATTGGGTGCATTTAGATAGCTTGATAGTTTGCTAAACTGCAAACCTCCATAGCACGCATTAAATAAGCAAGTTTCAAATATCTTTTTGTACCAGGAGCTTAGAAAACAGGGACGCTGAGACTCAAAGCCAGACTTTGCCAAGTCTACAACCTCACTGAAAAGGAATACCTACAAACAGTAACCAAATGATAAACAGTGCTAATGCTACACACAGGGTATTGAGGCTGGATGGAGAAATGAATGACTATCTATTCCTTGTGAGGTAGGAAACCATCAAAAGAAGATGCTGTTCTAGGGGAGTTTGCATCATGTAAGTGATAACTTTAGTTTTGAAACTGGACAATGTCCCAAATAAAGGTCTTTAAAATAAATTAAAACTTCTCCATTTTTTACTGAATAGAATAGAGTGAGCATCTCTTGAGATATGGTTGAACATACAAAGAGAGATGTACTTCTATTTAATTTGGCTCTATCTATAGTTAAATATAAGTGTACTGCTGTTTGAATTATTTGGTTACTTCTCATTAGGGATTGGTAAATAGTACTTTAATATTTTAAACACATGAAATTCAGTCCAAAATCAGATTTATGTCAGTGTAGTAATTTAATTGAAAGCCATGGCTATAGCTTACAGAGCTGGAGGTGTGATCGGATTGCATATGGGGCAGCAAATGATGGAATGATGCTTACACAGCATGTTTGACTCATCATGTTTCACCAGCAAAGGTGCAGGTAGAAAAACTGCAGGTCAAAATTGCACAACAAAATAAGACATAAATCACTTGAAACCTTATATCTGACATGCATTTTATCCCCCAGCACTCTTTTAATAGAGCCTTCCTCATCAACTGAACTCAAAGTTAACAACAGCCTCCACCAACACCACAAAACTTCATATTTTCTATGAAACACAAAAACTCAGCATGTGCAAACTGAAATTTCTTAGGTGTAGATAAGTTTAATGCCATGCAATCAATACCATGTACCTAATCTTGTGTCCATTTTGTTGGACTACTCTATTTATCCTGAAATAGTTCTTAATCCTGTAAATATAGATAGTACCACCAAGTGTGATCGTCTCTGTCAACATTTTCCAACCTCACTGCAAGAACTAGCAAGTCAATATTCTTCTGCTCTCCCACATTCCTAGGTGGTCACACTCATGTTACAGATCAGTTCTTTATTCTTTCCTCACATAATTCCCTTTCTTGGACTCCTAGGATTTCGAGCAGAAAATATACATGTTTTCTGGCCAGCCATTAAATCTGGATTGCAATTTATGCCTCAAAAACAGCATCTTAATTTTATTGTTCCCTCTCATCAAATGTTTAAAGATTTCTCCAGCTCTTTAAAACATGCATACCCTTCAACCCACAAGTAGGATATTCATTATACTTCTTGGAAGCCATTCTAAGGGGAAAAAAATCAAGTATGAATATGAGGTTACTCATTAAAGCATTATTTGCTAGTATGAAACACTGGAAACAAACTAAATATCCAAAAAGATGGAAAAACAAGACAGAATATTATGCAACCATTAAAACTCTTGTTGCTAAAGATTGATAAAGGATATAAAGCCATATTCACTACGTTGTTAAATAGCAAAAATAACGATTATAAAATGTAAAATAGAGGATGATCCCAAGTGTTTAAACAGATGTACAAAGAAGACCAGAAGGGTGTGAATAAAATATTAACAGTTGTCATTTCTTGGGAATAAGACTGTAAACTTTTCTTTTTCACTTGTTACTAAATTTTCTCATTAGATGCCTAATTTAAAATATGGAATGCACACATATATGCAGAGTTTTACAACTTGCTCCAGGGTTCACTAAGTCTAACCAGTAAGTGTAATCACTTCATAAGTAAAATTAAACAACTCATCCAATAATACTCAACCACAGGCTAATACGTAAAGGAAAATTGTCTTGAAATACTCAGGGACTCATTCAGGTCAGGAAATAAGAATTACTCAAAATCCTGACACTAACACTAAAATGTGTCTACCCTACAACAAGGCAGTCAAATGCTGACACTTCAGCTACAAAAGCCATGTCAGTTCCTGTTGGTTCAGATCCTCTTTGGGCTTGCTGTTCTAGTCAAATCTAACTTTTTTTTTAATTCCTTTAAAACACTATATATGAACCCTAACCCTTGCAATATCATTTGACTAGGCTGGAATAGGACAGGTGATGATACTGAGTCTCACCAAGACAATCAGCCCCCCGAAATTAGAAGGGAGGAATCTAGCTGCACTTGGAATAGAAGGCCTCTTTCCAGGTTTAATGTTCAGTTCACTGGTTCCCAGACTTTTAAATTTTGTGAATTGACCTATTTCAAGCAAAAAAATCAGTGACCTACACGGTGAAAATCTTTACTTTGCTACCTTCTATTCTCACCACTATTTTATAAAAGAAACCACATTGTTATATGAAAAAATCAAAAGAGCATGATCTCAAAGCAAAATATTCAGCTTCTCAAGAAAAATAATGTGTCAACCACACACTAACACATATGTGTAACACTATCCAGCAAAAATGTTATCAGCAAACAGAGCTGACCCAGTGATTCTTCTGCTAGGCTTTCCCTTGCAGGTGAAAGGTGGTTTCATTTTTGAACTGAGGATTATAAAAATAAAAAATTATTATAAAATGAGCCAGAGCACATAGGTTTATTTGTTCCTCCAACTGACACACTCCAAAAAAACAATCAAGTGAGTGGCTATACTATCATCCATTTTAGATCTTTTGTAAAGGGCAAAAATAGCATCAGAGATTGAGATCTACCTTTCTTAAGAACGCTTACTGTGTTCTGTCCATCATTATAGACACTGGAGTTTTTAGAATGCTAACAATAGAACTTTTCTCACAGTAAACTCAGTTTCCTAACTGGGTACCAGAATATTCTTAGTCTTGCTGGAATCCTCTACCCTGGATAAGAGCCAAGGCCAAGATAAACCGACTGTTCTACACATGAACATGAACCCAGGAAAAAACAAAGGGCAGAGCAGCGAGTTTGTCTTGAGCATCGATTCAGATACATTTTCCTCCATATGACAAAGAACACCAAACAATCATAAAAGATCAAAATCTCAACTCTAAGTATTACTTAAGCAGCAGCAAAAATCCACTCATCTGGGACTGAGAAATCTTTCCTGATCTTCCTTATTATTTCCAAAGCCACTCAGATCATTCAAGATGATTTTTTAGCCAAGTCCTGGCTTACTTATTGTAGCCTATATAGTATGAAAACACAAACTAATCACTTGCTTTTGTTTGTTTCAAAATCATGTAGTAGTTTAAAGGCAATGAAAATTTTAACAAGAACCAAGGAACAAAAACAAAGGTAAAGTAAAAGTTGATTTTCTGCAGACAGTTGGTTTCAGCTAATGGGCTTTAGGTAGCAGTTACCGCAAGGGTGAACTTTCATAATCATGTTTTCTTCATAGTTTCTTAATCCAAATTCAAAGGTAGTGGTTTCTTTTATGAATATTTTATCAGACAAGAATAAATGCAACATTTTATTTGGATTACACCACTCAGAGAAAAGAGGAAATGGAGAAAGGCCAATAAATCTTAAAGAGTTAATTATTTATACAGAGAAAATTTACTTTCTATGTTGTGACTTGTTTTATTGGTACACTGCAGTTCAATTTAGATTAAGAAGCAGAAAGATTATTGTTTCTCAACAGAGAAGTATCATAAATAAATACAGCAGAGAATTTTTTTTGTATTTATGCCAAACCATTTACAAATATTCAAAATAAAAATGTCTTCCTAAAATTTCTCAACTCTTGATATGACATTTAACTACACTTAGCACCAAAAATTTAGTGGTGGTGCTAATTAGGGCAGACCCCTTGCCCACAAGTGATGCCAACAGGAGGGTGAGTATAACAATCACTCAATCTGCTAGAATATTCACTGGATTTCTAGTTCAGTTTATTCTCCCACAAAGCTGTACAAAATACATAATCATTCTATGGGAAAAAATGCAGTCATACAGTATGACACTTGAGTTGCCAGAAGGGTTCTATGGTAATCTGAACTATGGATCTTTGTCATTACTTCAAATACTAAAATTAAAATCTCTGCTACCCTATCAGGAAATAAAAACACAATAAGAAGAAACTTTGCAGGAAAGTTTCACTCCCTGGCACAAAGTAGGTATTTGATTAATGAGTTTACTGAATATTGAATTCAATGGCTAGATGGCGGGATGGTCAGATGATTTAAGAAGGAATTACCAAACCCAAGACTACAGATGTCAAGCAACCCATGGCCCTTGGAGAACTCCCAACTGGATGCAACTCTATTTCAGTTTGTCTTGACCCTAAGAAAAGTAACAAAATATGCCAGACAGTTGCAAAACAATGCCAGTCACAAGAATGTTCCAGATTTCTGGAAGTTGTCTAGGATACAAATATATTTCTTGAATTTGAAATCAAATTGAACTTCCAAACACACTACACAGTTTACTTAACTTTGGCTCTTCCCTGCAATATATCTTGCTATAAACAGACCAAGGAAAGATTTCTCTTATTATCTGCAAACCTCAACCTACCACTTTTCTTCCAGAATTATAAAATAATAGCTACCATTTGCTAATTCCTAAATATGTACCAGTCACTGTGTAATGGATTTCAGATATATGACCTCATTTGATGCTCATAAAAACTCTGTTTTTATTTATTCATTCAACAAAAATTAAGTACCTTTTATGTATCAGAGCAATGTTCTAACAACTTAGCAATTAATCAGTGGCAAAAATAGACAAAAATCCCTGCCTTCATAAAGCTTCCACTTTGGTCAATGTGGGGAACAGAGTGAACAATAAACATGGTATTTATTGATATTATAATTATCCCCAATTTAAAGATGAAGAAATTAATATTCAGAGAATTAGATAACAACTCTCGAAAGAACACTTGGACAGTAAATGATAGACTTGAAGCTTCAAATCCAGGACTCTCTAGCTCCAAAGCCTGTGTTTAACATCATTATGTGATGCTGTCTCCACTCTTGGAATGTAGCCAGAACAGAACTGCATACTTGGGAGTCCAAATCACACTGTGCAAGGCATGGTGAAGCTTCACTGGCTAGAGAGTAGACTCTGTCAGATGCCAGTCATCTTCAGAGCTGCCAAACAAAGCTAAGCTTCTCATGCTTCCATCTGAGACTCATAACCTCTAAGTAACATCAAGGTACCCCTGCAATCTCCCTGCTGTAGCACTGCAGGGAGTTCCAGCCCACCCCATTCCAACCACACAGTAGAATGGTATTTCTTGGCTCTCCTGGGTAATATAGGAATGTGTGAGTAGTTCAGTGTAATGTATTGTAAATACGAGCTGTGCCACTTATAGGGTGGACCATTTAATTTCTAGTTCACAACCTCTCAGAACTCTTTTTTTTTCCTCATGTATGAAGCCTGAAAATGTTCAAGATGGTGGGTACTCCAGCAACATGCGGTCCTGAGTGATTACACTGAGCAGAACACCTCTGCTGATCTATGACAGGCAAGGAGCATAAGTGATGTATGTTTGTTTGTTTGTGACAGAGTCTTGCTCTGTCACCCAGGCTGGAGTGCAGTGGCACGATCTTAGCTCACTGCAACCTCACCTCCCAGGTTCAAGTGATTCTTCTGCCTCAGGCTCCCAAGTAGCTGCGACTACAGCCACGTGCCACCACACCCAGCTAATTTTTTGTATTTTTAGTAGAGATAGTATTTCACCAATTGGCCAGGCTGGTCTCAAACTCCTGACCTTGTGATTTGTCTGCCTTGGCATCCGAAAGTGCTGGGATTACAGATGTGAGCCATCACTCCCAGCCAACCTTGTTCTTTAAGACATGACAATTGTGAAGGTTTTTGCTAAACAGCACAACCTAGCTGATCCTTCTTTTACTGGGACATAGGAAATCCCTAAGTTTTGGATTTTTTTTTTTTGTCTTAATTATAATGATGCTGCAGTAAAGGTAAACTAAATTAAAATGTGAAGCCCACAGTCTGGGAAGTAACCATATGGTGTCTGGTAGAAAATATATTAGAAAGCTAAGAGAAAATATATACAGAGAGTTTTGAGAAAAAGAAAAACATGAAAAATGTGTATCTTAAAAACACTGGTGAGCAAATAAAAGTGTATGCAATTTTACCAAAAAAAGGGTAAAATTCTTCTCTGCTTCAAGATCAGGAGTTACCACCATGCACAAACTTAAAAGAAAAAAATATAAATTTCAATATTTAATCTATTAACATATTTTTTCTTTACACTTCTTCTCATCAGTTCACCTCTTTCCTAATTTAAAAATAACCTCTGCGAAGACAAGATATGTCTGCCAAGTGCCTGAATGTCAAAATCTTTGAATAAAATTGAAAAGTTGACACTGAAATCTGATATGACTTCTTCAACATATAAAGCCAGAGAGAGATGTCTCCAAGAACCCCAGGCACCACCTGCATTTACATCGTCCAAATGAAAAAGTGAAAAAGGAACAAATGTGGTCTCATTACTTTCCATAAAGGGAAAGCTCTTTACCACAACAATGCCTATTATATCAGATTATCAAACACAGAATCATATTGTAACTTCTGGAAACTATGGAATATGTATACACAGAGCCAAAAGACCTCCAGACAGGTGTGCCTCACCTTCAGGGACTCGTGTTACAGAAAATGTTAGGAAAACTGAATTATAGCAACAAAAGAAATTTGCCATGTTAAGGTTTTCTAAACTGAAATTATTCTTACTTGTTTTAATTTACTTTTCTTACAATCCTTAATTCACATATTTCTTAAGTTGCATTTATACCTTTGTTAAATTTGGGCCTTTTGATATAAGAAGTCAGTGTGGCAGAATTGCATTGATACCTGTTTGATGGCATTCGTTCAAATATTTTCATTATTCCAAATAGGGTGAGGATTATATAATGGCCCCTGGGGAAAAAAAAAAAAAAAAATCTAGGTTCACAGCCACAAATGGGAACGAGTGAAAAGTACCTAAAACATACTATTTTCAAGATCCATGGGAAAACTGTTTTTTATATATCAACAAGCCACAGGTATCATTTAAAATCTTTAAACTGTCATCTAATTATATATGATTTGGCCAATGCATGCTTGAAGTGATTGCCCCCACAGAACTGGTGTTGATAATAAAATACAGACTGATATTGATCAGCCAAAAGAGAGAGACCAGGCTGATTTGTGAAATTATGGAAACCCTAAAATTCACCCAAAATTGTTCCCATTACCGTAATCCATTTGAATTGAATCAATGTTTTTCTATACAAGTTCCTTAACGTTTGAGAGTAAATAGGACCCTTCCCACAATTCATATGTCCTTATGCACACTTTTCCAATTAGCAAGAAGCAAGAATTAGCATATCAACCACAGAATACTCATACATACACTTCATAGACGTTAAGTGCTCATAAAGCTGCCTATTCTATAAAAGTAATCCATGTACTTGGAATCATTAAATTTCACCTTCTGGATACATAATGTAGTACTTATGGCATGCTCTGCAGATAGATCTTGGCTAAGTACTTGTGTCATGCTCTGCAAATAATTTTTGGCTAAAATAAAAGATCAATCAAACATCTCTCTCCACAACACTTAGTCTAGTTCTTTGGACTAAAAATTAACTTGGTGAAGCTTGTATACTTCTAGATAGATGGCCCAGTCATTCTCACTCTTTAGTGCTGCTACAGAACATACTTCTGATCTTGGACAGATCTCTGTACTGTTTCTGTAATAGTCCCAGCACCAACATAGTGACTGACTCATCTTTATGTATATTTGTTAATATATTTCATATATATTATTTGATATATACTTCATATTTGATACGTATTTCTTAGAATTGTATGCCATGCATTAGAGAAAAGCCAACGGAAGGAAGAAGGTAAAGAGGCATGTACTGTACTGTACCTCTATTATGCGGAAGGCCCTCTGAACACTTTATGTATTAAATTGACACAGTTCTGCGGGTACTATGTTTAGTATGTAGAAGAGGAAAGCAAAGTTCAGTGTTTAGTAACTTGTGCAAAGTTACCAAATTATTAAATGATGGATGCAGCTTTAAACTCAGGTATATCTGGCTCTGAAGCCTATGATCTTCGCAACACACCACATAGTTGAATCTCACTTGTCTCTACACATCAAAACCCGTTTTTCCTTTTCCAAACCCCTGGCTACTGCCCAGCCAGCGTGCAACAGGCTCTTTTACAGTATACATACTTTCACATCAGGTTTTTCCCCTTAATTGGATATCCTTCTTCCTCCCCAACTATGCAAACATTACTGTCCCTTCAAAAGCCATTTTCTACATTAAGTCTCACTTCCCCACCAGCCCTTTCCTTTCTCAATACGAATTGCACAATTTGGTTTCTGTAAGCATAAGTTAGTTTGAGGTATGTCCTTTCTTGTACTGTTTTCTAACTGGAGTATTATTTTAATCTCAGTCACATTATAAATTCTTTTATTTTAGTTTTTCTTGAATTTCCTAGTCCTCCTCCTTCTCAGTGTCGATAGACAGTAAGTATAGCACAAAGGCTACATTGCTATTGAAAATGCTATCATTTGGCTACTTTGTAATAAAATGAGAGGCAATGTCATATGCTGAAAATTGCACTGGACTGGGAGTCAAGAGACCTCAGTTGACGTTTTATGCCATAAACTATTTGTGCCATTTTGGACAAGTAATAGAATTTCCTTACATTTCACTCTCTTCGCCTGTAAAAGAAAGGATTCAGACCAGATGATACATGAACAGAATGCTTATCCTTATTTATTTTAAATTGCATTCCTGAAAAAAAGAAAATTATAATTGTAGCCATGCACTTTTGTAACCATGTTTACCAAAGTTTTCCATTCAGAAACAATTCTCCCTCTGTGTCTTCCACTTCATTGATAAGGTTTAGTAGATGCATTATATAAAACAGACATAAACAGGAAGCTCTTTTCAAATTACAGCCAGTTTCCCAAACCAAAGTCTCAACCTCCTACCCTCATATATTTAACACATGCGCTTCTGTAAAGGTGATTTATTAGTGAAAATCACAGTGATCCCTACTATGAAACTCAGACTACCACCTGCGCATAACACTTCGGGAGTAAAATAACATGTTCACATGTATAACTCAGGGCAAAGTCACTTCCATCTCACCAACTATCCTGTCTTTCCTTTTTCTTCTTAGTTTGTTTCGAGGCAGGGTCTTGCTCTACCTGCAATGCAGTGGCACAATCATGGCTCACTGCAGCCTCAACCTCCTGGGCTCAAGTTATCCTCCCACCTCAGCTTCCCAGGTAGCTGTGACTAGAGGCATAATCCACCATGCCCAGCTAATTTTTTATACAGATAGGGTTTCAGCATGTTGCCCAGGCTGGTCTTTAACTCCTGGGCTCAAGCGATCCATTCTCCTCGGCCTCCCAAAGTGCTCCCGTGCCCAGCCAAATTCAAATTTTTTAAGTGAAGGTTTTTATCAGGTTTATTATTAATCTAGGAAATGTCTATACTAATGGAAGGCTCCACATGACAAGAAAAACTCAAAATCAAAGCAGCATAACCATAACTATAAGAAGTATAATAACAATTACAATGGTATACAGCACTCATTACAAACTATAGTTTTCTTTCATACTGCTTTCCTTAAATCACTGCTTCATTTTCTCATCCATTTAACCATTCAGTATAAAGTAACAGAACACCTACTATGAATCAGCTACCAAGCCAGTTGTTAAATTTCAATTTTGTCATGTTAAAGTACATGAAACTATTTGTTTCTAGAACATGCTATATAAAACATAAAAAAAAAAAAAGCAGCTCAAAGAAAATGTAAATATGGAGAGAAAGCAGAAAAACCTTATATTTAACTTGAGAAAAATCCCCCAAAAGTCAAAGAAAAAAACAAAACTACTAAGAGCAAGGAAGATATGAACTTCATCTGCACATGAGAAAATAATGGTTGGTAATATTGGTAAAGTTACAGCCTCAGAAATGACTGAAAACCATTCCATATCACCTTGACTCTTATACTCTTATTTGAAGGAAAGAACCATAACTGTTAAATTAGTTATATCTTTTTCTTGGAAGCAAAGAGTAAATGTTTCAATACAGTAGCCATTTTCCCTTTCAACTTTATGTTAAATATCAACCAAATCCAACCCGCCAGATTTGTGATTTTGCTGTATTACATCTACGTCCCTCCCAATATGGACATATCTTGGTACAAATGCACTTTCCAAATGATAATAACTTAATCAGTAGTAGGTACTCTACAGAGAAATAATTACCTTTCTTGATAGGCTCAATCAACATGGTATTTTGTCTTCAGTGAGCCGAACAGTATTGGAGATCTTGGCAACACTTGGCTAAAACTGTATATATTACATCATGAAAATTAACATCTCAAGTAAGCAAATGTTTTCCTTCTTCTCTTTGCTATGGCACTTTGTCTTCTGGTCTTTCATATTTTCAAATACTTTAGGAAAAAATAAAGGAAAATGGAAACAAAAGCTCTAAAACCTGTAACAAGATTTCTCAGAAAATAAGTGGGGCCCCAAACATGTCTTAAAAAAAAAAAAGGGAGATCTTGAGGAGATCTCAGAGTCTCTTATAAACGTGTACATTTATTTTACTCAGATTACTTGAGAGGAGTCGTTGGTTTTATCTTTCTGAATTTGAACTTAACAAAGTTAATGGCAACTCACTTGCGTGGAATGCCTCCTATATATCAAACACTCTACAGGGCATTTCACATAATTTAGCTAACTTCCTCTTTACAGCCATCCTACAGCATGCATAATGTTATTGTTTCATTTTATAAAAGAGGAGAAAGCTCAGAGAGGTTAAGTGAGTTGCACTGGGTCGCCCAGCTAGTACATGCTGGAACTAGAACTGGGATTTGAGCAGTATGCCCAACTCCCAGCAGCTGGCTCACTGTGCTCGGATCTCTTTTCCATGCCCTACAACTGGCTAATTGCCTCACTTGAGGGGAGCATGGTGCTGGAAAAACCAGGACTATATATATGTTACACCTCTTTTAGGTTAGTTTGCTTAATAACAAAGAAGAATTCTGCTCCAACTTGTGCTACTAATGTGTTCCTTTGGTAACTAAATTAACCAGTGGCTCAATATAAAATTTTATCACTGATGATCAAACACTTCAAGGTGAATTCAGGACAAATATTTTGGTAAATAGTAAACATTGGTAAAAGTTGTGTGCATTCCTTTGAGGGTTGTTTGCTGGGACATAGTAACTTTTATTTCATTATTTTTACATTTAGCTTGATGAGAAATATAATCACCAAGTTGCCGGAATCCAAGCAGTAGCAAGCTAATAATCATATGACTGGGTCCCCTCCCTAGGACTCTGATTATGTGAAGTAAAGTTCTTTTTTGTGACTTCCACAAAGTAGATTTTTTAAAGGAGGCACCATTCTATCAAATTATGTAAATAATTTAAAACTTCCTCTTATACATCCCTCCCTGCTCTTTGTAAGTCACCCAACGATTTGCAAAAATAACCATGGGAAATGTTTTGGGTGGGCTTTTGTAGATATTTTTAGCTAAACTGGTGGAGGTTTAAAATGCAAGCATGCGAGTGTCTGCCATTTAGAGAAATCACCTGCTCACACAGTTCCGTGGAGAAGTGGAATGTTTTAATGTGTGTCATTCAGTACAACATGTGGACTGCATTAAGGCAGGTTACAGCAGGTCATGCCACGTGACACAGCCGAGCCACATATAATCACAAGCGATACAACTTGCTCAATGCAACATAAATTTAAACAGGAGTAGGTTTTTTACCCTCAAAAAGAGGCAACAGCTGCTGTAGATAACAAAATGCCCACACTACCCCACACTGAGAGGGGTGTGTGCTTTGACATGATCTGAATTATATGTAGGTAGTTCAGTACATCTATATTTAGGGGCATCTCTAAATATGAACAATGGGTGTTTTGGTGCATAGAATACATTCTCTAAGTGGCACAAACCTCATGTTTTTTTAATAGTGCATTTTGTAATTTTCTCACTAGTGAATAAGAATCATTTTAAAATATAGCCTTAAAAATTAGACAGTAGAGACAATTTTTGGCTTAGATAAACTGGCTTCTGAGCCAGTGGGCCAAATATTTAGCGTTCTTATTTAGACGAAAGATAAAATACTCTGCAAGTACAGCACTGAGAAGGCTCAGAAAAAAGAAAACACCATTGAATTATGATAAAACAACAAATCAGAGAAAGTAGGGAGATGTGCTGCTAAAATCAACAATGGTTAAGTTCCAAGAAAAGTCAGTACATGTGGCATCACTGGCAAGCACAATAGTCCTAAAAACCTTAAGAGGTCTGTTGGGTTGTTTGTTTGCTTACTCCTTCTTCCTTGAAATAGGGTGTCACATTGTAACTTGAATTATCTTGACTTTGGATACCACTTCTGACATTTAGATTTAGCTTCTCATTAAAGCCTCAGAAGTGTTCCATGAGTAGGCAAAGAACAAATCTCTTCAGATAACCCCACCCAGCTCTGGTCGCTCCCACCATGACAGCACAAACCCGCCCAGGCAACACTTACATATCCATCTCCGCATAGCTATAATTAACCACGTGCTAGCTCATAAATCTATTTGAAGTGCAAATGTCATATGATAAGAAGAACATGGGAATATTTTTACAATGTCTCTTTTGTATTCATCAATAAATATGAATCTGTTCTACTGAACTCAATTTTGAACAGTATAAAAACAAGTGAAGCATCTCATTAAAGAGGAGAAATTTAAGCTTTAGAAATCATTTCAGGGCTAGAGAAAGTGTAAGAAAGCTCAATTCTGTAGGGCACAGACAATGAGTGTGTCTGAGAAATGAATTACATGTACTGACTGCTTACTATGTGTGAAGCATGTTACCTGCCTGACCTAATGTGATGAGAAAACTAAAACAAAAAGAGAAAAGCTTTCAGGAATTAAGAAATTTGGCTGAATTTACATAGCCAGTGTGTGGCAGAACAAGAATTCAAACCTAGATCTCACTGGTAACAGAGCCACATCTTTGAACCAAATACCTACCCTTTAAACTGGTTTTGCCTAACCTCACCCACATTGAGTTCAGGCTAAACATATTTTCCCTAGCACTCATATTTGGTCCACTGGTTCTGTAAGTCAACCTATCACATCTCCACAAATAAACTGAAAACTTCTTATGGACAAAGACTTTATAAATTATTTCTTTTTAATCTTCACATGACTATCTATATGTTTGAGACCAAGCAGATAAACAATGTTTGCTGAATTTAAATGTTCTTATCCACATCTACTCGTTAGACCCATCTTCTCCACTCAGCTCTGACAACAGAGGCAGGTGGGGTTCCTGGAAACAGGACTAAGCTTGCGAAAGACCCGAGTTTTGGATCCAGCTTTGCCTCACTTTGGTTGTGTGACACTGAGAAATTCATCAGCTTATTCTTTCAGTTTCCTCATCTGTAAAATTGAAATATATAAAATCTATATCATAAAGTTGAAAGAGTGTCATATTTTTCTTCGGCTCTTTTCGTACTCCATAAAAAAAGCAGGAAAGTTTAACTGACAAAACTCCTAAGTAACTGCTGTGTATAGCAGTGAATTTTTCCTGGAGTTAGCTATCGTTCAGTCATTCACAGGACATCTCTTTTGTGCAAGCATTCGTCTGGGGAATGGACAGACAGTGGTGAGTAAAAACAGACTCAGTCTCCACTCTTCCCAGGATTCATGATCTACTGGTCCAGATGTTATAGCTGAAATTATTTTATCACCTTCATTTTAAAAATATACCTACAGTTTCCTTTCTTATTAGGGGACTTTTCAAGAGTCAATTTACTATCCATTAGCTCTGTGATCCTAATAACTGAAATTTCTTATAAAATAAAAAGATTAAAAGTTACACATGACACTAGAAGTACAGCTGCCCACACATTTCTGAAATATTACAGGTTATGAGTAGAACACTCAGGAATTACAGGGACTGACATAAAATCACAGATTTTTTTCAGTGTGAAAATGTTGTGTTCAAAGTTTCCCAGCGTTAAGTGCAATTCAGGTCCTAATTTAAAAAGATGAACTATCAGACCAATGTGGCAACATAGCTTTGGTCATCACCACTGTACTATTTGAGATAAGATGAAAACAAAAAGAAACATTCCAACATTCACATGTTGATATTTGATATATTAAATATTCTGGAAGACTAAATTCTCAATATAAAAAAATTGCATGACATTTTATGATCATTAGTTGCAGAACTGATCACACGAAAGATGACAGTTACACCAATAGGTCTCTTAAACCTGGTGTCATCTTTTAAAATGTGTTTGTGTTAAAATACATTTCCAGTCCGTGGGATTACACTTTTATTTACTTTTATTTCTCACAAAAAGATGTGATGTGTTTAATGTTAATAATTCCATAACAACCAATTAACAGAAATGTGAAGAACAGATTTTTCATAAGAAAAGAGTTGTTGGCAATGGATTTCAACAAATTCCCTGGCTGGCTAAAGATATATCATGCTGGGCAATGGAGTAGGTAAAACCCTTCCATGGCAAACTTTCAAGGACCCATCCTTTATGGCCACACTCCCTGTCCTCTCTTGTCTTCTTTTAAAATGCCAGTCGTGTATGGACGAGGCACATGTTTCTTCTGCCAGTGCCTGCTCAAGCAGACAGTTTACTAATTTGTAGCTCAGTAAACCTTTCACTGCACTGAGCACCTTGAGGTTAGCACATCTCTAATCATTATTTGATAACAGAAATCTGCAAGCATCACATCCCTGGTAACAAGAACATTGTATCTTAGCAACCAGCCTTGATATTCAAACAATTTCATTAAAGCGTAGCACCTCTTAGCAGGTGGGTGAGTACGGGTGTTGATAAACATTTATAACATGATCAGCCATTGTGTTTGCCAACACTATAATCAGCATGACAAATTTATGAATTTGTTTACAAGCTCCTAGATAGCCAATCTATGTAGGTAAACTACATTTCAGACTGGTTAGGAGATCCAAATATCAGATCCTTATTTTAAATGGACAGTTTCTTTAGAAACCTATCAATTTAAAAGATTGCCAAGCTGCTCTCAGTACAGAGACATCATTAATATTTCCATTGTAGTCTAATCTTCAAATAGTAGAGTTGAATTTAAATGCTTCAGGAGAAAAATCTGAGTGGGGACTTCAGCTATATTGAGATTCATAAGAACCACATTGTAAGGTTGAATTTCCTTCTTCAGATGGGTAGAGTCAGCTGATATGTCTTTCATGCCCACTGATCTATTGCATCAATGACTTAAGTAAACAAATGCGGTAAAACTCCCCTTTCTAAAGAAGAAGAAAATTTTTCAGTAAATAATTTACTACAAATTTTAAAATGTAGTATAAATGTACTTTATAGACATTCCTTTTTAGGAATTATTGATCTGTCACCATTGTGAATTGGTCCAGACATGAACAGCCTTTTCTCATCTATTTACTTCAATCTAATACTTACCTATAGTGTTTATAGATTTGTCTGGAATTCAATATTTCACCTCAGAGATTTTAATCTTTTTCCTAATGAATGATCAGGAATATACGTGTATTTTTTAACCCCCCACCAACTCCATGTTCTTCAAAATTGAAAAGTCTTTCAATCTGGAAAGTACTAACAGGGTGCATCTTTCTTAACTATATAACATAGCTTCTAATATGACTATAAGATACCAAACCTGTGATTGTTCAAGTGTTACCAAGTATAAAAGTTCACCGAGGCATGCACTGGCAAATAGGTAGAAGAAAAACAAGGACTTTTATACTTTCTGAAGTTTGAACCTTGAACCTACAGCACACGGTTAAAACAGGGCCCCTGGGCTCCTCATCCCTGGACAAGCTATTAATCTACCTGAAATAGGTGAACTTCAGTGAAGCATTATCAAATAGGTAACAAGCTTCCTTTCAAATTAAAACCAGCCATGATGAAAAACAAGTTTGTTGACCTAGCTTGTTCACCATGAACCATGACACATCAGTTAATAACTACCACCTGGGCAACTCCAAGCTTCAGCAACTAGCATTGCGATGTTAGAAAGATTCAGAGACAACGATATAGAGTAAAGCCTGAAAGATCAACTGCTCTACATGCAAAGAGTGTTGGGAACAAAAATCTTCAGGGAGAAAGAAAACACTTAAAATGTTGTAGTGAGAAAAAGAATCATGATCTGTCGGTACCCTAAAGCAAAGACAACAAAAATTCTCTTCATTTGTGTATATGATTCCAGGTGGGGTGAGGGACAGGATGAGGAGGTGCAATGGGGAGACTGGGGCAGTATTTGCCATATCCTACACATTAGGTTAACTGTTACACTTGTAACAATTATTCCTCCTGATTTCCTGGAGCTTCCTAATACTATTTCTTGTATTTTGACCACATGTATAGAAACTCTTTTTGTCTGAAGGAGAAAACAATTCTGTTTCTGAGGTGGGGTGGGGAGAAGGGTGCAGTGACTGAAACAGGGACACAGTTGGAATTGGGATTTACATTTTGGTAAAGTCTTTAAACCTCTATATCTATGCAATCACTATTAACTTGTCAGTTACTTATTAATATCATCTCCTTATAGTCTGCATCTAACTTTTAAAACATTAGTCCCTTCTCATAAGAATTTTAAACTTGGTTTTCTATGTGAAGTTTGGGGCAAGAACCTGTGTTTCTGAATGTGTAAGACTCTGTGTGTGTGTGTGTGTGTGTGTGTGTGAGAGAGAGAGAGAGAGAGAGAGAGAGAATGTTACTAGTTTATTTTTCACTTACTGAAGTGGTTAATTCTACAACCTATTTCTTTCTATTAGAGAGCTATCAAAATTCACTGGTTCAGTATTTGACAGGCTACTACCTAAACTGTTGAACTGTGGTCATTAAAATGCTGGATTTCTAAAAATGTATAATAGGCCATAATTAATGCAACTGTTGCGGAAGTAAGAAAGATTTCTTCTGTACTATTTTACCTTCTGAGCTCTGTTTATACATTATGGATTATCTTCCAGTTAAACAAAAAATATGTATGTAAATAAATAAACACCTCATTCCACAATAACACCAGCTCATAAAGATTCTTTAGAGCATCCTTCCCTTGCCTGAGCTCGACAGTTAAAGAAAGGCCTGGTGCACATCTCAGCAACCCACCTCAGAGAGGCAGCTACTCCTACAGTCAGGCACTAGTGGCAAGACCAAACCTTGCCTTTTATGTAACCATTGCCAGGTGGTATAGGGTTTATTTATGAAATTAATGGGACCTGACTACAAATAATTTTTACCCAGGCTATTCAGACCTAAAGTTTCTGCCAAAATATTCTGAAGAAAAACAATAGCCTATGTCACTGGTGATGTAAAACTTTAGCTACAGTCTGAGGAAGAAAACAGGTAAGAACTGTCACCAGCATAAACCAATGCTGTAGTGATTCTGCACAAGAAGCCACCTCTCCAACAAGCCCTTGAGTGGTTTGCTGTTAGAAAATTGTAAGGATTGAAACTTCCACAGAGTCCACAGGGCTTGGTATTTGCACAGTACTTTTTACCTGAAGGTATCAAGGTGCAGGATAAATATTAACTCACAAATCCTGTCAGGTCTGCAGACATGTGGAGTTTGAAAACTCCAATTTTCAGTCAGAATTCCTCCCGAATTCCATTTTACTCCATTCCCATGAAAAGAATAAGATTTACTTTTCCATAAAAGTTTGAATATAAATAGAAAACTAAAACACTCATGGAACTGAAACTTCTAACCCTCTTTCACTCATAATCCATTCTATTCTTTAGATTGAAAAAAAATTAAATTAAAAACACATTAACGCTTATCTGGCAACATCAAAAAAAAAAAAATCTATGTCTTTAAAAAACAAACCCTCTATCATGTTTTAAAAATAATTGGTATAGAAATGTTTTAAGACTATGTAGTAAATGTCCTAGTTCCCAAAATAGGAACAAATCATAGACAAGTTTAGCATGTCTTGATTACTCTAGACCACTATTATCACCACTAGAGATTGAATTGTTTTGTAATATAGCCCCAATATATAGTCATTTGCCTCCAGAACAAATAATTAAGATTAAAATTTCTTTTTCCATTTTTGTGTTTGACTTTTTGCAGGCTTTTCAAAAAATCTCCCTTTCCAGAACCTGCCATGCTACTCTTAAAGCAAGCTATTCTAAAAGCAACCTTTATTCTCTTCTAACTTGTTGCTTCTAAGATAAATGTTAGCCAGAAAACCAGATATCCAAGCTAGAAAACTAAATTCCTAATGAGTGAAGGTCTATGGTTGCTGTCAATGAATGAGGTACATACGCCTATTGCATGCATGAGACATATGCATTGTAGCTGCTTCCTTATTTATAACATTCTTCTGATTACATTTGATCCACATCCTGGGATTGGTAAGCTGTTAGCATACTGAAAAATACACAGGTAATAGGAAAATCTATATTTCTATAATGGTCATTTGAAATAGTTAACTGGTGGGTGACTGGCCATAGAATAATATATTTGAGATAAATTTAAGGATATGACACTCAGGAACAAGGTAGTAGAGCTATTGAATTTTTTTATCTTTATCTTTGCAATGCTAGGTTTTGTTTGTTTCTAGAAGGAAATTATTCTAAGATTTTAATTTCCACTTGTATTTTCTCTATATTCATTGATCATTAGAGACTCAGGATCAGACCAAAAAATACTACTGTTTCACAAGTTTTATTTGGTTTGCTTTTTCATATTAAGTTGTCCCTATATTAGCAACCAGTACAAACGAGCTGAGGCTATAGAGAATCAAGTGAAAGAGAATGTTTCTCTTCTGCAAGAAAAGACAGTAAATCAGAGTGATATGTTCCTACTGATATCTAAGGATATGTGCACCACAGTAAAAAAATGGATGAAACTTTTGTAGAGAGAAAAGCCTTGCGCATAATGCTCACAACTGAGTACCTGAAATAAACAATACCAGTAACACTGGTTGGCAGGTCACAGCTTGTGCCAGGATGAATAACAGTGCAATCAGTGTTCCAGCAGCTACCTATTGCTGATCAGGAAGAGCACCTGGATCTCACTAAATAGCTTCCCTGCAGTAAAATCCTTAAGAGGTTTCTCAGAGAGGTACCAATTAGGCTTCATCATGAAAACTTTCTTTTAATAAAACCAGATATGTTTTTGAATTTGCCAAAACCAGATGTTTTTTGAATTTACAAAACAAATTTTTACTCCTACAGAGTACACATTTCTCCCAAATACCTCAATGGGTCCCAAAGTGTAAATAAGAATCACCTGGAGGGTTGGTGGCGTTATAGGGTAGACTTTAGGTCACGGATTACACTTTATAGTTATTCCTATACTCCATCATGTAATCCTTCATATTGCAAACGAGTTTATAGTCCAGAAACATATAAAATAATATTGTGCAACTTTTCTCAGATAGGCCTCTAGACCATTAGTAAAATACAAACATCACCCAGTCAGAACTAAAACCTTACAGTCTTAATGGCACTGTTGTGACTAAATAACCAGGTTAAGTCACTACCTAAATGGTTGCCATTCATGGGTGAGGCCTCCTGGGTGCTTGTTAGAAATCCAGTATCTCGGAGCCCACCCCAGACCTACTGGCTTAATATCTGCATTTTAACAAGATCCTCAGGTCAGTCTAATGAACATTAACATTTGAGAAGCACTAAGAAAAAAAGGAAGGAAGCGAGGGAAAGAGGGAAGGAGAAGGGAACGAAGAAAGAGAACATAGAGTGTTTTTTCCTGCACTCTTCTAAGGGCTTATATGCATTTATTCAATTAACTCCCACAATAAATTCAATGTGGTAGGTATAAAAACCACAAGTGTAAAGATATGAATTAAAACCTAGTTTCTCTAATACATGAAGATGTTTAATGGTATTTATGAGTGGAAACTGTTTTGCTTTTTGACACTCCCAAGTAGGCCCTAATGGTTCTTTAGGAAATCTCTGTAGGCAGCCATGGTAACTTTGGTCTGTAACCTCTTTTTATAACCTTCTATTCTTGGCAAAAAAGTAATTGACACAGAAATCAAGCCAGACGTTCATCCTGGAATTATGGCATGGGGTCGGAGGAGGGGGAAGGGTGAAGGGGTAACTTTTGGGAAGATTGGAGCTCTACCAAGAGCAGACAAATTTTCCACCTCAGCTTTTCTTTCCTTCCAAATTATGTCTTACCTTAAGTTCATCCTAAGGAAAAGCTAATATTTTATATATAGCTTTTATATATATACGTATATATATTCTTTGCATTACTAAGCATATTGAATAACCAGAAGGGGAGATGTTTTGGTCTGTTATTCTTGGTAATGGTCCAATATTAAAACAATTTTACTAATAAAATAAAAATAACCTATGTGACTCAATCATGAGAAAACAAGCAAGAGCGGGGAAGGAAAGACAGTAGGAGGGAGGAAGGAAAACGGGGTGAGAGAGAGGCAGGAAAGAAGGAAAAAAGAGAAACTCCAAATCAGATGGACTTTAAAATCCTTACTTTGTAATACTTTAAAAAGCCATCACCTTTTAGGAGTGAATCAAAGAAAAAAAATCTGCTTTGCTTATTGTTTCTATGTTCATCTAGAGCATAGAATATTGCCTAGCCTGTGATAGGAAAGAATACTAATGAAATTAGAATAGTTAGTCCCTTGGACAGAGACCTTCCTTGTAGTTTGTTTTCTTTTATTTGACATAAGTCATATGCTATGGAATGTATTCAGTTAAAACAATGACCAGTATCCGTTATTTAATCTCACTGCATAATAATTACTAATAGAAAATACATTTTGTTCCCTAGAATATAAATACTAAAAGTCCCTCCATTATTAGAACTGACACTAAGATATGATGAATTTTTCTTTTTCTTTTTTTTTGTTTTACCATTTACCTCTAACACACTGAGATTCATTTTAGAATGCCTGAGAGGATTGTCAGAGTACTTTGATTGATAAATTATAAAAGGTACAAACACTCTGCAATTTTCTCAATTATCCTCAGGTTACTATTTATAAATATTTTATTTATTGCTATAAAGCAATCATGAGGTATGAGGTATGTGTAGAAAGATTCAACACCAAATGGCTTACATTTTTATATCTTACGGTAATCTTTACATTAAGAGAATATTCTTCATATTATTGTTAAGTCCTAAATTTGAAGCAGAAACCCTCCATTGTGAGTTCCATTTGGTGCCCATTCTAAGTTTCACATTAAATTCTCAGCATCAACCATGATTATTGCTGACATCTTTATATCAATGAGCCTCTGAGATTTTATGCAAAGCCCTGAAAACTTCACCCAGAGTGTCATCAAATTAGGCAAGCCCAGTTTTCCTCTGTGTTTACTAACTGAAGCACACAGTCTCTGAACTTAGAAGTAGTACATGGCTGGCTAGGCCGTCATGCCCAGTTTTCACAATTTATTACTCCTTTTAATGGCTTTCTTTTCATTCCAAAGAAATACTCTGTCTCTTAATTTCACGTGAATATCCTTTACCTGGGAAAGTGGAAGAAAAATGATAACACTAGTTTCAAATTAATTTCCTACGTTTCCCTCAGTGAAGTGTATCTAAAGAAGCAAAACTTATTGAATCAAGTTTAATGACATAATAAATTCTTCCTTTCCCACAATGCTGTGGCTTAATTCACTAGTGCACTTTAAGCTTTTGCCTTTAGCGTCTGATGAGTCATTAGTCTGTATGTAATCCAGAAATCGGACTCCTTGGAGTCTAAACTCAATCAGTAAGCACCAAATCAGTAGTTTCTGAAATATGACTGGTAGGTCAAGTGTCCTCAAAAAGAGTGCCTGGGGCAACCCAGATGGAGAATAGGGCATGACAAGCCACAAACTAGGACAGAATTTGATGCCGGTATTCACTGAAGACTTCATTCATTCTAATTTACTAAACAACTATTCTTCAAATGATTTGACCTCCACTTTTGATGTTTTCTAGCAATAGGTCACGCAATAAAATTGGCTGGTATGTGCCAATAGCCTTAACATACATATCATCAAGTTGAACATATTCTCATCACATTTTTGCCCCAAGAACCTTTGCCTAATATCAGGAAAATGGGCCACAGAATCGCTATCAGTCATCCTAGACCAAAACAGGCTAATTACTGCACAACAATCCCACATATGAAATGTGCTCTCTGCTGGGTCAAATTTATCTTCTTTCTTTGACAGCATCATCTATGGTTGAAAAATAGAAATACAGACACTACTAATATTTTCCCTGGATTTCACATAAGATTTGGGAAAACCATTTCTACTCTATCTTCAGTGGCTAAAGCAGCCAACCTATCCAATCTACTAAGTTCTGCTATAGGGCTACATTCATTTATTTATTCAGATGATTCTAGATACTGGAAATAGAGATAAAGGCTGCAGTCACTACCATTAGGATTAAATAACTAATTTTAGATAAGTGATATGACGGTGTACTTTAGCTTACATCATCATCATCATTCTCATCATCATCTTATCTTTTTAAATAATTTAACATAAAACACACAAGACAACACTAGATATAATTCAGATCTGACATTATGCATGGAGAAATAGAGAAAAAAAATCCTCCCCCCACCTTCTAAAACAGGATTCTCAATGTTCTATAAAAAACACTTTGTCTCACTTCATCATGGTGTCATCTTCCTAGAGGAACTTGGTAGAAAGACTAGACCCAAGAGTTGAATTGAATCACTTTCTTTAGAAACTTAAGAGCCAGCAGCTAAAATTGCTGGTTGGCCATGGTCCCTGTGAGCAGATGGAGGAGCAACAAGGGCCATGGCAGCAGGAACAGATACAGAGAATTTTGATTCTGAAAGGAAGGTGACCGTGAGAGCATGAGAAGGGAGGAGAGAGAAAACAGGGAGCCTGAAAGAGAAGTGAGTACAGTCAGAAGCAGGAGGACAGAGGAAGCAAGAAAGGAAGAGCAAAAGGAGAAGAGAAATTGAAGAGTGGGTGGGAGGAAGAACAAGTGAGAAGAACATTAAACTACAGCACATATGCCTAAACCCATGAAATTAACATATTGAAAATAATCCAGTGCTTCCTTATAGAGAAAACAGTGGTTGGATCAAATTGCAGGGCCTTGTAGATGAGGAAGCCAAGTGACACACTGCAATAGGCAGCCTCTAAAATGGCTCCCAGGACTCCCTGGCTCCTGGTATGCATGTCCATGTATAATACCCTCCCATTGAGTGTGGGCTGGACCTAGTGACTCACTTCTTACCAAGAGAATACAGCAAAATTGATGGGCTCTCACTTCCAAGATCAAGTAACAAAAACGCTCTGAATTCCACCTTGTTCACCTTTTCTTTCTTTCCCTCACCTACTCACTCTGTAGAATGCCACCTGCCATATTGTCAGCTGTCCTATGGAAAGAGCCACATGCCAGGGAACTGAGGAAGGCCTCTGGCCAGTAACCAGTGAGGAAATGGAGCCTACAGTTCAAAAGCTCCCAAGGAATCAAATCCTTCTAATGACTGACTGAGTGAGCTTGAAGCTAGTCTCTCCTCAGCTGAGCCTTTAAATGAGACCACAACCCTGGCCAATACCTTAATTGTAGCTGTGTGAAAGCCCTTGAGATAGAGAGAGGCACTTAAGCTACCTACTGATTCTGGACCCACAGAAATTATGAGATAATAAGTGCTTGTTGTCTTAAACTGCTAAGTTTTAAGATAGTTTGTTATGCAACAATGGATAATGCACACATTTAATAGGAAAAGGACCACTTTGACCAAAGTTAAGTTTAAGTCATCATTTTTACAAATAGGTCTTGCTATGCACAAGTGCAACCCTAATAGACTTAGTAACAGAATTATGGAAAACTCCACCGATGATAAAGGTAAGAAATTGGTTTATTCCTAATATTCCCTCATACTTCTCGCAGAAACCTGGGTTTGAGCACCAACTATGAGCCAGGTATTTACTAACTGTGAGACACAGTCAAGCCATTTAACCTTTCTGAGACACAATCTTGATATGTGGACAATGCAGCTAATAAATATCTCGTTTGTCATGATTGTCATGAGATTGACCCAAGGTCATGTAATTGAAACTACTTTGGAAACTGTAAAACCAGTCATAATGTAAGTAATCATGACACTGCTGCAGTCCATCTCATGGAATTTCTCGAGGCTAATAACATTTTAAATATTTGCAACTCCTCAAAAAATAGTTCCCTTTTTAATGAGGCAAAAGATATATCACTTTACTTCTTAAGTTTTGCTACGAAATATCTTAAGTTTTTGTGTCATTTTTGCCAAATTTAATGCTTTGGGTCAATACCAATTCCATCTTTGGTCATTTCACATATATTAAGATTTAGCCAAAAAATTCCAAGTTTTTTTTTTTAATTAAAAAAAATATGTCTTAAGTGAGATTCCTTAGAATCAGGGCCTGAGGTAAAAGTTTTTGTTCAAGTGATTTATTGGAGTGTTCTCAGGAGAAGGGGAGGAGATGAGAGGGGAAGAATGTTGACCAAGTGTGGGCTTAGCTGGAGGCTAGCTTCAGTTGATTTGGAAGTTCTGGAGCACAAATCACACCACAGCTTTAGGTCCATCTTGAGGTAAAGAGGCTGGTCTTTTGTTAGCTCCCCACTGCTTTGACCCCCGTCCCTGTTAGTCATTTCCCAGAGGACAAGTCTCCAGGAAGAAGGTAGCTACGAGGTCATGAGCCACACTCAAAGCAACTTGGACAGGACGCAGGGGGGAAGCAAGTACCAGCCACTGAAGGGCATCTAAGCAGGGTAACAACAGCATCTCCTACAGGGGATATATTTCTTGCCTTTTTAATGGTATTTTCTCATCACTTTTACTAATAAGTCTTGTTATGCTAAATAGTTCTAGCATTTTATACCAGCTGTGTTAAATGAGACAGCAGAAAGAGCAGCAGTGTGGAAAAAGAAAGATTTGTCTCTGAGTTGTGCAGCTTAATTCAAGTCAGACAACAAACGAAAGGGGGTCATTGGGAGACTTTTTCACTCCTAAAATATAACCATTAAGAAATACACACCGGAGGTACGTAGGCAAAGCTAAGGCACGCAGGGTGCCTGGGAAGCAGCAGTTCCTCAGCTAGGCCAAGTGAGAGAAGAGTAGGGGGAGTGGCTTGGGCAGAGGAGAAGTCCAGTGTGACAGAGCTGTCAACTCAGGTCCCTGAGAGAGGCAAAGGTAAGAGAAGTCCACACCCATGCCCAAGAGAGAATGAGGAGAAAGGAAGGGAGGGAAAGGGGAGAAGAAGTGATACTCATAACCCAAGAAGAAGGATAAAGACAAGAATCTACCCAGTCTGGAATGATAGGCACGTCCTAACTCTATCTCCTGACAATGAATGCCTCTGATTTTTCCCACCAAATTTTTCTCTGTTTCTCATATCCGACACGGCTCACCCTTTTCCTTATAAATTGTTTACATTTGAAAAAGCTCAATCATGAAACAGAAGATGGTAAAACTTCTGTTTATTTGATGGTTATTACTAACACTTCAGCTGGAGCTTCCTGAAACATTATTGCTCTTGGTTGCCTTGAGGGAAGGGTTGGGATTTGTCAAAAATTATGTTTGACTTTAGTTACCCAGAAGAAATTCTGAAGCTTCCAAATGCATGGGAGGCTTTACAGAGGTGCTCAGTGGGGAAACACAATCTGGAGTTTATACCATACAGAGCACCCAGCCTTTCCTCCCCCAGCATGGATGGATGATCATTGCCAATCCTCATTTGTGTTTCTGACATTAATTAATTTTGGCTTTTTTTGTATATATGAAAAAAAGATTGGAGATTCTCATGAATAAAACAGTACAGTGGCAATACTATTTCAACCAGAATTCTGTCTCTTTCCATCATTCTCAAACATAGATTACTACTTTTTAAAACTATTGCAACTAGGAAATGTTTATGTTTGATAAAGCTAAAATGTAAACACGGGTTTAAGGTGCTTGCCTAGCTTGCTTTCTATAACAAAATATCTGCTGGTTTTCAAAGTTATATTGAAACAGTATGTTAAATTCAGTTCTGACAGCATATAAAGATACTGGCTTTCCTAGACACATAAGCAAAGTCTTTTTTATGAGCTCATAAAGGCTAGACTTAAGGAATATTTAAGTAGTGGATAATTCATAGAACAAATACTATATCTTTAGTCATTCAGCTAACATAGAGGGCAACCACAATTTATTCTTCTTAGATCTTCCTCTCATGTTTCATATTCTTAGGAGGTGAAAGGTATTTAGAAAAGACCTAAATACATTTTTTTATTATTATTGAACTATCAAAGATGTGCTCTCTTTGGGACTGCCTTCACTTCCTCATTCTGTGTATATTAACCCACTTCAGAGACCATGGTGAAATGAACCCAAAACACCAACTTCTATTTGCATTATAAATGGAGACACAAAAGGATATTTTTAAACTTTTGGTTGATCTGGCATATCAAAGATTTCTTTCTAAGCTTACTTCAGTGAGCGCATTGAAGTAAACTGAAAGCAATAGCTTAAAAGTGGCTTTAAAAAGTCATAAAAAAAAAAAAACAGCTATTTCCATGGAAATCTTCAGTTTACTCTCTGAGCCCCCTTTCAGAATTGCTTCTTTCTTACCCTCTTCTTTATTTGCAGGACTCAACAAGGAGGAACTCTGGAGTTTTCTGAATTCAAGTGTTAAGCTAGTTCTCACTGGAGTGCAATCCATTTTCCTTTCCTTGTCAAATTTGCACTCAAACTTCCAGCAAGCAGCCTGACTCTGACTTTTTTTTCCCCTTGAGCTAATTACCAACACTGCACCTTGGACTCTAACCAAGTACTTTGCCATGTCGGCCATTTTCCTCTGCTTTATAAAGTTCACAAGAAAATTATAAGTCAATAGAGTGCTTACCTGAGAGTTCATAGAAGTGAGGCTGATGAAATTTAAACAAGTCGCCAGGTCTCAACAGTCGATACAGCTCTTCTGAACTTCGCCTTAGACCTTCATAGGTCTGCGGCTTTTATTTTCCGTCTTCAAAATGGAGGCGAGGGTCTCCCTAAGAATCCTGGGAAAGGTGAAATAGGCCACAGGTGAATGGCATTTCAAAGCTATTAAATAACCACTGAATATGGCCTAGGAACTGAGCCTGGGAACAGTGCCTGTGGAAGAACCTGAACACCTCCTGATTAGCATTAGCTGAGAGTAGTTAACAACTCTTCATTAAATCAGATGATTAAAAAGTGTAGGCCAGGTGTAGTGGCTCACGCCTGTAATTCCAGCACTTTGAGAGGTCGAGGCCGGCGGATTACTTGAGGTCAAGAGTTTGAGACCAGCCTGGCCAACAAGGGGAAAGCCTGTCTCTACTAAAAATACAAGAAGCAGCTGGACATGGTGGTGCACCTGTAATTCCAGCTCCTCAAGAGGCTGAGGCAGGAGAATTGCTTGAACCCGGGAGGCAAAGGTTGCAGTGAGCCAAGACCACACCACTGCACTCCAGCCTGGAACCAGAGCTAGACTCCGTCTGAAAAAAAAAAATTGTAAAATGTTCACAGAATAGGAGCTTTTATTATCAGAATATGATGGAAAAGGCAAAGTGCTTTAGTCACTAAATTGTTAGAAGTAAAATACACACTACTACTAAATTTGTCTGGACAATAAGGTTTCTCTAATATGAAAAAGTTATACCCATATTGACTATTTGTCATTTCAAAGTATTGTTTTCACTATATCCTCTTTGGAGATGATATCCTATCTGCCTCATATTTTATAGCGTTTGAATATTTAAGTTAATTTTATATACTATCTGACATGTGTCCACCTACAAAAGTATCTCAAATTTTGCTTTTTTTCCGTGCTTTACCATACTTTATATTGATCAAAAAATAGTTCATGTGGGAAAAGGTATCTGTCTGTTTAACCAAATAGATCTTAATAGTGTTGATAGAGTCTTATTATATTCTGTCATAATTATTTTTTAAAACTTCTGGTCTTTCTTTGAAATGGCAAAACTTCTTGGATATAAAGAGTTGAGGATGTAGAAATCTGATTATAATTTCACCAACTATTTTAGTATTATCCTTTGGAAATACATACAGTCTCAACACCAAACTTTGAAACACTAACACACCCCAACCTCCAAAAAGAAAAGGAAAAAGAAAAGAAAAATAGTAAAATCTCTTCACAGATTCAGTAAAATAATATTAGCATTAAATTTTTGATAACACTGATGAAGAGAGATGCTAACATTGACATTTAACAATATGGAACTTATTAGACCAGAGGTACATTTTTCTCTCATTAAGTTAAGGAATATAGTATGTAATCATTTTAGCTTTACAACAAAATTCATTTCTTTAGGGTGGTTAGATTTCTTGATTTGGGTTTGCAAAGTTATTCTCTATTCTTGAATGCAAAATTTGCTTCCTAGTTAAGTCTAGAATACTGAAAGTTATCTGTCATATTGTTTTAGTATTTTTTTTAATACTAAAAATGTCCTGTAAGGACATCCAAGTGTCACTAAATATCTCACCTAGCTAAATTGAGGCCAAAATATGAATGTCAACTTTGAATTCTGAATGCATTTATTCATTGTCTATCAATTTGCCAACCTTTCTAAAGTGCAAGTTTATAAAAATCATAGAAATTGATATTTTCTTGGGGCTGCATAAAGCCTCAAATTATATTTGTCAATGACTCATTCTAGAGGAGAACTTTAGTAATGTTCTATTATTGCCACATATTCCTGTGCTCGTGTTAGAAACACCTCAGTATCTTTCCCTTTCTGCCACCACCTCCTACCAACTTCCTCCCGAGTTATGAGATTCAAGGCCATATTATAATGACCTCGGCCATCATTTCACTAAGATTTTTCCAGTATCACCACTAAGTCCTCCTGAAAACACGCCTCCCTTAAATCGTCCATCTAAACTTCTCAGGGGAAGCCTGCCCAACAGTATAAAGAAAACAAACAGAAATCCGTAATAATGCAAAGGAAGCCAGCAGCTTTATATTGGAACAACCGTGTTCTAAGGTTAACCCCAGCTGAAATTTCTGCAAATTGTCCATTTACATGACCATTCACCAAGGTTATAAGTGATGTTCAATACCAAAGGCTTCCTGCCAGTTTTAAAAAATAATTATGACAGGAATATAATAAGAATCTATCAACACTATTAAGATCTATTTGGTTAAACAGTTTAATTGACTCTGCAAGTTAAAGAAAAAGGAAAAAAGGAATAAAAATCTCTGCTACTGTTAAAAGCAAATAACAAGAAGCAAAGTAAGCCATTGACTTGCCAGAGAAATGAGGTTTCCCAGGAATTACCTCTGTATCAGTCTTTAGGATAAGAAATTTAAAAATGTAAAGTTACTACAAGTTAGCATTTTACTTAATCTCTTCTCTGCCGTGAGACCAAGGCACTGCCGAACACAAAAACATATTTTAAAAAGAATTGAAAATATTTATTTTTCTTTTGAGAAGAAAAACTTCTTAATCAGACTTCTTAATCAGTATGATTTGAGAGTTTATTTGGTATAATTTATTATGATTCCATATAAATCAGAAGTCAAAATGTCACTTAGAAATCTTTGTATTTAAACAAACTTGTTCAACGAATATGGAGGTTCTAGAAAATGTCAGTCTGTGAAATTTTATACATAAAATCATGATGGAAGAAAAAAAATTTAGAAAAAGATCCACTCTTCTCCATCCCTTCACCCAGGGGGGAAGAAAACCTATGTTATGGATGGAGACATTCAGTGAGATGGGTATTGACAGACAAGTGCTAAACCCTATAAAATATAACAAGGAGACTCTGATTCTAATGATAAACATGTTATTGTTCATTTCTAACTGTCTGAAATAATCCTGGATTTTACTTAAATTCTGCCTAAAACTCTTACTTACATTGTGTACTAAAAATTTCACAAAGCAACAAAATCTGGAACAGTCCATCTTGCAAGAATGAACGGCTGCTTTCAGTGTGTCTGATAAAAATGGCATCCCCTCCCCCTCCTCAGGTGCAAACACACCAGAGCAGGTTTTCCTCTTATTCTGATGCATGCCTTTCTTCCCATATTAACAATAAAAGTTTGGTATGCTATCTGCCTGCAGAAGTTCCTTCCTGAGCGCAAGTGTGTCTTATCTGTTGAGAAATTCTGACACCAGGTAGACCGTTGTTTATGTGAAAAGGCATCTCTCTTGGGCAAATGACTGAGTGCTTTAAGAACCTCAATAATTGAGCAAGTTCTCTGTGCAAATATACAAAACACCCAACTAATATCAAATGGCTTTT
This sequence comes from Aotus nancymaae, assembly GCF_030222135.1. Classification (NCBI taxonomy): domain Eukaryota; kingdom Metazoa; phylum Chordata; class Mammalia; order Primates; family Aotidae; genus Aotus; species Aotus nancymaae. Next base: position 67,409,187 of record NW_026988442.1, read on the forward strand.
TCTTAGACAGACTACTATGCATTCCTAAGATGGACATTTCTACATGTAACCTTGTCACCTGGCTGTGTTTCCAAAGCTCCCCAGCAATCGTCCAGGCCCAGCTAGCCTCTATATGGTTTGCCTCTGCTCAGTTTCCACAATCTAGTCAAGAAAATCCAAAAGATTAATTGCTGTTCCCCAAACACTTCTTGCTTTCTCCCACTTTTCACACAAGGGCAGTACTAGGAAAATAAGAATAAGAATAATACAATCTAGGCCATTCACCTTTGCTTTTTCAAACCTGCCTCTCAGGCAGGACTGACAGCCAGCCTCTTCTGCCTACCTGCCCCCAAACCAGCTCGCTGAGCCATGCTAACTCACCACCACTCTGTTCCTGCAAGGAGTCAACCAGATAAACTCATTTAGGTTCATGTGTTAACACATTACTAGTCTACACTTCCAGCTAACTTGTCCAAATTTAAACTTACAAATAAACAGGTAAAACTTCAATTACACATTTATTCTCCTTCCTTCCTTCCTTCCTTTCTTTCTTCTTTTTCTTTTTTTTAAAAAACAGGGTCTCCCTCTGTTGCCCAGGCTGGAATACAGTGGCACAATCATAGCTCACTGCAGCCTTCAACTCCTAGGTTCAAGTGATCCTCCTGCCTTAGCCTCCCAAGTAGCTGGGACTATAGTCATGGGCCACCATGCCTAGCTGATTTTTTTTTTATTTTTAGTAGAGATAGGGTCTTGCTTTGTTACCCAAGCTGCTCTCAAACTCCTGAGCTCAAGCACTCCTCCTGCCTCAGTCTCCCAAAGTGCTGGGATTATAGGCAGGAGCCACAGCACCCAGCTACACATTTATTATTTCTTAAGCATACATATGTGCTGGCCACTGTGCTGAGGTTACAGAGAGAATCAAGAGAGTCTCTACCCTTGTGGTCCTTGGAGTCCAGAGAAGTCAGTGGATATGAACAGTATGATGAACACTGTGATGGGAACGTGTACAGGATACAATGAGAAAATGTAGGTGAGGCCCTGCCCCAGTGGTGCAATGAATGAAGGGGCTGAGAAAGACTCTTTAAAGCCATGATTCCTGGCATGGTGTAAAATAAGTGGGAGTAAGCAGGTGAGGACGGCAAGCGAGAAGGACACTCCCAAGCAAGATTGCAGAGGTGGAACACAGAATGGCGTGCAGCAGGAACAAGCTACAGTTCTGGTTCTGGCTTTAGGACTTCAAGCCCATGGAAGAGATATTTTTAGTCAAGTGAGTATTGTCAGGGTATTTAGTCAACCCTCCTAAAGCAACAACTTCCTTTTTTTGAGAAAGAGACCAACTCTAACTTCAGGATTTCCCTTCCACTCACAAAGACTCCTCCAAAGTAGGTTCTTCCTCTGCTTTTGAATCCAATGTACCTAGACACCCTTCCCTAACGTAAGCAAGTCCATCCATCCCATCAGATTTAATTGCTCCACATAATTCTTTGTACCTATTTTTATATATAGTTCTCAATTATCACCTTGTCTCCCCCACAACACCTTGGGACAAGACTCTTGAATACTGTTTCTTTCTCTTCCACCTTTCAGAACATTTTAGAGCTCTGTAAATATTGATAATTTGTCATGTGACTTTGCATCTTCATAAACAGAAGCAAATATTTTTTCATAATTGTTTCTCCAGCAATACTTTCAAGATAGAGGTAACAGCAAAGTAATTCACCACAGGAGTTAAGTGTCCAAGGTTGTTAGATACAAAATAACAACAAAATTGAAGACCCTTGAATGCCTATAATGGAGAGTTTTGTACCCTGTATCTCTCTTAATCTTCACAACTATATCAGATGGCATCAGTATTATTGCCCCTATTTTATAGATGAGCAATAAAATGGCCCTATTTTATAGATGAGAAAACTGAGTCTCCGAGAGATTAATTTGCCCTGCTCAGGAAAGTCAAAGAAAACTTCCCTGCAGAAGACCCATGAGAGCCCAAAGTGACTAGGATGTAGCCTTGAGAAGAGAGGAAAAGACTCTCTGAGGTAACAGACAGGGCCAGAGCTCAAACCTACATCCATCTGACTCCAAAGTTTCCAGGCTAAATATTTTTATGTCAATGCATTAAAAAAAAATACAATTTAAAACACATGCAGCTGTCATTGGTCACTTTTGAAGAAGGCTACGAAATATGCTGAAACTGGGGGAAAAAAAGGTTAAATCCAGTATTTATCCTGGGTTTTATAGACAGATAATATAATGAACATATATTTCCTTAGGGTAATCAAATAGGAAAAGTTTCTCTTAGAAATATTTCAACTATTAGGTTAAAAGGAATTACATTCATAGAATTAATATACTGTATTGTAGCCTCTAATTAATTAAGGGATCTGAACAATGATCGATAATGGCTACTGATATCACAAAAAAAGAGACAATCTAGCATTGTTTGCCTCCTAATAGAAATACATGGCCAGGTGCGGTGGCTCACGCCTATAATCCCAGTACTTTGGGAGGCTGAGGTGGGCAGATCATGAGGTCAGGAGTTCGAGACCAACCTGATCAACATGGTGAAACCCTGTCTCTACTAAAAAATACAAAAATTAGCCAGGCCTGATGGTGCGCACCTGTAATCCCAGCTACTCAGGAGGCTGAGGCAGGAGAATTGCTTGAACCGGGGAGGCAGAGGCTGCAGTGAACGGAGATCACACCATTGCACTCCAGCATGGGTGACAGAGCAAGACTCCATCTCAAAAAAGAAAGAAAGAAAGAAAGAAATACATGACACATCTATGAAATATATTTGCCAAAAAAAACTCACCTGAATATAATCATACATTCAGATATCAATTAACAGGAAATAGAAAAGACTGAGGAACATGTCAAAAGATAGCACAGAAATTTAATCAATTAAAATCAAAAAATTCACAGGAAAAACGACCTAGTTTCTTCACCAAATAGTTGTTTCAAAAAAGAAAGAAAAATGGAAGGAAATCTATGGAGTAAAAGACACTTAAGACACATTTCACCAATAGCTTTCTATGGACATTATTAGGATCTAGATTCAGATAAATTGTTAAAAATATATATGTATATATATGAAACAATTGGAGAAATCTAAATCTTGAATTGCTACTGAATATAATTAAAAATTTTTTGTTAATTTTTAGGTGTGCTAACATTATTGCATTTGCCTTTTAAATTTAAAAAACCCTTAATTTTGGAGATAAATTTGGAAATATTTACAGATGAAATTGTGCAAGATTTGTCGCAAAAAAATTTGTTAAAACAAGATTAAATGAAGATACAGATTAGACTAGATTGGCTATGAATTGATGGTTGACTCGACAATAGGAATGTAGGGATTCATTATATACCTCACTCTACTATATTTTTGAAGTGTATATATATATAAATTTCAATAATAAATTTGACATAATATATTACTAATATAATAACAGTAAGTCTTTTAAGCCACTTCCTTTCCCTGGCTCCACTTGGCCTCCTCAGCTGTGGACTTTTGACACTTTGTTAAGCCTAGTGTCCTCTTCTAAAGACTCAGTAGAAAAACAACCATCCAAGGATATCCTTCACCAGGTAAAAAGGGATCATCTGAGCACTGGGACTGCCCTTGCTTTGATTATCATCCTCCCTCTTTCTGGACAAGATAGTTCCTAACCAAAATGTAGTTTGGCTGACTCTGAAATATGCTAGCAGAAGGCATATATTTTTCAACCCTGCCCTTAGGCAGCCTAAAAAGTGCACACCCTGCAAAACGATTAAGATCACTCCCTGTCACACCCCTTCCTCATTTTTCAACTTCACTTTTTATCATCCTGCATTTTGACATCAGGGACATTTACAATGATCAGCAAGGACACAGACATTCTCCATGGTAACTGTAAGTTTACTTGTTTATTTAGAAACGTCTAGAGTCGGTGGCATGCAAACTCAAACAGGGCCTTGGAGAACACTAAGTTTAGTCGCCTCACTTTCCAGGGGTGGTAAGCTAGGCTCCGAAAGGTAAGGGGCTTGCCCAAAACACATGCAAAAAGGAAGTGCCTGACCTGGGCACTCTAAAATTACAAACACAGTTTTCCTCTCCAATCTCTATTTTCAAGAACAGAGGAGGACTCAGAACTAAAATTGTATGACTCATATCAGTCAGTGTCTCTGAAATTTACAATCCTAAGCAATGTAGTTGAGGCCCTTAAGTCCACATCCTCTCCCCTACCTGGGGAGATCAGCATTAATAATGAGCTGAGGTAGAGGAGCTTGGAGGCTTGAAGGGGACGCAAAGGGATTTGCAGTGCAGGGAGGGCCACGTTTCTGAACTTTCTTATCTCCTGGAAGACGCCTAGTGTGCTTTGAGCCTACAATGTTGATCACTTCTTTTCCTTTGACCTTCTTTTAGTTCTTGCATAGTTTTCTTAACTTTATTCATAGTTTTAAAATGTCTGGTGGGGGATTACTAGCTCATATTTTAAACCCTCTCTTCCTCCAACTTGACACTAAACAGATACAAAGATGAATAAAATTACCATCCTTAATTAGTGCTTTTGCCTCAGTCATTCCTAAGCTGAAGCCATTGGCTAAGTGACCACTAAAAATAGTGTTTAAAAAAGGTCTTCTGTGTTAATTTCCCATAAATGTATTTTAAAATGCTCCCATCCCATTCTATAAGTTTTATGGTTTTCCAAGAAAGCCATGTCCAAGAATAATAAGTCAGTTGCCCAGGATCTCAGAGCTGTTGGGAACGCAACCAAGAGCTAGCCATGGGTCTAGCTGACCCCAAAGCCCATGACTTCCAAGCAACACAAGAGAGAGGAGGGCACCATCTAGGTGTCTTTCTTAGCTCCAAAGGAATAAAAGTCTTCCCAGGAAGGGACCAGCAGGACCTGAAGGCCGTTCTTTAAGTCCCCTTCAGGATCTCCTAGTGAAAAGGCCAAAATACGTTCTGTGCTTTTCAGAGACAGAGTTGTAAAATGGCTGTGGAGGAACAGCCTCGGAGTGAACCTGACATTGGGTGTGTGTAAGCAGTTCATGACTCTGCGGTTGAGTGTACATGAGTCACCCAGAACACCGTTAGGCTCCAACATAAACCATGTCCTCAGGCCTCACCCTCAGCCCCTGCCACAAGCTTATTCACACATGATGTGCTAGCCTGGCACCCAAAACCCCCAAATCATCTGTGAGTCACAGCTCATTACATGGAACACTGCAGGCTTGCTATCCTGATGTTGGGCCATGATTTTCTTAATTGAACCAAGAAAAGGAGCGTGGGAAGTGAGGGAGCCAAGCTGTTACCTATGCATTAAAGAATATGAAGCAGGACCAAAGGCACCAAGAAGAAAACATTCCAGGTTTAGCTCTCTCTCAAGGAGGTCAAGAGCTCCAGAGCCAGGCTGCTGAGTTTTAAGCCCAGCTCTACCCCTTAGCATCCGTATGATCTGGGGCATGTGATTTCTGCCTCAGCTTCCTCATTAGTGAAATGAAAGTAAAATAGCATCTACCATATAGGGCTTACCCCTGTTAAAACAGTAACACCTAAAATGTATATTTAAATAAATGCAGGTTGAGTATTCCTTATCCAAAATGCTTGGAACCAGAAGAGTTTCAGATTTGGGACTTTTTTTTTTAATATTTGTGTTATGCTAGTTCAGCATCCCTAATTTGAAAATCCAAAATGTTTCAATTAGCATTTCCTTTGAGCATTCTATCAGTGCACAAAAGTTTCAGACTCTGGAGCATTTCAGATTTCAGACATTCAGATTAGGGATACTCAATTGTACTATTAATATGCCTTCAGAATACTTTTACTTAGAACCATGTATGTCATTGGTATATAAACCATGAACTCATCAACTCATTGCAACAAAGATGATCATGGAACTGTAATTGGAGAGCTTTGTTTATAACAAGCTTGCTCAATGATTGATATCTGGAGATGGAAAACAGAGTAAGTGGGAAACTAGTAACCAATATAATCTTGAACACTATCTTCAGGGAGTTTAAAATTATAATCTTTAATAAGTGATCTTTTCACATCATTCTATCTTAGAACTACGTCTAGGTATCTTTTCCTTAACATTTAGGTGCATGAGCTTCTTTATCTTCTTGCTAAAGTTCCAAATCTAATTTCTAACACAGGTTACTTGCTGTAATAAACTCTACAAGCTTTAAAATGACAGGTTGAAAGATACAATTTTTTAGAGTTATGAATTAATAGCTATATATGTCAAAGACTCTGAAAGGGCCAACTTTTTCATATTTATAGATATATTATTGAAATGATAAAAAATGAACTGTGGAAGAAGGAAAGAACAGAGAACCACATATAATGAATCAAACATACCTAACAAGACATGTACAGACACTTTGGTGTGCATCTCTTTTATTATGTTACATTAATCAAATACTGCTAAAGACATCCATCTGAGCAAAGTGTCATGATGATATTCTATAAAAACATTCTTTTGAAAAGAGTCCATCCTGACAGCCATATCAACTATATTGTTTTAAGTGATTGTCAGACCCACACTTCTCAGAAATTAAGACAATTTATGTATGTGCCTCTTGAGTTCTCCTCTCAACCCCACTGAGGCTAGCTTTTTAAAAGAAAATAATTTAATTGGAGAAAATGGACAAAATCTGACTAAGGACTCATAAGACTCTGGGTGCAAATAATTTTTAAAAATGTTTTAGAAACATAATATCAATTCATCTAGTTTTAAAGTTTTCACAAATTATAATTGGAAATTCTGCTTATTTCACAAAATAATTATCTAACCTTAAAAGGATTTTTCCTGATGGCTTTACATAGTGATGGTGAGATATTGTTTCATTTTCATGTTGATAAACTACATAAGAATTGCAATTTTTATATGCAATTGTTCATAATGTGTGTTTGGATTTCTCTGTTTAAATTCTATTAGAGTCCTACTTTATGAAAAATCTATCACTTAATATTCTATTTAATACTAAGATGAACATACATAAAAGCAAACAGATGAAGAAGATGAGTAATATCTCAGGATCTGTAGCCATTAGACTATGAGCAAATCATAATATATTATTATAAGTCCCTTCTGTTACAGTCAGATATTTCAGAAGAATACAATAATGTATTAAAAATGGAACTTCTCTTGTCTTTAAACAGCATAAGTAATTCAACTGATATATCTAGATAATATTTATAGGTCTCAATACCTATGGTTTGGTTTTGCCTTTTCTGAATTAAACTGGATTTTCAAACTATTTAGGTCCCACATTCATTTTACCCTGAGAAAAGATATGTCAAAGAACTTTATAGCTAGAAGTTTGTCTTAATTAACATGCAACTGAACAATCAAAGTTTAAAAACTGAAAGCCAGAAGCTGAATGTAAGACTGATTTTAATATCCTTATTTTTGGGGGAGAATTTATCATACAAAATTGATGGCAGGTAGAAAGAGGATAAAGGTGTCCATAAGCTGCTTAATCACCTATACATTAAATTTATTTGGAAAGAAGGATAAATTGGGCCAGTTGCACCTTTGCCTTCATGTAGATTCCATTTTCTCTGTCAGTTTGAGTGAACAGTTTTTAGTTTTTCTACTACCTGCCTTCTGTGGTGTGGGAGGGGGTTTGGGATGAGCTTACTAAGAAATAAACAAATAATTTTGGGCCGGGGATGGTGGCTCATGCCTGTAATCACAGCACTTTGGGAGGCCAATGTGAGCAGATCACCTAAGCTCAGAAGTTTGAGACCAGCCTGGCCAACATGGCGAAACCCGTTTCTACTAAAAATCCAAAAATTAGCCAGGCATGGCGGTGCATACCTGTAATCCCAGCTCCTTAGGAGGCTGAGGCTGGAGAATCACCTGCAAGCGGGAGGCGGAGGTTGCAATGAACAAAGATCGTGCCATTGCTCTCCGGCCTGGGCGACAAGAGCGAAACTCCATCTCAAAAAATAAAAAAAACTTTCAGTCTGATGTAATGTAGCTAGAAACCTCTCCTCTAAAATTGCTATAAATTGCATAGAAAGAAAACCTAAAGTGTAGCCATGATTATTTTTAGAATGTGTTGAGGTCACCTTAGAATTTGGCCCTCTTACCAGAAGACATCTATTCTTTTTGTTCCAGTCCTTGGCACATCCAGAATGACCAACCTCACTTATTGCTGTCACTCCCATACAAAACTAATAAATTTCCTCTATGCACAACTAACCCCTACTAACATTCATCTGCTAGATGATTTCTTATCTGTATGTAAAAAAATAATAACCTGGTTTTTAAAAATTACTCTCATCATTTTGTCCAATAGAACAAGCACAAAAGTCAAAGGATGGCAAAGTTTTCCCTTCGGATTTTACATTGAGGAGCTAGATTTATTTTTCTCTAGTTAACTTTTGAACATTTTTTAAAACTCATCATATCGTTGTGTTAGTGTTCTGGATGTCAAAATACGATTTTATTTTATTCTGTTTAAACTGAAAATGAGCTTTACAAGGAAGGCTTGCTAACTTTTTAAATAGTTCTGGAAAAGCATAGGAGGCTTTTAATTCACATAAATATAAAATGTATTTATGATTTGGATTTTAACCAATGTAAAGTATGTATCTGAGTATTGAGTCCAATGACTGCAATCTACTCTTCTGTGTTATATGGAAGATGAATAGAAGAAATAAGCATTTTTCTCTAATCCTGGCCACAGACCTACAAAGTGGGTACATTGCTCTTAATTTACCAGTGAGGAAATGAAGGTTTAGTTGGATGGAGTGTCTTGCTCAAGGTCACAGTGGTAGTAAGTAGGCAGAACCCAATTTGAATGAAATCCAGGCCTTTCTGGCTCCTAAACTGTGTTCCTTGGAGCCTATGGGACTGCCAGCCTAAGAAAAGCCCAGGTCAGTTGATTCCCCTTAACAATGACTTGTTAGAATCAGTCAGTCCCTGCCCAGAGACGTTCTTCTTTAAAAGAAGATTTGGAAGGACCCCACAGCATTGACCCAAGAAAGCCTTCAGTATTTAGGGAAAACTCAAAGCCAAGCAGACATGATGGAGGACAATTTCCTAAGAAATCTTTTTCCAAGATTTTGGACATAACAATCTCAAAAAGCGTAAAGATCCAGTAATACCTGTTGCATAAGTCTGCCTCTGTTTTGTTTTTGTTTTCTCTTTCCTGGTCTAAAGAGATTAGAAAAAGAAAAGGTAATAGAAAATAGAACAATGCAATTTGAAAAAAAGATTATAGTCCTCTAGCAGACTGTAGCCTGAAATCAAGCCACTGGTTTTGTTTCACCCACACGAAGATTTAATGTTTTTTAAATCAGTTTTCAATGCTAATCAGAATATTTTTACATAAAATTCCAGATGTATAGCTCCTTTTAAGAATTTAGGAAATCTGGCCACCCTGTACCTATATTGTAGCAATTGGCTGGAGCAGAATAGATGTTGTTCAAGTTTAGAAAGGCCACTTATCATCCAGCTGGTCACTACTTCCACCCTCCCTACCCACCTCCCATTCAGATGCACCTTGCTTTACAAAAGAGCTATGGCCTAAAAAACCATAAATTGAAAATATCACAAGTCAAAAATGTATTTAATACATCTATCCCACCAAACATCATAGCTTAGCCTAGCCCATCAAACATGCCCAGAACAGGCTTACTTTAGCCTACAGTTGGGCAAAACATCTAACACAAAGCCTACTTTATAACAAAGTGTTGACTGTCTCATGTAACTCATCAAATACTGTACTGAAAGTGAAAACCAGAACGATTGCCTGGGTACACTGTAGAGTATTAGTTATTTACCCTAGTGATCACATGGCTGACTGACAGGGAGTTCGCGCTTATGGCCGCCACCTAGCATTCCGAGGTATTGTCACACTGCCTATCACTAACCCAGGAAAATATCAAATTCCAAAACCTGAAGTATGGTTCCTTCAGAATGTGGATGGCTTTTGCACCATTGTAAAGTCAAGACATCTTAAGTCAAACCATGGTAAATCCAGGGACTGTATGATCAATTACATTACTTGGCCCCTATATGCCTTTTTGTGTGTGGGCACTACTCTAAAACATTTGTGGGGATCTTTGAAGAAGTGGTCCAGCCTCAGTTTTGCACAGGGTTTTCGCCCAATTTTTCTTGCTTCAACACCAACAGCTTTGCACGAAGTTGGGGAATGCTCATGAAAGAGAAAGAAGTAGGTCGTAACAGGGAAGTAAAATCTAGATTTCAGTTTTTCATGAGTTTTTTTAAACAAGCTGAACTGTGATTGCTCTCTCAATCCCAATTTTCTAGTTAGAGACTGACTCTAAGAAGGTTGGTTTGATTCCAAAACAGCACAGAGTTTCTCAACAGGCACCATCTCTCCCATTAGGAGCAGCAGGCAGGTAAAGCAACCTGCCAATTCTCAATGCCTCTTTGGAGCTGCTCGGGAAAGACCTGGGAGTAAAATAAGAACTAAGTGGGGAGATATTCTGTTGAGAGATTCCTGGGTTGTGTCCCTGCCCTTTTCTCTGCTTGCATCCTAGTAGCCCCTGCCCGCTCATGACTTTCCTCCTCATCCAGAATTTTGAAACACCGCAAACACTCAGAAACAATTGGCAGGTGCTTTGAAGCCATTACCTGCCTGCCATGCTAATTACAAGTCATTACCTGCCAGCAACACACAGTTTTGTACAGTTTGTGAGACACAGGGAGGCTCTACTTAACTGGAAGGATCATTTTTCTCACACTAAAGAATGCCAGCATTGGCAGCTCTGTGCCCACCGGTATGACGTAACATGTAGCTGGTATGTCCTCTGTCTAACTCTTTCTTGAGGATGGGCACACATGCAGCTTGCATGGGAAAGGTCAGAGGCATACCCACAGTTTTCTGTCATTCATCACCTCAAATTTCATATTGCTGTGTATTAAGGGGGGAAAAAAGCCACAAGTTCCATTTTGTAGATTTTTCCTGCTATAACAATTCTTTGAAAACATACTAAATACACAGTGAAACAACGCTCTCATGTTAACTGTGCCCTTTATAATAAACATGATTTTAGGTTGCCATGTATTATTATCTATCAATAAGATAAAGTTCCATTACAATCTTAATTTACACTTACAGAATGGGTATTACTAATGTCTGTAAATTATGCATGTCTCTGTTATATGGAAGTCCATCGAAAATGGTCATTTCTGATCCATATTTTATATAAATTGTGACACAATGGATAATTAAAAATATTAATGCTTTCCAGTTACTTTTTAAATTATAAAGAGCCCAGATCTGCTGCTTTCATTTTAAGTTTAATTTTATTTTATTGTTATTCAATCTCAGCATAAGAAACACAGAAATTTACCAGGTCTTAATTGACATGGTTAAAATCCCATTATTGTGCTCTTCCCTGTCTTGGCAATGAACACAAAACATACCAGGTATGCCATGCATTGTATGTTGTCTGTACTTTGAAGATAATTTACAGGATTTTCCAAAATGACACTTCCTTTTTATTCAGCAGCTTGATCATAAAGACAGAACACTCTTCTGACTGCAAATATAGCAATTATACCAAGTTATGCTTTGACATTGTTACCACAGGCAAGTGGCCAAAGAGCATCCGCAGTCAAAATATCTAAGCAAGTTAACAAGCTCCCTTTACTCTCTACAGAGAGGAAGAAGAAAGGGAATCCAACCCCTGAGAAATGTTAAAATGAAGGAGAAAAAAAGGCTGTTGGTGTTTGTTAAAGAAAATGGTGTCAGTGTCTTGGGCTGATCAAGGTGTAGAATCTGGGGCCCTGACAGACACCCAGGCCTACATTTGACAGGAAACCTTTTTCCAGTACAGATCTGCTTGATGATCTCAACTAATGAATGACTCCGGTCTGCAAACCCTTGCATTGGAACTACACCTTGCTTTAAGGTTTGGTCAAACTGATTTGGCCTCCCTGTCACCTCTCCTCTCTCTCATCCCTTGCAAGACTTCATTTTGCCTTCTCTTTTTTCAGCCCCATTTTACAAAATATCACCACATTTACCACACAAAAGACATCGAAACTAATTAAGTAAACTCCAAAGAACTATTACAAATCATTTTGCTTCAGCCAGAGATATCAGATTTAATTAGGTGATCGGTGTTGATGGGGTACAAAAACAAAAGCTATCTCCTCTTTGAAAAGGTTCAGGCCCTATAGAGACCCAGTCTTCCCACTATGACACAAATAATAATTGAGCATTTCTTTAAAAAAAAAAAAAAAAAAGACAGGCATGAAAAGAGGTTTCTGTGTTAGAGACAAAAGCTTTCAACTAAGGTTCGCTTTCTCTTTTTGCCAGGTGATTTAAAAACAAAAAACACACGATCTACAAAGGAATAGCTATAACCTACATTGATATCACCATGACACAGAATATAAAGTGGTTCTAACAAGCATAATTTTTGCAAGTGATTAATCAAAATCTATTTAGACAGTCATCTTCAATGATTATCAACAGACTTGCTTAATATCACAATGAAAATCGTTTATTTTTCCCTGGTTATCCACGAGATAATAGGTTTTCCTCAGTGTGTAAAACAAAAGGTTCAAGTTTAAAGTTAATACAGTAGTTTAGAAGACCTGGGTTTTAGCGTGAGAGATTTCTTGTTCATAAAGAAAGTGGAAGAAAAACTGAAGATTCTAGATGGCCCTACATCAAGCATAGCATTCTGGACTGAAGTTAGCCCTGTTTCTATCATTTGCTAAGAAAATGTTACTTTGATATACTGACAATAAATAACACACGATGGGGTAATTACTTTTTAGTCAGTCTTTATCATGAATTAGTTGTCAATCCCAGGTACCAAATCTGTTGGCTCTTGAAAGAAGGCAGTATTCTTCTCGAGGAAAGACTTTTTACTAAAACATTTATCGCATAAGAAGTTGAAAATGCAATGCCATGTTTAAATTTTCATACCACACACTTCTGATGGATAGATTTCTTATGGGAGTGGAAATTTGTGTCATTATCATCTTAACTCTTAATTACAGTGTTCCATACACACACAGGCACACACAAACACATATATAGAAAGATTGGAAAGGAAAACAAACACATACTGGGTTCTACCTGATAAACAGTAGATCTCTTTTGTGTCTACCTGGTATTTATGGTACGAAGCACCTCTGAATAATGGCTTTTTTATATACTGTTGTTAAACAATTTTTCTGGAATTTTTATCTAACAAATGCACATAACTTTATATAATGGAATAGCCTTAAAGCAAGTCTGAAACACTCATACAAGTTACCAAAAAGGCCAACATGGTATTTCCCAAGTTTAAGCACACCTCGAAATTCTTTTCTTTAGCTCTTAAAATCTTGAAAGGAAAATAATTTTCTAAGTTGGCATTTAAATGGTATCATTCCGTGTGAAAAGAGTTACTGAGACATTTGTTGGAAGTCAACAAAAATAATTTGGACATATTTTGAACTTATTTTATCTGACTCCTAGACATTTAATTTGGTGTGAAAAACGGCAACGGTAGAAAACAGATGTTAAGGGGCCAAGTATACAGCAGAGGTCAAAACAAACATAAAACACCGCTTCCATTTCTAAAAGACAGAGAGGAAAAAAAACCACAATTCCTCTAGCAACAGGTTCTATGTTAAACCTGCTTTTTTATTGTTCTGCTTGTGATGTCCATAGACTACACAATGCAATACTGTCTGCCATGGAGCAATACCTCTCAGCACTAGTAATTTAAGACTTTCTTCTCTGTAATACACTGAACCATCATAACCTGTCTCTTCCCATTTAGTTTAACCTACAACCACCACATACTGATTTGGCTGTGTGTGGCTTTTTCTATTGCCATTTATTACTCTGCTCGACTCCTGAAATTCTGTTTGCAATTTAAGGCCACAAATTAGAAGCGTAAGTCATCTGTTTCCTATAATCCCCCTGTCAGGACTGGAATCGCATTTGGAGCTCAACACTGAGCCTGGGCCTGGGCCTTCACAGACTTTCTGATTGGCTAGCCTCTCTAAAAGCTGCAGCGGAATAAATAAAATGCTCTGGAAAAATAGAGCTTTTGACAAAAAAAAAAAAAAAAAAAAAAAAGATGAAAGAAAAGAAAGGGTTTTTTAATATTTTATTTTCCTTTTCTTAATTATTAAATCAAGAGTAGTGTGGTGGTTTTTTGTGTGTGTGTGGTTTTTTTTCATTAAATAGCAGAGCTGAATGTTACTTTTTCAAAAACAAAACAGTATTTGAGATTCCATGTGGGAGAAAAGTGTAATCCTGCTTCAATTAGTTATATATTTTCACTGTATATGGAATATCTTTAATAAGTCCTGCCATGTTTCTTATAAAACATATTTTCTATATTGAATATGTACTAATTAGCTGAGTATTTTTTAATAGTATCATAGATCTTTTGCTAAGCTAGAACTCTATGAAGTCCTAATCCCCTCATTCTACCAGGCTCTTTTAAAATATTTCAGCAGATTTCACTGAGTACCCCTGGATCTTACAGAAAGATTTCAAGAAATCAAGTACAAAATCAATTTGTCTTTTTAAAAATCATTCGTTCTTTTAATAACATAAGAATTTCAAAAATTTGGGAATATGACTATTTCTTTCTTCCCTATTTCCTTGGTTCATTTTAATAGACTCCCTACTATCCCTGGTATGGCTTTAGACTCTTTCAGCATTTCCTGTTTTAAAACATTTCATTTTTTCCATTATACTTTGTGTTCAACATATTAGATTACATGTTAAAGACAGCAAGATACAAAATATAAATGGAGAGAAATGGACAATAGCCACATTTAAAAACATGTTCTGAGTTCTCAATACACTTGTGAACCACCATTGAGCTTTAAAAAAAATAGTTAACTAGAATAAAATCCAACAGACTGACTCACGTTTGTTAAGATTCTTATACTAGACATACCTGGACAAAAAGGTTAGAAATAAATGAATCAATATTAGCTGAATGCCCCAAAAGCAGAGCTTGTATTTCAAAAGAAAACAAAGTTCAATGGAAAAAAATATGTATATGATGCAAACTACATTTTATCTAAAAATAAAAATTTAACTTAAAAAATCAGAATAATTTTTAGAGAAAAACTAAGAAAAAAGAAATAATTTAAAGAAAAAAGAATCATAACATTAAATTATTTTAAAGGTATGGGATCATTTACAGTACCACTTCTGGAAATGTTTTGTACTTCTGTAACTTAAATTCAGTGTCTACTTTTTTTTTTACATCAATTTCTGGAGGCTGTTAGTCTATAGTGTGGCCTCTGATCTCTGGTTATTTTAAAAGAAACAAAGGAGGAAAACTCGCCAAGACGTTGAGGTTTCAAAAAAAAAAAAATACCTACTGTACATGCGCACTCTGATTATTTTCTAGATATTTTTTCAACTATACTTTCTGTGTTGCAGATTTATTTAATAAACAAATGCATCTTCTGGGCCCATAATACACAAATGCATGCTACTGTTAATTCATTTACAGAATGCACTGTGATGGCCCCTGAGCAAAAGAGCAATCTTGTTATAATGAATGTGTACTATTCTTAATAAGCACACTGTAGCAACGACCCACACTGCACACAAAAGCACACCCAAACCATTTGGTTTGTTCCCAGAGCTCGGACACCAGCACCACTATTAAATAGCTGTGCGCTGGGAGAGCAATCGAGTATTGGCATGCAAATGAGCGCACGAAGAGGCCAGATGCTGCTCTTTAGAAAGGAAAAGTGCCACAGCTCAAATTTGGGGAGAGAGAGAACCTACAAGCACAGGGCAGCTTCGCAACTGTGGGCCATTATATTTCTGACAGGGGTAGAACTGCCGGTGGGATGAACCTAGGAAAGAAAGATGAATAGAGCAGAACTTCTTGCAGACATGTGAACATTTGAGGCCTTCCATATTTCCCTGGATCCGCTAGAGAGTGCTGGTCATGTCTTGGGGTTTTTGTTTGTTTGTTTGCTTAAGTTTGCGTATTTTTCTTTTTTGTTTCTGGTCCAGAATGATACCTGGGCAGCTTCATTTCTGTTTTTTAAATTGAAGGCATCATCATTCCTCGTAGTTAAATGATTCTTAAAGTTTTATTTGTTCAAATAAAATATTAGGTTATTGAGAAGAACGTGAATTTTTTTTTTCCAAACCAGCTTGTCATGCATGATATTTATCTGTTTGTAGATCTTTCAGGCTTTCATAATTTGTGGTGGGTATAAAACCAATGAGTTTCTGCCTTTATCTTATCATAACAATTGACTGCCTTGAGGACAGAGTAGGAGGGAAAGAAAGCCAGTACTCAAGAGGCTAAAACTGGTCTTGCCACAACATTGGTAGGCTGTGTTCCAACAAGAATCAGAATACTGTTTTTCCTCTTGACTTATTTTTTATTTTATTTTCTTCTCCATGTTCAAGGAGGCATTGAAGGTGAGTGCAGATGATAAGGATTGAAGTCATGAATATGCGTTTGATAACTGTACTCATGCAAAAGAATCAGGAACATTCATACATGCTAACATTCACAAGGGGACATTATAGGAGTTCTGTGACACAGCTAATTAAAATCTGTAAGAGCAATGTGCCCCCTTTATACTGATGGCACTTTGAGACAGGACCATCCCCTACCCTCATGATAAATGAATCATGTAGCAATAGAATTTACCATATATCTTATTTCTATAAACATTTACTGAACAGCTACTTAAAGGCAAGTTACTACACTAAGTTCTTAGAAGAGTTGAATCTCACTGGAAATAGTTCATAGTAGTGGCTGCATCTACACACCAGACCTCCTGATAACAGGTCGGTAATTACAAACTCCACAATAAATCAATCTTCCATACAGAAATACTGACTTTAGTAAGAAAAGAAATGGATATAAATGTATCTGATGGGATTATTTATGTCCATTTTTTTTCTTGAATGATCACAGCATTGTTTGTACATATCTGAGGAGACCCTTCTCACCAGTCAATTGGTACATAAAATTCATCCATACACTTAATAGATATTTATTGAGCAATGTATGTTTCCTAGGGCTGCTGTAATGAAGTACCACAAATTGAGTGGCTTAAAATGACAGAAATTCATTCTCTCACACTACCAGAGGCTAGAAATTCAAAATCAGTGTGTTGTCAGGGCTGTGTTACCTTCAAAACCTCTAAGGGAGGACACTTCCTTGTCTCTTCCAGCTTCCGATAGCCCCAGGAATTCCTTAGCATGTGGCAACATAACTCTAATCTCTGTCTTCATCGTCTCATGGCTGTCTTCCCTCTGTGTATATCTGTGTCACCTCTTTTTATAAAGACACCAGTCACATTGGATTAGGGTACACCCTAATTCATTATGACCTCATCTTAGCCTGATTACATATGCAATGACCTGATTTTCAAAAGCGGTAACATTAGCAGGTACCAGGGGTTAAGACTCCAGCATCTTTTAGGGGACACAAATGCTCAGCAAGTGCTTAAGTATCAGTCACTTGTACTTGGGCATTTTATCATGTAAAAAAATCCCATAAAGTGTGTTGTGGAATTCAGTATAAGAATGTTGTTGAACTGATCTATCAATTTTTAAAAAATAAAAGTAAGTTTTTTTTTTTTGAGATACAGTTTCACTCCATCGTTTAGGCTGGAGTGCAGTGGCACGATTTTGGCTCACTGCAACCTCTGCCTCCCAGGTTCAAGGGATTTGTATCTCAGCCTCCAGAGTAGCTGGGACTACAGGCTTGCACCACCAACCACTAATTTTTTTTTTTTTTTTTTTTTTTAGTAGAGTCAGGGTTTCACCATGTTGGCCAGCCTGATCTTAAGCTTCTGACCTCAAGTCATCTGCCCGCCTCAGCCTCCCAAAGTGCTGGGATTACAGGCATGAGCCACCACGCCTGGCCAATAATAATAAAATTTTTTTAAGAAGGAATATTGCTGAAGATATTCTTTATTTTGTCATAGAACATCCTCACTATAAGGACTTATCGGAAAAAAATGCCCTCAGGACTCAGAATTAAAAATTATTGAATTTCTACCAATTAATTGGGTTTTTTAAATGTTTTATATGCTATTAGACATGTAACTGATCTTGTTTCTCTCTTTGAGTTGGCTGCTAGCAAGTTCAAATTGAATTTGAGACTTACCACAAACAAGTATGTAATAAACTCACAAATGTATTTTATGTAATGAGCTTTACCCAGCTTAATCTTTTCTTCCTCTTTTTTCCCCTTTGCCATTTTCATATTTTTTATTTTGTCAATGTATTATTGAAAATAGCATTCAATGACTAATTCTGGAGTAAAGCAAGCTATAAATAAATATTAAAATTCATTAGAATAAACCCAAATTAATTTGATATTTTTCTAAGACAAAAATAATTTAAAAGGTGAAATATACTGTGAGGAAGAACACATTCCAAATACTAACTTATTTGTTCTCTATTAGTGGGACTAAGTAAATAAAAATGATATGATAACACAGGACACTTGTAAAGTTAAATTGAATTCTCATGTAATTCTAAAGCCTGAGGGAAGCCTTTGAAGCAGTGAAGTTTCTACAAACTTCTGTATGCCCTATAATCAATAAAAAAAATAGAAAACAGGGGGATTAGCATGACCATTTGCTTCAGCTATGTAAAGGCTGTCAAATAGCAGAAGGAATAGACATTTTATGATCAGTCAAGATTCAACACTAATTGTTATAGAATATTCCAAGACAGAATGAAAAGAACCAACAACCCAATATGACCCATACTGAGAAAGAATATCCCATTCTCAATCTCCATTATCAGAAATGCTTAAAAAGCTATGGTATATCATAAGTCAGGGATCTGAAATAAGAATCTCAGCACTAGGTAGGAAATTGGCTTCAAGAACTACATTTTATTTCATACATGGTTTATTTTTAATAAAGAAAAACACTGGCATTTTCTTATCAAAATTGGACTCACTTAAAAAGTTCTAAAATTTGTAATAATTTTGCAAATAGAGCTATTTAGGAAAGAGGTAGACAAGACATAGTCATCAGTCTATCTGGGCACCAGTTGTACATTAAAACTTTCTTTCTGCAATCTTACCGAATAACACAGTCACAAAACCTAAGATTTTGATAAGCATACCAATTTCACCTGATTAATTTAAAAAATAAGCAACTGGAGAAGTTACCAGTCCCAAGACTACAATTGGAGATGTAGCCATATATCTTCCAAAGAGTCAGAAAATCATGACAACTATCATCCAAACACTCATTTCAAGCGGTGTGTGGTTTCTCAATATGCAGTCACCAAACATCTCATGCAATCTCCAGACACCCAGTTTCTGAATCTCATCCTAAAAGTCATAGGATGACTCCGTGTGTCTTTGGGTGATGATTGTGACTGTGGTTCCAGAGTCACATAACTTTAAGGCCACATCCATGCACCTTGACCACTGCCATGACTAAACTTTTTTCCCATTCACACACTACTGAGCTACATTTCCACAGGACAGGATGGCAGGATTTACCCAGTTATCTCTCTGCAAACGTGTCTACTATATCGTGCTGCCTTTGATTGTTAGATTTTCTTTCAAATGCATGTGCACTCTGTTTAGTAGATGAGATCATTATTCCTTACTCCCTTTCCCTGAGGGATGACAGACTACTGCAACAAAAACTGAATAGTCCCTCCCTGTTATTTCTGGCTTTCCCCGTGACATGCTCTGTAACTTTAGTCAAGTCATTCGTCCTCTATGAACAAGGACCTTCAGTGGTAAACTGGTGGTTGTTAGTTTCACTAGATCATATTCACAAAACATTGAAGTCTGTACTTGAAAGTTCCTGTAGATGTGGGAATGTATTATTCTTCTTATTGTTGTTGTTTCTGACTAATACAGCTGCAGAACTTGAGGATTTAAGATCTCCCCATGGATTTTACTGTGGCCTCCAGAACCTGAGATTTAATTTTAAAAGAATTAAATTTCCAGTCTGCTTTACAGGGGTGACTGTGAGAATGTGCGCTGACAGACTGTTGTCTTCAGAGGCAATATCCAGACACACTAAGACAGAGCCACAGCTTGAATGGGGGTGACCCTTTCCCATTCATCTTAATGGAGTGTTAAACTTGAAGCCTAATTAGGTCCACTTAAATGCCAGCATTATTATACTTTTCTCTGCTTATCTTCATACCAGAAACAATCAACTAATGCACTCATTTAATCTGGGTGCGTGCTACGATCCCATCCAGACACCCTGTCATTTTGATAGCCTGCTTTGCAGTCATAAAAGTACAAGTTTTAAACTTGCACTTTGGTTGTTTTTAATTATCCACATAATTAGATTACTTTCTACTACCTTGAAAATTTAGAGGTGAGACTGTGTACACTCATACATGATGTTTGTAAGGCAGTAGGGCCTAATTGCCATTCCCATAATGAGAAACTGATACCAAACTTGCTCCCAGGATAACAAACTAAGATGTGTTAAATGAAAGATTCCATTCCTGTCTCTTAGAGAAGGCTCACAGATTTATAGTTTATCCATCACATATGCGTCCAAGCTTTCTACATTCCCATTCTGATTCATCATTGCCACCTGAACTCCATCTTAATTTTTAATTCCTAAAACAAACCTTGGATGAAGCAGAATTTCAAAGTATATAAATCTTCACTTGTCTATTTTGTACCTAGTAGTAGGATCCAGATCTAAGCCCTTAATATAAAGTCCTTGGCTACCTTATAAAATATCTCGTAAAAGTGTATTTATTTACTCAGGCCTATAAGAAGATTAGTCTGTTTTCCTTTAGCAGTCTCTGTGCCAAGATGGCATAAAAGAAACATTTTAGAAGTTTATCATCCGGGCTTGTGGATAAAGACTTTAGTTGTTGTCTTCAAGATGGAACAATATCTCACCTTTCTGCCTATATACTCCTCTACCTCCAGCCACACACCATGCACTAAAGGTGTCTGTAATAGACATTATTAATGACCACCTTGGTTTTCCAACCCCTCCTACACACACAGAAAACTATATTTCCTAGACCCCTTCATAATTGGGTGAAACTATGACTAAGTCTGATCAATGGATTGGGGCACTTTGGTGAGAGCCAATGTGTAATCCTCAATGCACTCTTGCTCTGCTTAGACAAACCCTGAATCCCCATGCTGAGAGAAAAGTGCCATGAGAAGGAAGCAACTGGAATGCTGGATCCCCACACAGAGAACCCCTGGAGAGATTCCTGGCCCAGCAGAAGCTTCGCATGACTAAAAATATACTGTTGAAGTTAACCATGGAGATTTTCATGTTATTTGTTAGTACAACATTAGTTAGCCTTTCTGATCTAATACAATGTCTCAGAATTTATTTCCAGGGTGGAGAATGATAGTTTATGCCTATAATCCCAGCACTTTAAGAGGCCAAGGCAAGGAGATCGCTTGAGGCCAGCAGTTCGAGACCAGCCTAGACAACATTGTGAAATCCTGTCTCTCTACAAAAAAATGAGAAAATTAGCTGGGCATGGTGGCTCCTGCCTGTAGTCCTAGTTACTCAGGAGGCTGAGGCAGGAGGATCACTTAAACCCAGGAGTTTAATGCTGCAGTGAGCTACGATCATGCCACTGCACCCCAGTGGGGGTGACAAAGCAAGACCCTGTCTCAAAAAAAAAAAAGGAATTAATTTCCAATCCAAATCTCATTAGATGGACACACATATATATAATTGTCATCACTGCCTTCTTTCAGCGAGCAAATGAAGATGCAGAAGTCACTCCAGACCGGCCAAGCTCTGATTTCGCTCTTCATCATTGACTCCCTTGAGTCTTACACTGTAATCTTGAAAGAAGTGAATTAAGTAATATCACAGGCTGTTCTTTTCCACCAAGAGAGAGACTTGGAAGACAGTGGTTGTTCATAATCCTCAAGACACTTTCCAGAAAGAGAGAATTAACATTCAAAAGCAGGCCAGAGTCAAAGAGCGTGGGGAAAAGTCCCATTGATAAAACCCTAAAATTCAGATTTGCGTTATCCAAGCAGGCTCTGGAGCAAGCGCCCATTAGCCATCTACAGAAATAGGGCACTATCCAGAGTCATTTAGGAGGATTGAAAACAACCTGAAAAAAAAGGGGGTAAATAACCTTTAAAGGGGGCATATGTTAATAAAAATGTTAAATTATCTCTGACTTGAACTAAGCAGTATGTTTATTGAGCATTTTAGGTAATACTTGCAAATATTAAAACTCCTTAAATAGTTGCTCTGACAACTTTGAATGGTAAAGAATTAAATTTTACTTCGACATGGATATATTTATTGTGTTTACATTAAAACAAGTCACGTGGTCTTAAATGGCTTCTGAAGTAGGAATTAGTTTCCTACTTACAGACTCAGTTATGCAAATTCCCTAGCTGATCCACAGATACTGATGATCTCCTGCAGGGACTTAAGAAGGAAAGTGAGTCTCAGGGAGCCGTAGTAAACAAAGGAGGGAAAGTATGAGATAGAGATTAAGGAGAAAGCTGTGATGATGAAGAGTGGGCAGTCCACAGGGTTAACTAACAGGAAGACTCTGCGTGACTGGGTCAGAGATTGCAAGCCAGGAAGACCATGTGCATAGTGAAAAGCAATGCCCACGGTGGAGTCATTTGGAGCTGGGAAAGCAATTCTCCAACTTACCAGATCTGTGATCTTAGGTGAGTCAGTCTTTCCATCAGCAAAATGGGGATAAAAATACCTGCCTCACAGGGTTAGTGTGGGGATTAAAATGTGAATAAGGCCATGAAGGTAATGTCCCTGATACACTGACCATACACGGTAAGTTTTCAGTTGATGTTAGCTGCTATTAGATTTGCATGCTCTGTGAATTTAACTTGTTAGGTAAACCATATATACACAGCAAATAATAATAATAATAATAATAGTATTACAGATGAGTCCCCTCAATGATTGTATGTTCCTGAGTGAGAGGAGAGACACAAATCTGACATTTCCTCTTTGGGCCTCAGTTCCTACTTGGCTCAAATTGTGTGAAAATTTCTCAGGGATGTACGAGTGATATGACAGAATTTTTAAGATAATTTTCACCAATTGAAATGTTACACCTGTAAACTGGCTTTAGAATCTAAACACTGAACATGATGCAACTCTACTGTATTAACACAGTAAGAAATTATATTGCAATTTGTGAAGGATCACTCACAGTCTAGGAAGCATAATTTTTAACCCTTCTTCAACCATGGAAAGCAACGTCCTATTGTGAAGAGTATGGTGTGGGGGTCAGCAAACATGGGATCAAATTCTAGCTTGATTATTTACTAGTTCTAACACAAAAACAAGCCCTGAACATCCATTTCCCCATCAAAAAAAATTGAGATAACCCTAGGAATACAATGAAGATTAACTGAAATAACATATGCAATGTGCCTAGCATAACATAAGCAAAAATATTAACTCTCTTCTCAACATATAATCCCCTATATTATAATATAGAGTTATCAGAACATTGTACTTATTTATGTATATCTTGCTATCATTAGATTATGAGCTTCTCAAAGACAATGGCTAGGAGCTTTTATACTTTGTACTCCAAATATCTGGAAGGACAGAGTTAGGAATTTGGCTACAGAAGAAGAAGAAATCAAGAAAGAACATTGGTTTCTGAGCACAAATGAAATGAGCAAAACTATATTACCTCCCAGAAGCTGAAAAATTACAGACTATAAGCATTGTCTGTACTCACCTCAAAATCTCTCCTCTCTCAACTCTTAAAGGCATCCATTCACACCATTTTGATACTGCTTTGGTCAGTCACCACTCACTTCCACGTTGCCAAATTCAGTGGTCTCTTTTCTATTCTCTAATTTTCTCAACCTCTCAGAACCATTCAGCACAACTGATTCCTCCTTTTTTTTTTTCTCAAAACACTCCTCTTGGCTTCTCTAACACAGGAGAGTCCTATATTTACTCTCCTTTGCTGATTCTTCCTTTTAATAGGCTTCCAAACCTCATAGTGCCCAGCTCATTCCTGGCCCTCTTCTCTAAGCCCTTTCACTAGTGAGCTCATCCACTGATTTGGGGACATAGTTTTACACAATACATATGCATATACATATACATGTACATATACATATACACATACACATACATACAAATACACATATACCACTCCTCATTGGATAGAGAGCACCATCCAAATGCTAACATATCCCAAATTTCTCACCTAAACCTGATCATTCCTTGCAATTCTAGACTCAACTCTTACTTGATGTCTCCACTTGTATGTCAGATAAATGCTTCAAATTTTACATACAAAAAATGAGAGATTTTGGTTCCCTCTCTTACCCCAACCAACTCCTGCCTCAGGGCTCTCCACTCCAATAAGTAGTACTATTTTTCCTGGGGGTCAGAATCATAGTCTTGCATATGACTTCTCCAATTGTTGATATGTAATGAATCATCAACGATTGGAGAAGTCATATGGATCTTCTAATTGGAGAAGTCAATGGATCTTCTAATTCAGTAGGTCTGAGATATATCATATGATTCTGCATTTATGAGTCTCCAAATGATGCAATACTGCTTGTCCTCAAATCACGTTATTGAATAGCCAGGACCTTGGAGAAATTCTTGGAGCCTTTCTTTCCCTAGCACACATCCCCACACACATTGTCAATCAGTAATGCTTAATCACCCATATCTCTCCAGAATCTTAGTACTCTCCAACTCACAATAACATCTGGTCAAGGCCACCATCATCTTTATCTTGCACTGCTGCAATAGATTCCCAACTGAGCCCCTGCTATTATCCCCTTTTGGGGGTGTTCTTCCCACTGCAACCTTATAATCACATCACATCATTATCAGCCAATGGCTTTCTTTTCCCATCCCACTTATTAAATCCCAGTTAATGACTCTGATCTAGTCCTTGCATGTCCTGCAACTGATTTGGCACAACTCTCTCTCTCTGGCCCATGATATTCCAGCCACACTCATCTTCCATTTCTCAAGCTTGCCACACTCACTCCCACCTTGAGGCTCTTGCACTAACTTCTCCCTCTGCTTGGAAGTCTCTTCTCATTGATCTTTCACATGGCTGCTTCTTGTCATTCAAATCACAACTTGAATATTGTCTCAGAATGACTTTCCCTAACTGCCCCATCAAAAATAGCCACCCTGTCACCTGTCACTAGCTATCAGTAACTTCATTCACATGTCATTCTGGAAGAGTTAAAACTACTGAGGCAGGAAACAGATCAGTTGTTATCAGGGCCTAGGGTTGGGAGGAAGGACTAACTACAAAAAGGGGCATAAGAGATATTTGGATGTGATGGAACTGTTCTATATCTTGAATGCAGTGGTGTTGGTTAAACAACTGTATACCTTTGCCAAAACTTGCAGGTCTGTATATCAAAATGGGTGAATTTTTCTCTAGGTAAATTGTGCTTCATTAAAAGTGAATAAAATACTCATACCATTTTCTTAAAAAAAAAATTAAAAGTAAAATTGAAAATACTGGGGTGGTTGGCAAGATGGCTGAATAGGAATAGCTCCAGTCTGCAGTTCCCAGTGAGATCAACACAGGTGGGTGATTTCTGCATTTCCAACTAAAGGTGGGTGATTTCTGCATTTCCAGCTGAGGTACTTGGCTCATTTCATTGGGACTGGTTAGGCAGTGGATGCAGCCCATGGAGGGCAAGCCAAGCAGGGTGGGGCATCGCCTCACCTGGAAAGTGCAAGGGGTCAGGGAACTCCCTCCCCTAGCCAAGGGAAGCTGTGAGGGGCTATGCTGTGAGAAAGGGTGTACTCCGGCCCAGATACTATGCTTTTCCCACTGTCTTTGCAACCCCAAGACCAGGAGATTCCCTCAGGTGGCTACACCACCAGGTTTCAAGCAGAAAACTGGGCAGCTGTTTGGGCAGATGCAGAGCTAGCTGCAGGAGTTTGTTTTGTTTTTGTTTTTGTCTTTTCATAACCCAGTGGCACCTGGAATACCAATAGGACAGAACCACTCACTCCCCTGGAAAGGGGGCTAAAGCCAGGGAGCCAGGTAGTCTAGCTCAGCAGAGCCCCCACAGAGCCCAGCAAGCTAAGATACACTGGCTTGAAATTCTCACTGCCAGCACAGCAGTCTGAAGTCGATCTGAGACACTTGATCTTTTAGAGGGCAGGTCATCCACCATTACTGAGGCTTGAGAGGTGATTTTCCTCTCACAGTGTAAACAAAGCCACCAGGAAGTTCAGACTGGGGCAGAGCCCACTGCAGCTCAGCAAAGCTTCTGTAGCCATACTGCCTCTCTAGATTCCACCTCTCTGGGCAGGGGATCTCTGAGAGAAAGTCAGCAGCCCCAGTCAGGGGCTTATAGATAAAACTTCCATTTCCCTGGGACAGAGTACCTGGGAAGGGGTGCCTGTGGGAACAGCTTCAGCAGACTTAAACATTACTGCCTGCTGGCTCTGAAGAGAGCAGCAGATCTCCCAGCACAATGCTCAAGCTCTGCCAAGGGACAGACTGATTCCTCAAGTGGGCTTTTGACCCCTGTGTCTCCTGACTGAGAGACACCTCCCAGCAGGTTCAACAGACACCTCATAAAGGAGAGCTCTGGCTGGCATCTGATGGGTGCCCCTCTGGGACGAAGCTTCCAGAGGAAGGAACAGGCAGCAATCTTTGCTGTTCTGCAACATCTGCTGGTGATACCCAGGCAAACAGGGTCTGGAGTGGACCTCCAGCAAACTCCAGCAGATCTGCAGTAAAGGGTCCTGACTCTTAGAAGTAAAACTGACAAACAGAAAGGAATAGCATCAACATCAACAAAAAGAATGTCCACACAACAACCCCATCTGAAGGTCACCAACATTAAAGACCAAAGGTAAATAAATCCATGAAGATGAGAAAAGGCCAACCCAAAAAGGCTAAAAATTCCAAAAACCAGAATGCCTCTTCTCCTCTAAAGGATCACAACTCCTCACCAGCAAGGGAATAAAAGTGGATGGAGAATGAGTTTGATGAATTGACAGAAGTAGGTTTCAGAAGGTGGGTAATAACAAACTCTTCCAAGCTAAAGGAGCATGTTCTAACCCAATGCAAGGAAGCTAAGAACCTTGAAAAAAGGTTAGAGGAATTGCTAACTAGAATAACCAGTTTAGAGAAGAACATAAATGACCTGATGGAGCTGAAAAACACAGAATGAGAACTTCATGAAGCATACACAAGTATCAATAACTGAATCGATCAAGCAGAAGAAAGGATATCAGAGATTGAAGGTCAACTTAATTAAATAAAGTGTGAAGACAAGATTAGAGAAAAAAGAATGAAAAGGAACAAAGCCTCCAAGAAATATAGGACTATGTGAAAAGACCAAATAAACCTTTGATTGGTGTACTTGAAAGTGACAGGGAGAATGGAAACAAGGTGGAAAACATTCTTCAGGTTATCATCCAAGAGAACTTCCTGAACCTAGCAAGACAGGCCAACATTCAAATTTGAAGGCAGAAATAAATAGGTTATTTAAAACCAATGAGAACAAAGACACAACATACCAGAATCTCTGGGACACAGCTAAAGCAGTGTTTAGAGGGAAATTTATAGCACTAAATACCCATAGGAGAAAGCAGGAAAGATCTAAAATTGACAGCCTAACATCACAATGAAAAGGACCAGAGGATAAAGGGCAAACAAATTCAAAAGCTAACAGAGACAAGAAATAACTAAGATTAGAGCAGAATGAAAAAAAATCAATGAATCCCAGAGCTGTTTTTTTTTAAAGATTAACAAAATTCATAGGCTGCTAGTCAGACTAATAAAGAAGAATCAAATAACACTCTAAAAAAATGATAAAGGGGATATCACCACTGATCCCACAGAAATACAAACTACCACCAGAGAATACTATAAACAACTCTACACAAATAAATAGAAAATCTAGAAGAAGTGGATAAATTCCTGGAGACATACACCCTCCCAAGACTAAACCAGGAAGAAGTTGAATCCCTGAATAGACCAATAATAAATTCTGAATTTGAGGCTATATTTAATAGCCTACCAACCAAAAAAAGCCCAGGGCCACATGGATTCACAGCTGAATTCTACCAAAGGTACAAAGAGGAGCTGGTACCATTCCTTCTGAAACTATTCCAAACAATAGAAAAAGAAGGACTCCTCTTCCTCTCTAATTAATTTTATGAGTTCAGCATCATCCTGATACCAAAACTTGGCAGAGAAACAACAAAAAAAGAAAATTTCAGGCCAATATCCCTGATGAACATCGATGTGAAAATCCTCAATAAAACACTGGCAAACCAAATCCACCAGTACATCAAGAAGCTTATCCAACACCATCAAATCTGCTTCATCCCTGGGATGCAAGGCTGGTTTAACATACACAAATCTATAAATGTAATCCATCCACATAAACAGAACCAATGACAAAAACCACATGATTATCTCAATAGACACAGAAAAGGCCTTTGATAAAATTCAACACCCCTTCATGCTAAAATTCTCGATAAACTAGGTATTGATGGAATGTATCTCAAAATAAAAAGAGCTATTTATGAAAAACCCATAGCCAGTATCATACTGAAAGGACAAAAGCTGGAAGCATTCCCTTGGAAAACCAGAATAAGACAAGGATGCCCTCTCTCACCACTCCTATTCAACATAGTATTGGAAGTTCTGGCCAGGGCAATCAGGCAAGAGAAAGAAATAAAGTGTATTCAAATAGGAAGAGAGGAAGGCAAATTGTCTCTGTTTGCAGATAACATAATTGTATATTTAGAAAACCTCATCATCTCAGCCCAAAATCTCCTGAAGCTGATAAGCAACTTCAGCAAACTCTCGGGATACAAAATCAATGTGCAAAATCGCAAGCATTCCTATACATCAATAATAGACAAACAGAGAGCCAAATCATGAGTGAACTCCCATTCGCAACTATTGCAAAGAGAATAAAATACCTAGAAATACTACTTCCAAGGGATGTGAAGGAGCTCTACAAGGAGAATTAAAAACCACTACTCAAGGAAATAAGAGAGGACACAAAGAAATGGAAAAACATTCCATGCTCATGAATAGGAAGAATCAGTATTGTGAAAATGGCCATACTGCCCAAGGTAATTTATAGATTCAATGCTATCCCCATGAAGCTACCATTGACTTCTTCACAGAATTAGAAAAAAAACTACTTTAAATTGCATATGGAATGAAAAAGACCCCATATAGCCAAGACAATTCTAAGCAAAGAGAACAAAGTTGGGAGCACCATGTTACCTGACTTCAAAACTATATTACAAGGCTACAGTAACCAAAACAGATTGGTACTGGTACCAAAACAGATATATATATACATATATGTGTGTGTATATATATATATATACACACATATGTGTGTGTATATATATGCACACACACACACACACACACAAACACACCAATGAAACAGAACAGGGGCCTAAGAAATAATGCCACACATCTTCAACTCCCTGATCTTTGACAAACCTGACAAAAACAAGCAATGGGGAAAGGATTCCCTATTTAATAAATAGCGTTTGGGAAAACTGGCTAGCCATATTCAGAAAACTAAAATTGGACCCCTTCCTTACACCTTATACAAAAATTAACTCAAGATGGATTAAATAGTTAAATGTAAAACCAAAAACCCTAGAAGAAAACCTAGGCAATACCATTCAGGACATAGGCATGGGCAAAGACTTCATGACTAAAACACCAAAAGTGATGGCACCAAAAGTGATGGCAACAAAAGCCAAAATTAACAAATGGGATCTAATTAAACTAAAGAGCTTCTGCACAGCAAAAGAAACTATCATTAGAGTGAACAGGCAACCTACAGAATGGGAGAACATTTTTGCAATCTATCCATCTTATGAAGGGCTAATATCCAGAATCTACAAGGAACTTAAACAAATTTACAAGAAAAAAACAAACAAATGCATCAAAAAGTGGGCAAAGGATATGAACAGACACTTCCCAAAAAAGGACATTTATGCGGCCAACAAACATATGAAAAAAAGCAGATAATCACTGGTCATTACAGAAATGCAAATCAAAACTACGATGATACACCATCTCACACCAGTTAGAAGGGCAATCTTTAAAAAGTCAGGAAACAGCAAATGCTGGAGAGGATGTGGAAAAATAGGAATGCTTTTACATTGTTGGTGGGAGTGTAAATTAGTTCAACCATTGTGGAAGACAGTGTGACAATTCCTCAAGGATCTAGAACTAGAAATACTATTTAACCCAACAATCCCATTGCTGAGTATATACCCAAAGGATTACAAATTGTTCTATTATAAAGACACGTGCACACGTACGTTTATTGCAGCACTGTTCACAATAGCAAAGACTTGGAACCAACACAAATGCCCATCAGTGATAGACTGGACAAAGAAAATGTGGCACATACACACCATGGAATACTATGCAGCCATAAAAAGGATGAGTTAATGTCCTTTGCAGAGACATGGATGAAGCCAGAAACCATCATTCTCAGCCAACTAACACAGGAACAGAAAACCAAACAGTGTATGTTCTCACTTATATGTGGAAGTTGAACAATGAGAACACATGAAAACAGGGAAGGGAACATCACACAGTGGGCCCTGTTGGGGAACAGTGGGTAGAGGAGGGATAGCATTAGGAAAAATACCTCATGTAGAATACAGGTTGATGGGTGCAACAAACCACATGGCATGTGTATACCTATGTAACAAACCTGCATGTTCTGCACATGTATCCCAGAACTTAAAGTATAATTAAAAATAATAATAATAATGCTTTGTTGCTAAAAAAAATGCTATTAGTAAATCATAAGCTTATTAGTGGAAGGTCTTCCTTATATGCTTATGATTGCTGGGCAGGGTGATGCTTGCTGAACTTTGGAGTGGCTGTGGCAATTTCTTAAAATAAGACAACAATGAAGTTTGCCACATTGATTGACTCTTCCTTTTATATAAGATTTCTCTGTAGCACATGACACTGTTTGATAGAATTTTACCTACAGCAGAACTTCTTTCAAAATTAGAGTCAGTCCTCCCAAACCCTGCTACTGCTTTAACAACTAATTTATATAATCTTTCAAATCCTTTCTTGTCACTTCAACAATGTTCACAGTATCATCATTAGAAGTAGTTTCCACCTCAAGAAACCACTTTATTTTCTTATCCCTAAGAAGCAACTCCTTATCTTTTCAAGTTTTATGATATTGCAACAATTCAGTCACAATTTTAGGCTCCACTTTTTTTTTTGAGATGAAGTTTCACTCAGTGGTTTGATCTTGGCTAACTGCAACCTCCATCTTCTGGGTTCAAGCTACTCTCCTGCATCAGCCTCCCAAGTAGCTGGGATTACAGGTGCCCACCACCACCTCCAGCTGGTCTTTGTATTTTTAGTAGAGGTGGGGTTTCACCATGTTGGCCAGGCTGATCTCAAACTCCTGACCTCAGGTGATCCACCTGCCTCAGCCTCCCAAAGTGCTGGGATTACAGGCATGAGCCACTGTGTCCAGCCTAGGCTCCACCTCTAATTCTAGTTTTCTTGCTTTCCCTGCCACATTTTCAGGTATTTCCTCCAATGGAGTTTGAATTCCTAAAAGTCATGCATGAGGATTGGAATTAACATCTTCCAAAACCTCTCATTAGTGTTGATATTTTGACTTCATCTCATGAATCATAAATATTCTTAACAGCAACTAAAATGGTGAATATTTTCCAGAAGGTTTCCAATTTACCCTGCCCAGATCCATGAGAAGAATCAACATCAATGGCAGGTATAGCCTTATGAAATGTATTAATATTTCTTAAATAATAAAACTTGGAATTAAAATTCATCTTTGATTCACGGGCTGCAAAATCAAAGGTGTTAGGCATTAAAAAAAAAAAAAAAAAGAACTTTAATCTCCTGTATATCTTCATCAGAGCTCTTGGGCGACTAGGTACATTGTCAATGAGCAGTAATATTTTCAAAGGAGTCTTTTTCTCTGAATGGTAGATCTCAATAATAGGCTTAAAATGTTCAGTAAACCACACAGTAAACAGATGTGCTGTCATCCAGGCCTTGTTGCTCCATTCATACAGTACAGGCACAGCAGATTTAGCATAATTCTTAAAGGTCCTAAGATTTTTGAAATGGTAAATGAGCATTGGCTTCAGCTGTATTAGTCCCTAATGAAAGAATCAGCCTGTCCTTTGAAGATTTAAAGCCAGGCATTGACTTCTCATCGCTAGTTGCGGAAGTCCTAAAGGGCCTCTTCTTCCAACAAAAGGTTGTTTTGCCTACATTGAAAATCTTATGTTTGGTGTAGCTACCTTCATCAATTATCTTAGCTAAATCTTGTGAAAAATTTTCTGAAGCCTCTGCATTAGCACTTGCTGCTTGACCTTTACTTTTATGTTAAGGAAATGGCTTCATTTCTTAAACCTTATGAACCAACTTCTGCTAGTTCTAACTTTTCTTCTGAAGCTTCCTTTTCTCTCTCAGTCTTCATAGAATTGAAGAGCATTAGGATTTTGCTCTGGATTAGACTTTGGCTTAAGTGAATGTTATGGCTGGTTTGATCTTCTATCCAGACCACTCAAACTTTCTCTGTATCAGCAAGAAGACTGTTTCACTTTATCATTTGTGTGTTCACTTGAGTAGGACTTTTAATATCCTTAAAGAACTTTTCCTTTACATTCAATATTGTTGTATCTCAGGGAAAAGGGAGGCCCAAAGGGAGGAAGTAAGATGGGGGCAATCAGAACACACAAAATTTATCAATTCAATTTGCTGTCTGAATTTATCAGTTCACTTTTCTATTTTTGTCATTCCAAAACAATGAAAATAGTAACATCAAAAATCACTGATCACAGATCACTATAACAGATACGATAATAATAGAAAAGTTTGACATGGTGTGAGAATTACCAAAATGTGATAGAGACACAAACTGAGCATGTGCTATAGGGAAAATGACACCAATAAACTTCTGTGACACAGAGTTGCCATAAACCTTCAATTTGTTAAAATAAAAAAAAAAGCACTATCTGTAAGGCACAATAAATCAGAGTATGATAAAATGAATTATGCCTGTCTCATTAAGAGTTTGCATCACTCAGGAACACTAGTGACCTTGGGAATACTTAGTCTAGGCATTGAATAATATCCAAAAGGTGACTCTGACCTGCCCAAGTTGGTTATTAGCCAGCATTCCAGATATGCTGAGATGCTTTAACTGATCTAAGTTTATTCAGGAAACAGGACTCAATGTATTTTCTTCACTGAGCTTCCTTTTACCTTCTGTATCATTCTCATTTGTTCCCTCAAATTTAGTTAATAGCACTCTAGTGAGACCACTGGTTCCTGGTGTCCAAGAAAAGAACTAACACCTGAGTTATAAACTAGGCATGTAGCACATATACATGCATGCAAGTGTGTGTGCATGCACACACACACACACACAGAGCACCTATTGAGCTGCTAAAAGAAATTCCAAGTGTGCAGTCATATCTAAACTCTGATATTTACTTCACCCAGTTGTTCAATGAACCTAATCTCAGCAATCTCAACACATCTTCAACTCAAGCAGATTTGATATTCTTAGTTACACAACCACGGCATGTACCTGCTTTCAGTTTTGATCCTAAAAATATTTCTGTGCCAGCCATCACTAGTTTCAAGATGAGAACTTACATAAGTGAGTAGTGAATGAATTACTTCTAAAAAATCAGTACTTGTGTATATAGTACAAATTCTCAGTGTTAATTACTAGAATCCAAGGAATCAACTGTGGATGTATGTTTTATCTTTAAGTTTTAAACAAAAGCAGATATTGTAGGTTGCTTTGTAGGTCATGGTTTCCATGAATTGTTCTGGTTGCATGTAGAGAGACAAAGCCCTTTTTACTACAACCCACCCCAAGTATATTTGTTGATTCCTATTAAGCTTTTCCAATTGTTAAAAAGAAAAAACATTAGTATTGTGATTGGAGTCATAAACTAAGGGGGTGATATTATCTCAGAAGGTTCAGATGAAGAGAGTGCAGAGGACATTCCAGGAAATTTGGATAGACTAATCAGTCACCACTCTTGGTTACATTCGGGGATTGTGCAACTAAGAAAAACATGTTATTGAAAAGTGAGAGCAATGTTGTCCAGTTGTTACTTAGATTCTCCTAACACTCTAGAATGCTACTCATTCTTACATGGATTTTGTCTTTTATGGATCAGCTTATGCTTCCTATGTTGCAAAAAAAACTAAAATTTGAGGACATATTAAACCTGTTCCTCAATATCAATATTAAGAAAAGGTCATACTTTGTTTAAATATAACCATAATTGTAATACAATTTGCAATTATATCAGACTTGATTACCAAAGCACCTTCTTATATATATAGTACATTGCTCATTTTAACAATTATGAATTTGTGAGGTGAAGAGAACAAAGATTATTCTCTTTATTTAAAATATCAACATCTGCTAGTCAGAGACATTAACTGGTTTAATCAAGACCACATAAGTAATTCGTTGGAGCTGAAGTGAATTCCAGATCTAGCACTTTTTCCATTACACAATACATGCTTAACTACAATTCCCAGAAATCTAGGAGGTGGTAGAAGAAATCTTTGTTCAATAACATAATGTTGCTTTATCCTGATGATGCACTTTTTTTTTCCTAGCCATAATGACAAATGACTGGATTAAAAACTATATTCACTGACTGATATGAGAAATCACCTTCTAAAGACCCAGGACCATCCCACAATTTCCACTGTTTCCTATCATGCTAACATAAAGTGTTGGGCGTAGCAACAGCAGGGAGGATCAAGAAGGACATTCATTAGATGAAAAAACAGCATATATTGATTTTTCTTTCCATTGTAGAGACAGGTAATACAATTTCATTGTCTATTCAATATGAAAACAGGACATAATGGAGTTATGGTTTATGATTTGGTCATTGTGTCAGACGTCCTTTCCAGCAATGTCTTCTTCCTCATCTCAGGCTCCACCCCAGAACACTGGGTAACCAGATAGCTAGATCTACTCATTTAGCACCAAATGCCTTCAGTCCTACAGAATATGGGACAGAGTATATGAAAGAAAGTTATGAGCGAGGAACCACTTTTTACAAGTTGTTCAGCTATAATGACTGCAGCTGAAGAACATTGGCAATACTTGCACACACGGGCTGTTCCTCAGTACCACAGTAGGAAAAGATGCAGTGCCCTGAAAGATGTGGCTAACAGTCCCAGGGGCATGGGAAATGGAGAATTTGTGAGCTGGGGCAGAGTTTCTTCCAGGCAAGATGTAGTCTCGAAAAGAAGAAAATTTTAGTTTGTTGTGCACAATTGACTTATTTTCTTAAAATCAGTGGGGTATATTGTTGTCTCTCACTTTTCTGCATATCTTGCAAGTAGACTCACCAACTGATTTTGTTCCAAACTACCTTTGCAAGGATGTTTGCATAGTTAACAGTCGTGGAGGATGTTTGTGTAGTGAACAGCCATGGAAGACAGAGTCTCTCTCTCAAGCAATGGGCCCACATGCTTCTAAAGGCTAAGAAATGATCAAATAATGTATATAATTGCCTTTGCAGACATATTAATGTAAGTAAATTTCATATGTAAATTACTCTGACAGAACCTCTGTGGCTATAAAGCCTCCACACCTACGTATCTCTGAGAGTTCCCAAAAGGTATTTCCTATGTCCTCCCTTCCTTTGAAGCTTACTGTGCTCTGCCATGCACTATCTTTAGCTCAAGATTCCTGCCACCATAACTACTTGGCTCCTCCATCTCTCTACATGCAGAGAAGTAGTTCTTCACTAGTGGTGGTCCTTATCCCCCAAGACCCATCAAGCCCCACCCGTATCCACAGTTCAAGTACCACATGGGTTTTCTTCTGTTGCGATACACTCTGCACTAATGGTGCATGGGCAGCAAAGTTATTTCTAGACATATCCAGAACCAGATTTAAATAAGAGCCACCGTACAGGATTTCTCATCCCTCTCTTTCAGTGGCACATGGGTCAAGCACATTGTATGTAAAGATTTCCTCTCTTAACATCCATTTTCTTTCAGATTTCTTGGACCTGATTCAAAAAGACTTGTGGGCCGGGGGCGGTGGCTCACTCCTGTAATCCCAGCACTTTGGGAGGCCGAGCCGGGTGGATCACGAGGTCAAGAGATCGAGACCATCCTGGTCAACATGGCGAAACCCCGTCTCTACTAAAAATACCAAAAATTAGCTGGGCATGGTGGTGCGTGTCTGTAATCCCAGCTACTCAGGAGGCTGAGGCAGGAGAATTGCCTGAACCCGGGAGGTGGAGGTTGCGGTGAGCCGAGATCGTGCCATTGCACTTCAGCCTGGGTAACAAGAGCGAAACTCCGTCTCAAAAACAAACAAACAAAAGACTTTTGTGAGGCCAATACCCCAGCCAACAAAACATGCCTGGACCCCCAGCAGTGAACACACTGGAAACACTTGCCCCAATCATCTGCATAGCTTATTTCCTCACCTCCTTCAAGTTTGGCTCAAAAAATCACTTTGTCAGGGAAGCCTTGCCTGACCACTCATTCAAGAGTGTTAACCCCCACTCCTACCTCAAGATTCTTATTGCTCTTCTCTGTCTTAGTTCACTCTGTAGCACTTATTACCTTCAAATGTATTATAAAATGCATTTATTTTGTGTTTTATAAATTCCAGGAGGACAATTTTGTTTTTTTATCTCACAGACATGCTCACAATGGGGCCCAGTACTCAGTTGGTGTTCAATGAATATTTGAAGAATGAAAGAATGAATGAATGAATCCCACACTCAGGCTATATGCATGATGTTCACTCTCATATAAACTCCACTGGCCACATGCCTATTAAATCTGACATCCAGTAAACATACTTTGACTAAAAAGATCATTTTGAATTATGATACAAAGACAATATAGCTCACACAAAGGACAAAGCAGTTGGGCCAATAATGATGGTCCGTTTTCTTGTTCCAGTTGCCTTTCACCTCTGAAACTGGGACAGAAAATACAAAATAACTTTAGCCCAGCCTTTCTGTTCTTTGTAACTATTAGCCATTTTTAAATCCCTGTAGCTCTTAGATTCAGTAATACAATTCTCTTCTCAATACTTTTTTCTGTTGCACTTAAAATTCCTTCAGAAATGAATTATAACTTTGAAACTTCCACATGATTCAAGATATACAGCTAAATGTCAAATAAGCTAGAGTAGATTTTGTGTGTGCATTAACTCTGGGGGAAATAAGTGAAAATTTACCCGTTTATTATGTAGGGGTAACAGATCAAAATGAAAAAGAAGAAAAAAGTCTTCATTTGGGGTTCACAAATCTATGAGGCAATACTAAAGGGCAGGTAAATTGCTACACATTTCCAGCAAGCACTTAGGATATGTCAAATTCCTTTAAAATATTCATATATTAGAATGTATTTATTATACTTTTAATTATATATGTAGAAGGATGTTCATGGCAATGTTATTCAAAATGAATAAAATTGCAAGCAATTTAAATATCCAACAATAAGGGAATATTTAAATCAGTTACATTCTTCTTATTCTATATAATAGAACATTATTTAGTCACTTAAAATTGTGTTTTTGAAGACCATTTAAAGAAATCGTTTTCACAACACAACACTGAAAACTAAAAGGTAGATACACAATATAAGCCACCCTCTTCAAACAATAAATCCATAATATATTCATAGAAAAAAATAAATGAAATTTATAAATACATTAATGATAATTCCTTCTGAATATAGAATTAGAAGTCATTTTATGGGTAACTTCTAGTATATAAAAATATTCTGCTGGCAGTGGCCACCATGTTCTTAACTGATGTTGATCATTAGACAAAGCATTTTTGCAACAAAAGGTTTTTAAATGGTGAAATACATTTATATAATAATGCAAAATAAGCTGAATGTAGTCATAATAAGAGCTGGCATTTAATGAACTCTGATTTGAATCAAGTATTATAATAAATACTTTAATCCATCTATGAAGTAGGTATCATTGTATTTTAGATGAGGAAGCTGGGGCTTTTAAGAGCTGAAGTAACTATTTCAGTATCACATGGCCAGTCAGGGGCAGTATGAGATTTGATCCAGAATTTTCTGCCTCCAGAGTTTGTGCTTTTAAATACTAAGCTCCATTAAAAACAGTTGACAATGACCTATTATGAACGAGCTTGTAATTTGTTTTTGATCAAGACAATGGACTATTTTCAGGTAGTTTAACATTCCTTATGGTAATTACTGTTCAGATGATTACTATCTTTTAACTCTTGGTCAGATACTTGCTGCCTGTGTCTAGGGTAAGTATTTCAGTTTTTATAGCTGATAAAATATGTAGAGCAATTTGGCTTAGACACTGACCAAAAATGGGATTATTCACACTTTAATCAATTGTAATTAAACCATAGTTATAATTTATGCTTGTTTCTCTTAAAAAAAAAAAAAAAAAAAAACTTTCCAAAAAAGAGTCATTTTAAAACTAAAACTAGCATAAAATCTGAAACTAGAAGATTAGAGTTGATTTCCTTACAAATGAAGATAAATTTAAAACTGTGGCAAAAGCAAGTAGGCAAAACAAAAAACAAGAAAACCTGACAGCTTCCTAGACTCTGCATTTGAATGGAATATTGGGGACTGTCTTGCCAATTCTGCCAAACATCCAGGTAGAACACTGAGTACACTGATTACCTTAACTAAAACAATCTGGTTTTACATAAACCCAATTCACGTGCAACCACGTGTGAAACTTATTGAACTTCCAGGCCAAGAGACAGTTTTTGCCTAAGGAAGAAGCTAAGTTAATTAATTGAGCTGAACATAGGTAAGCTTATAACCTAAGATATTTAGTTTCATGTTACCTAGAAGTTTCATGTTATCTAGATCAAAAGATTTCCTAGGAAGAATTCCAAAATATGCTAAATGAAGAAAGGGAGCGCTATATAAATCACTCGTAATGTGAAACGAAACATAATTAAGAGTTTTAGCTCAATTAGTAGGAAGAAATAATTTCTAGAAAAAAATTACATAAAAGCAAGGTGAATTTGTAAACTTAAATCTTAAAGTTAACACTGCCACTTTAGATGGTAACTATTTTAATAATCCCATAATTTTAAGCTACTGTAAAAAGGACAATCTGAGGAGTTATCAAAACGCTTATACCAGTCTACTTTAAGGAATCTGTATGTTTTAGCCTGAGTGTGTTGAATATATTTTGTTATATTCCTCAGAAACCCTTTTTAAAAAATCTTATACTTTATAAACTACCATTGTGGTAACAAATAACATTCTCAAGTTAAAAATTAAATAATATTCCTAAAATAATGTTCTTTTCCTGAGTCCCTCTTGTAAAGTAGCAGTCACTAATGCAGTCAGATATCTAGGATTTCCAAAATACCACTCATGACTATTAATGTATGCTGAAAAACCATTACATCAATGACAGAAAGGGCATGACTATTCTTATTTCTGGAATTCCTTTTGATGTGAGTCAATTCACTGGAAAATGGCTTTAAGAATGTTTTAAATGAAGAAAGAACAGAACTAAGGCCTTCAAATGCAGACATAATGAAAAAACATAGACTCAAACTTCACCTAGCAGGCAATGACAGAGACCAAAATAAAAGTAAAACATGTAAACAAAAAAACTCCAGTTTTCTGTGCAATTTGATATGTATTAATTTAACCGTGCTTCTTAGTGCAACAGTCCAAACAAAAACATTTTACCTTCCATATACAAAAGTACCATTCTGTGACTTTGCTTTTTGTTTCAGACCTGATGACATCAGATTAAAGGAGGAAAGAGAATATGAGATTATTTTTAAAACTCTTTTGTATTTTCCCAAAAGTTCTCCAAAGGCACTTCCAAATTTGGAAAATTCAAAGATGCAGAAATAATTCATAACATAAAAGGGCTTTCTGACTTTTTTTTAAACTTTAAACCCAAACACAATGTGCCATCAGCTAGAAGGCCCTCTCTGCCTTCTAGAGGGTGGATCAGACATTAACTTTCTCTCTTCTAACTCCCTCTAGACTGGCATGCAGTGATCTAGTTCACAATTGTTGGATACTGCCTACTGAAACCATTCTTCTGTTGACTTTTCATTATTGTATATGTTTGTTTTATCTTTCCAACTAAGTGAAGCTAAGGAGCTGTAGTTTATCTGTTTTATTATTCCCTCATACATGTAATATTTGCCTCATGCACAGTGAGCATGCTCTACTTGTTATTCCAGATTGGTCCAGATTGGTGGTTTTTTTTTTTTTAAATCAAGAAGATGAGATTGCCTAGATAAACATGTTCCATTATTTGGGGTTAGGACTAAGAAGATACTGGTATAATAAATCAAACAGGTACACTAACAGTTAATATAACAATTACATGTTGTTGAGTCCAGTAATTTTCAAAATTTTTTTTTCATGAAGGGGAATCTTTCTGAGAAACCCCAGAAATAAAATTGAAGTTCTTATAATTGAAGTGCCTAGAAAAGGTAAGGTGAGAAATAGGGAAAAGCAGGTGAGAAGAGACAGAAGCACAGAGGAACTGAAGTCCAGCCACTAGGTCCCTACCCACTCTCTGGCAAAGACCACTGGAAACTCAGCCTCTCTAGAGCACTGTTAAAAAACTAATGGTTTATTCTGTCATGTAAATATGTATTTTAATAAAAAGAAAATCTCTACTTCTCCCTTCTGCCAACTCAGTGTCATAAATTGAGCTCTATACTGTGAGAAAGTCGATTTTAAACATGTGTTGACAGAACTAGAAAACAGTATTTTAAAATTCATATGGAACCTAAAAGAGCTCGAATAGCCAAGGCAATTCTAAGCAAAAGAACAAAGCTGAAGGCATCACACTACCCGACTTTAAACTATATACAGGACTACAGTAACCAAAACAGCATGGTTCTGGTACAAGAACAGACACATAAACCAATAAAACAGAACAGAGAACCCAGAAATGAGGTCACACATCTACAACTATCTAGTCTTCCACAAACCTGTCAAAAATAAGCAATGGGAAAAGCACTCCCTATTCAACAAATGGTGCTGGGATAACTGGCTAGCCATATGCAGAAGATTGAAACTGGGACCTTTCCTTATACCATATACAAAAATTAACTTGAGATAGATTAAAGACT
Source organism: Aotus nancymaae (assembly GCF_030222135.1). Taxonomy (NCBI): domain Eukaryota; kingdom Metazoa; phylum Chordata; class Mammalia; order Primates; family Aotidae; genus Aotus; species Aotus nancymaae. The sequence continues at coordinate 67,450,253 of NW_026988442.1, forward strand.
TAAATGTAAAATCCAAAACTATAAAAACCCTGGAAGAAACCTAGGCAATACCCTTCTGGAAATAGGAATGGGCAAAGATTTCATGATGAAGATGCAAAAAGCAATTACAACAAAAGCAAAAATTGACAAATGGGATCTAATTAAAGAGCTTCTGCACAGCAAAAGAAACTATCAACAGAGTAAACAGCCTACAGAGTAGGAGAAAATTTCTGCAAACTACGCATCTGACAAAGGACTAAGATCCAGCATCTATCAGAAACTTAAGAGAAATTTATGAAGAAAAAAACCCATAAAAAAGTGGGCAAAGGGCATGAACAGACACTTTTCCAAAGAAGACCTACACATGTCCAACATGCATATGAAAAAAGCTCAACATCACTGACCATTAGAGAAACACAAATCAAAACCACAATGAGATACCATATCACACCAGTCAGAATGACTATTAAAAGGAAAAAAAAGAGAGATGATGGCAGAGTTTCAAAGAAAAAGGAACACTTAAACACTTGGTGGGAGTGTAAATTAGTCTAACCATTGTGGAAGATAGTATGGCAATTCCTCAATGATGTAGAGGCAGAAATATCTTTTGAACCAGCAATCCCATTACTGGGTATATACCCAAAGGGATATAAATTATTTTATCATAAAGACACAGCATTTGTATGTTCATTGCAGCACTATTTGCAACAGCAAAGAAATTCAATCAACCTAAATGCCCATCAGTGACAGACTGGCTAAAGTAACTGTGGTACATATACACTATGGAATAATATGCAGCCATAAAAAAGAATGAGATCATGTCCTTTGCAGGAACATGGATAGAGCTAGAGATAATTATCCTCCAGCAAACTAATGCGGGAACAGAAAACCAAAGACCACCTATTCTCACTTATAAGTAGGAGCTAAATGATGAGGACGCATGGACACATAGAGGAAAACAACACACACTGGGGGATACCAGAGGGTGGAAGCTAGGAGGAGGGAGAGGATCAGGAAAAATAACTAATAGGTAATAGGGTTATGATCTGGGTGATGAAATAATCTGTACCACAGACCCCCATGACACGAGTTTACCTATATAGCAAACCTGCACATGTACCCCTGAACTTAAAATAAAAGTTAAATTTTAAAAAAGAGTGTTGAATAAACAAATTCTTCAAGTGAATGAATGAATGAATACTTGTAACCAAACTGAACAAAATCTTTATTGTAGTTGTGGTATTTGTTCTAATTGAACTGAGTGGGATATGAAAATCTAAATACAATTAGACTTAGAGAAATGAAAAGGTAAAAAGTATCATCTAAGACTGAATGCCCACATCTGAATTTTTAAAGTTATTTTGCAAAGTAAAATATGTACACACAGAACTCTTTCATATCTATGGTAATGCAAAGGTTTTGGGACATATACTTGTTTCTGCCCTAAATTTTTTTTGGAAACTGTGACTCAATTTCCTCCCTTTTGGGAATAACCGCTTCTCTATGCATCTAGTCTTGGCAATCTGTCCATCAAAATGTTCTATTTGCTCCCTATCCACCCACCTTTATGCCTGGCCAATGTGTAGGTGCATTACCCTAGCTAGACTAGTTACAAGTTCTGGCCCTGAAATGTGAAGCTTATCTGGGATGACAAGATGCAGGAAAAGTAAGTGGCTTGAACTATTTCATTCACCCCTGGGACCATAAGCAGGCCCTTTCCTAGGTTCTGCTACATGAATTCCTGAAGCTATGCTGGTCTGGAGCTTTCTGAACCCTGGTTGTTTGGGTTCCTTTTTTCTTCTTTGGGACATATTACATCTTTCCAATAACATGTTTGCTTTGTTTATGTATGTATTTATTTTTGTTTGTTTGTATTTACATGAGCCAGAGTCCATTTCTGAAACCCAAGAACACAAAGAGATACAGGGATTGTAAGCAGCGATAAAACAGATGTAAATTCAGTGGAAGAATCTGAGACCAAACAACTCATAGTCACATGCCATAGTAAAATAGATCTCAAAGTCTCAAGTTGGCTTACGAGAATTTATCTTAATATTATTAGGCCTTTCGAATATGACATTTATCAACTCTGTCATGCACAGTGTGAAGATCACTAGACTGAGATCAGGAGAATAATAGTTTGGAGCAAGTTACATAAACTTTTAAAACTCCATTTTCTCATCTGTGAAAGGATGAGGTTAAAGTAAAGGATTTATGAAGCCTCTTCTAATTATGACAACTTGTGGATTTTTGTTTACAAATATAAAATCATACATCAACTGTTGATTTTTCCCCCTAGTTTTAGAAAGACTCTGAAGGAGTCTCTGCTGTATCACTTCAAGGCAGTATTTAAATACAAGCTCCACCCACTATTCTCCTGTGCTGTGTTGTGACTGCCCTCCATAGCTTTGTAGAATCTCTTTTGTCATGGAAATCAGTGTCACTTTCTGTACTCACATTTTCCCTTTTCCATTCTCTTTCTATGGTTAGAAAAAAAAGAGTTAGAATCAAGAAAATACTGTAAGGATAAATACAATGTATCCTGTTTTTATAAAAGGTCATTGTTTCAAGCAATCAAAGCCCCTTACAACAAATACCTAATTGATGGTTGCAGCTTCCTCTGTAAGAATAAAACACTATACTCAGTTTACAGATGAAGAAATTAAAGCAAAAGTCAATAGAATTTCAGTTGACTATTTCAAATCTGGGAAGAAGGAATTCAGAATGCATCCATTTTCAAACATTATATGTCAGGGTGCCAAATTAGCTCAGTTAGTTGTACATTATTTTACTGTTGACCTAGAAATATGTGTAATACATTTATAATGAAAGCAAAGTGAAAGACATATTCAAATAGCAGAGTCAATCCTAAAACAAATAGCTATTACAGTGGTTTTCAGAATTAGTTCTTTGGTGACTAGTTGATGACTCTGTGAAACTCCCATGTAAGTCTGACAAGCCTAATTTATTGTACAATTACAGAAAATGGGAAGAGGCTCTGCACTTAAGACTAAGGTATACATACTAATAAACTGATACTAATAGTGATGACCGTAACAACTGCACGTCACTTATTTAAATCAGAAACCTATTTCCCTGCAGCATGAGCACTGTATTTTCCCAAACAACATCTTTAGCCAGATTGGCCCAGGATGAGAGAGGAAATTTAAGTGCCTAGCTCATTAGAGAATGCCTATTTGGTATTCAATTATCCACTCTTCTATTTTTTCAAAAAATAATTACTGAGAACTTTTCATGTGCCAGGTACTGTGCTGTGCACTTCATCAAATTACTCATCCATGATTCTCTAGAACTCATCCTCTCAACTTGGAGAACCTGAGGAGTCCAGGAGAACGTCTATCAATGAAGGAGCTGGAAGCCTTTTTCCTGACTTAACAGTGTACCCTCATGTATTTTCCTTTTAATTATTGGGCAGAACGGGTGAATTTCCTTCTGGGTGACACTGATGACAGACTCATATGGGAACTAAAAGGCCAGGGGATCTGGTTAGGTCTTAGCGCAGGACTTCCCAACTGCCATTGAAGTCCCAAGATATAACCTAGAAGACACAACACACAAAAGCTTCCACAAATAAGGAAAGTCTCTTCCCTGCCTTGAACATTAAAAAAAAAAATAGGCCACACTTTCAGGTGTGCAGAGGAAAGGAAAACTACTTCTCTTTTCAGCACCTGCCCTTCAGGCACTAGCCTCTTTTGATCATATTATCTTACATATTCTTCAGCTATCCCTTGCTCAGTGACATTTTCCTTATGCACCCTAGCAAAAACCAAAACCCCCATCTAATGTACCATATATTTTATTCATTTGTTTACTATTTATCTCTCTCTTTCAGAAGGTAAACTCCAAAAGTGCAGAAAATCAGATTCTTGAGAAATAATGCTGCTGGTCTGACCATAACCCAATCCTCTTCCCTCCCAGTTCTGAACCAACTGAGAAATGGGATCAGATGTCAAAAGAAGCACTAATACGTTTGTTTGCTTTCTTTCTGGTAAACTGCTTGGAGAATGCTGCTTCCATCCCAGGCAAAGTGGGAACCCTGCCTCTTTCCTACTACCCACCCCTGAAACCAACTCTCAAATGCATCACAGGGAGAGGACCTAGAAAATCACAGTCCTTTTTTATAGGGAGAAAATGGGTACAACATTGCATGAAGAGGGCAGCCCTAGGAAAAGGAGGCAAGACACACTAGGACTTCATTACTCAAAGTGTCATCCTTGGACCGAGATCATCAGCCCCTGGGAGATCCTTAGAATTGCAAACTCAGGCCCCATTCCAAGCCTACTGAATCACAATCTGAATTTTCATAAGATCCCTAGGTGATCCATATGCGTTTTACAGTTTCAAGAACACATGTCAAATAAACTTAAACACATCAACCCCACCACAGATATGTGGACCAATGGGTATCAGAGTTGCCATATTAGTAGTCAGACAAATCATTATTAGGCACTAGTAATGTGAAGAGACAGGTCAGTCTCCTCATTCTGAATTCTCCCAAGAAAAAACAGAAGCAATGATTAAAAATATGAGTGTGCCATATGGAGATTCCTGAAAGAACTAAAAGTAGAACTACCATTCGATCCAGCAATGCCACTATTAGGTATATACCCAAAGGAAAAGAAGTCATTATATGAAAAAGACATGTGAACCTGCATGTTTATGGCAGCACAATTAGCAATTGCAAAGATATCGAACCAACCTAATTACCCATCAACCAATGAGTGGATAAAGAAACTGGTATATATACACCATGGAATGCTACTCAGCCATAAGAAGGAATGAAATAATATCTTTTGCAGCAACTTGGATGGAGCTGGAGGCCATTATTCTAAGTGAAGTAACTCAAAAATGGAAAACAAAATATTATATATTCTCACTAAGTGGAAGCTAAGCTATGAGGACATACAGGCATAAGAATGATACAATAGACTTCAGGGACTCATGGGGGATAGGTGGGAGGGGTTGATGGATAAAAGACTACATATTAAGTACAGTGTACACTGCTCGGGTGATGGGTGCACTAAAATCTCAGAATTCACCACTAAAGAACTTATCCATGTAACCAGAAACCACCTGGACTCCTAAAAGCTATTAAAATAAATAAATAATAAAAATATAATTTTTTGCTTGTTTTTTTGTTTGTTTTGGTTTTGCTTGTTAGAGGCAGCAGAAACTTGGAAAGAGAGAGAAAATTAATCTCCACTTAATCCCTTAATTTCTTTATTTCCTTTACTCATCTCTAAAAAGGGAATAACAACATCTGCTCTACGGGTTTTTGTTAAACTCCAATGAGATAATACACATCAAAGTCCTCAGTAAACTATGAAGAATTATTTGCAGCACTATGCAAAATAGCAAAGACATGGAATCAACCTAAATTCCCATCACTAATAGGCTGGACAAAGAAAATGTGGTACATATATACCATGGAATACTATGCAGCCATAAAAAGGAATGACATTGTGTCCTTTGTAGGGACAGGGATAGACCTGGAAACCATTATTCTCAGCAAACTAACACAGGAACCAAACATTGCATATTCTCACTTATAAGTGGGAGCTGAACAATGAGAACACATGGACACAAGAAGGGGAAAAATACACACTGGAGTCTGTCAGAGAGTGTGGTGCGGGGAGGGAAAGCATTAAAAAAATAGCTAATGCCTACTAGGCTTAATACCTAGGTGATGGGTTAATAGGTGTAGCAAACCACCATGGTACATGTTTACCTATGTAACAAACCTGCACATCCTGCACATGTACCACAGAATTTAAAATAAAAATAATTTATTTAAAGGTCATTCTCATTACATAGAGAAAGGCTATTTATCAGCAACCCCTTGAGTTTTAGAAATTCAGCATATTGACTGCTCTTACTGTATCACAGAGAATTTTACAAATATTTTTATATTATGCTGGTCAAAAATGTGCAGCAGTGATGTCTGTCTGGAAATAAGATGAAAATATTTTAATATGTTAATACTTAACAGGCCAGTTTCTATGAGATAAAAATAAGGAGCTAAGAAGGAAAAGTTTGAAGACTGGCTACTGTATTTTGAAAAACAAACACAGATGTATTTAGACTATATATGACATATATGTATATATTCTTTCTTAACTTTGAAAATTCAAAACTAATGTCTAGCCCACTCTGCCTGCAATTTGCCAAATGACGTAAATTAGAAATGGTTGTCCTGAAATATGCCCTCAATAAAACAGTCAGTTACCCTTTTTTTTTAAATTAGCAGGTAATGAGCTATTTTGTCTAGCTATACAAAAGCATAAATTTTAAGTTGTCATTTGTTTAAGCTGATTAAACAACATATAAATATTTCAAAGATTATAAAGCTTTTCCTTGGGACTCTCTTTTTATCTTTAAAAGAAAACAATGCTAATAGTTTCCTTTTTCCTATACTCAACGACTATTTACTACCCCTTCTTGATGTGGGCTTTCAAAATACAAAGAAGTTCTGGCAAGTTTTCAACGTCCTTTTTCAAAGTCTGTTCTTAAGCACTTGCATAAAGACATAAAGAGTACTTCTTTGGAGAATTGATAATGTCTCACGTTCAGTATTTGTATATTAAGGACTGTCAGTTACATTTAGTGTATTCATTCATTGGAATCCGTTGTTAATCTGCATGCGAGTGATTTCAGGGAAGCAAAGTGATCAGAAGAAGTCAAAGTTAACATAACAATTCATTTTCTACAAAGAACAGCCTAAGATGTTATGGGTCCAAATTTCAAAGCAAGTTACTGTATTTGCAAGTTTTAAGTCACACTTGGCAGTTTTTCCAAACACAGTGGTTAGGAACTGAAAAAAATAAACATGTGTTTCCACGATTTTCTTTTCACATGCCACACAAAAAGCAACGTTACAACTATGTTTTCACTCCCTTTAAAAAGTGCCTCTTAAAGAAGAAATCTATGCTGTTTGTGTTATTTTTAGGTAGATTTTACAAAATAACATTAAAGGGCAAGATAAATATTACTTTCACTGTATACATGAAAGTTGAAACTTCCCCAAAGGGATATCTTGAAAAATCTGATTTATCATTACGCAATGACACTTTGTATTTTAAATCACATACTTAAATTCACAACATTTGGCACTTTTCATCTTCCAGGTGCCTTAAACAGAAGTCTAATGTCATTCCCATTTTGCTGAAAGAATAACTGAGGTAAAGCAAATTTATGACTTTCCTGGTGCTTACTAAAGTCTTAGTTGCTGTAGAAGGATGAAAATTCACAGGTGTCATTCTTATTCAAGATAGAGGAAACAGTCAATCATAAAATGGGATTTCAGAAGTATACAAAAGCCTCCAGACCCAAAAATATCTCCGTTATTAGTTGGCCAGGTGACCTAAATCTCCACTCCAACCTTCCCACCCCAACTAAAGTATTGTCTTGAAAAGTTTTGACCTGTTAAAATGTAAATATCTTATCTTGGAGGTATAACAGTATCAGCCATTAATTCAGTAGGAAGAATTTATTTCTCCATTTCCTAACAAAAATCTGGGCCTACAGAGAATAAGATCTATGGCAGAAAGTGAGTTGGGTAGAGAATAAAGGATAAAAAGTATCCAGTGTGTGGTTGGGCGCAGTGGCTCACGTCTGTAATCCCAGCACTTTGGGAGGCTGAGGTGGGCGGATCACAAGGTCAGGAGTTTGAGACCAGCCTGACCAACATGGTGAAACCCTGCCCCTATTAAAAATATAAAAAATTAGCTGAGCGTGGTGGCACGTGCCTGTAATCCCAGCTACTCAGGAAGCTGAGGCAGGAGAATCACTTGAACCTGGGAGTCGGAGGTTGCAGTGAGCCAAGATCATGCCACTGCACTCCAGTCTGGGTGACAGAACGAGACTCCATTTCAAAAAAAAAAAGTATTCAGTGTGGAGTCCTTCTTAGGGAGACTGTATGCCAGTAGAGAACACAGGCTGCTGTGGAAAATGGTATGATCCTATCACCTGGTTGAGGAGGAAGAAAATGAAAGGATGATAACATAAAGTAAATTTATCTAGGCAGGATGGGTGGTGGATGATAGCACAAAGTAAACGTATCCAGGCAGGATGGATGGTATCAGGAATGTTTGCAGGAGAAAGTATAACTGGAAAGAGTTATAAAATACAAGGAGAAAAAGCATCGATCATCCTCCTTGGGATTTACGCAAATGAGTTGAAAACTTAGGTCCACAAAAAATCCTGGCACAAAGATGTTAGGCGGGATGCAATGGCTCACACCTGTAATCCCAGCACTTTGGGAGGTCAATGCAGGTGGATTGTTTGAGTCCAGGAGTTTAAGACCAACCTGGGCAACATGGCAAAACCTCATCTCTACAAAAAAAAATACAAAAATTGGTGAAACCCCATCTATACAAAAAAATACAAAAATTAGCCAGGTGTGGTGGCTCATGCCTGTGGTCTCAGCTACTAGGGAGGCTGAGGTGAGAGGATCACCTGAGCCTGGGGAGGTCAAGGCTGCAGTGAGCTGTGATCATGCCATTGCACTCCAGCCTGGGCAACAGAGTAGGACCCTATCTCAAAAAAAAAAAAAAAAGATGTTTATAGCAGATTTATGCACAATTGCCACAACTTGAAAAAGCAACCAAGATGTCATTCAGTAGTGAATGGATAAATAAACTATGGTATGTCCAGACAATAGAATATTATTCATCATTAAAAAGAAATAAGCTAGCAAGCCACGAAAAGCCATGGAGGAAACTTCAATACATAACACTAAGAAGTGAAAGAAACCAATGTGAAAAGGTTACATACTGTATGATTCCAGTTATATGACATTCTGGAAAAGGCAAATGCTAATATTTGGAGACAGTAGAAAGATCAGTGGTTACTGGAAGTTAAGGGGGAGGGTGGGATGAATAGGAGGAGCACAGACAATATTTTAAGAAGTGAAACTATTCTGTATGATACTACAAAGGTGAATACATGCCATTATACATTTGCCAAAGCCCACAGAACGTATTACACCAAGAGTGAGCCCTAATGTAAACTACAAAATTTGACTGATAATGGTGTTTCAACGCAGGTTCATTGATTATAACAAACTTATCACTCTGGGGTGCGATGGAGATAGTGGGGAAGGCTGTGAGTGTGGGGGGCAGAAGGTGTTTGGGAACTCTGTACTTTCCTTTTAATTTGGCTGTGAACCTAAAATGGTTCAAAAATAAATTGAGTCTATTAAAAAGAAAGCAACTGTTTAACCACTTTGTCTAGGATGGTCTTTCTTAACCTTAACTTTGTTTTAGGTTTTGTTGTTTGTTTAGGGGATTTTTGTCCTTGTTGTTTTTAAGTTAGGACTACTTTGAGACTCCAATGAAAGCCATATGCTGTATTATCTCACAGAGAAAAAATAATATGTACTTCCACACATTCTTACAAAACAATGTGTACAAATTAGGTGTTCACAAACTCCCTGAAATCCATCCATAAATCTAATACTGGCTAAATTTATGGCATACTGAGAAGTGCCAAGCCACTTGTTAAGAACTATATCATGCTCCATCTCATTTCATCCAAGCCACAACCCTGTAAGGTGAATATTATTATCATCCCTGTTTACATATAAGGAAATGTGATTGCAGGAAGTTTTTGTTTGTTTGTTTTGTTTTGTTTTTCACAGCTGCTGAATGTTAGAGCTGGAACTCCAATGTGGGCTGATCCCACATTCTTTAACAATCCCTACCAGGCAATCCAGCACTGGCAGATCACAGAGCCTAGCTAAGCACCTCTTGTTTAAGAACAGTTAGTTCACTTGTCCCCAGGCTTCTATATCTGATATCAGTGAAATGTCCAGGACCAGTATCTGGAGAGTTCACAGAGCTGGGCCTGTGAAATTATCATTTGGTCTAAAAAATTATCATTTGCTCCTGGTTCAACTTCCACAACTGACCCACCTCTAGCCCCTTCTACCCTAGCAGGCCATAGGTGAGAGGCAAGAGCAGAATTTCTCTGTATTTACCTGAGAGCAGAGGACTTGGATCAAGGTGAATTATTGCCATAGAAAATTAAAAGATTTGATCAGCTCAGTGTAAGATTCAATGTTAGTGGCTGAGAAAGAGTATTCCAGGGAGGCCGAGGCAGGTGGATCACGAGGTCATGAGATCGAGACCATCCTGGTCAACATGGTGAAACCCCGTCTCTACTAAAAATACAAAAAATTAGGTGGGCACGGTGGTGCGTGCCTGTAATCCCAGCTACTCAGGAGGCTGAGGCAGGAGAATTGCCTGAACCCAGGAGGAGGAGGTTGCGGTGAGCAGAGATCGCGCCATTGCACTCCAGCCTGGGTAACAAGAGCGAAACTCCGTCTCAAAAAAAGAAAGAGTATTCCATAGTCAACAGAGATTCACACCAGCTAACACACAAACACATATATTAGTAGAGATTTTTTTGAAAACAACAAAATATCTGGGGCAAAACCAAAACTTTATTGGTCTTCCACTGACTTTATGGTTTAACATTGTTTTTATGTTTAATTACAAAGGAAAACAACAAGTTTCCCTTTGTTTTTTAAGGTCAAGGCCTTAAAAATCTTGCATACTCTGGTTCCCCTCCTTAGCGCTCCCATATGCAAGATCACCTCATAATTGTTGCTTTTCTTGAGCATCACCCCAACTAGAATGTGAATTCCTCCTAAACAGGAACTATGTCTTTCCTTCTTTATACCCAGTGGCCATTACAATGCCTGGAAAATACTAGGAGGTCCATAAATGCTTATAGAGAGAAGGAAAAAGGGAAAGAAGAAGTAGAAGGAAAGAAAAGAGAGAAAGAAGGGAGAAAAAAGAAGTTCCTCCTAGACCTGAGATCCTATGCTTCTAATTTTGAAAATGAATTTTCAGAGCCTCTTTTGCCCCCAATAGCTTTGTTAGCAACATACAGGAAAGTAGCTTTGAACTCTTGGGCAACCCCCAAGGCAGTAAAATTCGGCCTTGCCAAACCTAGTCTACTCCAAGGATGAGTTGATTGTTTTATGGCACTGACCTAGAAAGCCTTTTAAAGTGAATCCAGTCTCAACTGACTTTGAACTCCTCCAAGAGTCATTATCCATCACCTTTTCTCTCAACTGTTGGGTTCCCAATACATACATTAAGATAGTCTCTGGGCCACCAGGGTCCTCAGGTACTAACTGGAGAATCCCAGAGGCTGGTCAGCCCCACATACCAACTTCCAAAAAAGTCTTACTCTGGGACTACTCAGCAGATGGCCTAATCGTGACTTCTGCTCACGCCAAACCATGGGTAATGTTCTGCCCCTTCCCCGAAACCCTATTTGCACAATGACAAAATCCTGCAAGTATGGCACATAATGTATTGTTATCCAGTGGGTCACAGAGCCCTTCTTTCCATGGAAAAAAAGAAATTAAAGACTAAACTGAGACATATGCTAAATGAGAGCCAAAGTATTTTGAAAAGTTATAATGAATTATTATGAAAGAAATTATATTATGCATAATATAAACATCTGTATTTAAGGAAGATAATGGTTTAGCTGCAGGAAATAATAGCTAAGCAGTGATGACTTAAGCAAATGTTTTATAATTAATGGAAATAAAAATTATCCACTATTACAGTTAAGGGATGCTTGGGAGAATGGCACAGGAGGTAACTCATATCAATGGACTCAGCACACTAAAGAGAATTAAAGCTTCTATGAAACAGACTTCCCCAAAGAGGAAAACTACAAAAAGATCAAACTTCCTAAAGTTCAAAGATGTTAAATTCTACTACTTAAGCCCCATTACACATATAGTTACTGGCAATAGCCATTTCTTACCTTCAACAGAGTCAATTCACCTCTTAAAATGAGATATTTAAAGGCAGGCTGCTGGCCTGGTGTCTTGGATGGCAGATCACAGAGTTCCAAAGCCCTTAAGACGCTGTAGCACTAGTTCTTACTAAGTCATAATTAACTTCATCGGGAGTTACATGATAGCAACTTAGAACAGAATTTGGCTGAACATTTTTAGTATTCTTCCACTTGGTAATTACTACTTCAATGGGAATTTCAAGTAAGAAACAGAGGGCAGAATTTGACCACAAAGAGAACTACATCAAGTAACTGGCTCAATTTATAATGCCAATAACAGAGTATATTAAAATCTCCCATGAAACATCCCCGTTAGTGCATTGATTTCATCATGAATGTAAATGGAATCAAACTGATTACCCAGGTTCTCTACTAAGTCCCATGAAGGGCAACGTGTAGAGGAGAATATGGCTAGGGAATGGCTCCATATACCAGATAACCACACTAGAAGGGCAATTATGTAAAAACTAAGTAAGGAGCTGGACACTGTCGGGCAGTTTAACCGCATAATAAATTCTTAGGAGTCATCACAGCTCCCGTCTGGGCATTAAATATCTGAAGAATAAGATTAGGCCACTAAGATTTGGGTTTGTGCTTCAAAATGAAAACCCAATGCTAGGTTCAGAATGATACCTATAATGATAGTTACATATTACAAAACTTCAAATTATAACAATATACAACTTTTTACTACCGTTAATTGTAGAACATAACATTTCTTGAAATTCTATTGTAATTCTCCTTCAAAAGTGTTTATCTTGTACGTGACCTAATTTTTATCATAAAAACTGAGACTTAATTTTTTTGGCTTGCTTGCTTTAAATTATACTATTTAGTTGGAAACTAATTTCAGGGTATTATCAATTTGACATTTGAGTTTAAAGTACACTGAAAAATTACAAACTTATGCAGAATATAGAAAGATAATATTTTTAAAATATGTTCTCTTCTTTGCTATCTGTGTCTAAGTAATTCACCTGAGGCACTTAAAAAAAGAATTAATACATTTCCTGAGGGCCAATCCACAATCCCCTTGATGTGGTGTCTGGCCAGACTTTCAATTGAAGGTCGTTAACACCACTTCTCCAACCAGACTTGAGCTAACTCTCCTGTGTCCTCAAGTCTTGAAGGTCACCATCCCCCAGCAGTCCCTATTTCTGGGTGGCCGTAGCATTGAGAAACAAAAGAAAAATCATAGTAACATGCCCTACTAAGTAAAGCAGACTGTACTCCATAGGCCAGCCCACTCATCAATGCACCATGTTTGTTAACATTCTGAAAGACATTTGTGCAGAGAACAAATTGACGGAGCTCATGTTTATATCAGAAATTTCAGAAATGGCAGGGGATTTATTCATGGAATCTTAACACCCATTCAGACTGTCATAAAACACAAAGGACCAGATTCAATAAAAACTCTGTCCAACTTCCACAACACTAAAGTCTGTGTGAGCCTTCAAAACAAAATCAATTTTTCCAGTTTTGCAAAGGGCTGTTCAGACTTCGGTAGCATGGAAGCCAGCTGGGGCATTTCCTAACTCATCCCCTAAATTAGTTTCAAAAGTAGTTTTGAAGACCACATTTGATCAGAAGAATTTGCACGCTTTCGTCTCTCTCACTGTCTCCCTTTCTCTCCTCTTTTCCCCCCTTTTTAAAAAACACATTTCATAGTACATCACATGGAGAACAAACAACAGAACTGCAGCATATGTCTCATGCAGTTAAAAGCTTCAAAACTGGCCTGTAAAACAGAATTCTTTGGTACACAGTGAAAAAATATTTTTTGATGCCATAATCCATACTGCAGAAAAGTTGGGTGTAATCATTTTTAAAAGTTGCTGTGTCCGTGGACAGCTGTTCTTCATACATACTGAGAATGTTTCCTTTACATTCCTAAGGACATGAGAGTTTGACAGCAAGCCAATACCTTTGGAAATGGTGAAAGCTAAACACACCCCATACTGATGCTTTTACTCTCCCAACAAACTTTCTCCCACAACTAAAATGTTAAAACTTTTACCCCACAGCCCACATTCTGAGATTAGTCCAATAACTAATGTTCTGTCCAAGTAAAATACATTTTGTCATAGCTTGAAAATGTTACCTTTCACAGAAGTATAGTATTTCTGACCAGCAGGGAACATATGTCAACATTATCTATTATTACCCAATGTCAGGACCAAAAAGGGAAGGTGGGTGGTGGATGTTAATAACGACTTAAGCGATTTCTAAAAGAGGCATTTGAGAAGTACAAAGCCAGAAGTTTCAAATGTTTTGTCTTATTTTCGCTGCGTCAGCAACCTGCTCCCCCCTCCGAACAAGAACAAACCTAATGCTGCCTCCGACTCGACGCCTAGTTCTCTTTTCAATTTTAGCCAACGCTTTGCTAAGCTGGAAAGTTTGAAAAATACCCTAGAAAACTTCTCCACCAGAAAATGAAAAACAAAAACATATGACCAGCAATGATGAAAGCAACTCCCACTTGCTAAGAAAAAGATTTTCAATCACAGAAGCACACAGCTTTTGGATTTGAACATTTATTTTCATTTTTCAAGCTACTTGTCTGGTGTTTAGATTTTGGGGGTTGGGTTTCTTGTTGGACATTGGAGGAGCCAGGGGAAACACTGGTTGGGAGTGTAACTGTATTTAAGCAATTTTCCCAAAGGTAAGCAGAAAGCATTCTCCTCAACCAACAAGGCTACAGGAGAGACAGCTGCTCATTCTCCGTTGAATACGGGCTCCCCTGCAGAAGGAGTGGAAAGACACCTTCCATAACGAACCAGAGGAGGCTATGTGTGTGTCTCTTGCCCTCCTAACGTTAGATCGAGATGTGGCACATAATATCATGGAAACCTGTGATTCATCATGTGCCTAACCTGGGGGGCCATGACCAGGAACTGAAATGGCTTTGAGGCACTGCGATTGGGTGCAATCAAGTTTTTGTTGTTTCTGTGGGCCGTGTGGTTGTTTGCAGTGTTTGCCAAGGGAAAGAGACTTCAGTTCTACCTCTCCACATGAACATCTTGGGGAAGAGATTACTTTGGGTCAGGGGGCAAGACTTGTGTTCTTGTTCAGGCCCGGAACAGGAAGTATTAGGGTAATATGTCCTTCAAGTTCTAGAGATTTGTGTAGTTTCCCTCAGGGACTTAGTGTCTCAGGGTCCTGGGCATATTGGAAAGTAGGTTCTCACTCACTTAACTCTTCGGTTGCCTTAAAAATGAATCCTTCCCTGTGAAGAAAATGTTCAGGAGAGATTATAGAGTAAAACCATTTAAATAAATTCCTCATGATAAAAAGACTTCTACAATGACAGAAAACTCAAACCGTGGCACAGCATGTGCCACAGACTGGAGGAAGGCAGCAGGGCTTACTGTCTTGTCTTTTGGAGGAAGTTATCCTAATTTGTTCTTCCTCATCTCACTCAGCTTCTGAGGACACAAGTCATAGAATGATAGGTTCCTTCTAGATACCAGTAAGACAAAAAGGAGATCTTAATTACTTATGTAGTCTCCATTGCTACCCAAACAGTATCTTAATTGCTAAATGGCAGAAGTTTATATTCATCCCACAATTGAATGGTACATCTAAAATGATCAAATTATAGGGAATTTTCTGCTCTTTGTGTACGGTGCTGCTGCCCAAGGAACCAAGAAGAAGAGAATGCTTTGAGGCAATGTTTCCAGCACGGAGGGAGAGGTGGAATGCCCTAAGTTCCTTCAGTTTCATCAGTCCTCGCTCACCTACTCCTCTTGGGCTCATGTGGGGTTAGGAGTTTGGTTTTATTCATGGTAGAGAATACAGTTAACTGGGCACATCCCGTTTAGCACATGCCTCCTATGAACTTCCACCTGAGCTGAAAAACCACAGTCGATGTTGCACAAAAATAGTGCTAACTTTTAGCAGACGCATTAAATGTTAAGATGGAAAAGAATCTTAAAGGTTTAACCTCCTTAGTTTTAAATAACAGAATTCAAGCACAGAGACAAATTGCCCAGAGGTGAATTTGCTGTCACCTTGGCAGATACCCTGATTCTACTTCATTTTGACATGATATCCTGGAAAACTAAGTGATAGTATTGGCAGCTGGGATCCTGGTCCCCTTTGGGGTGGAGGGAGTTAGGTAGTGATTAGAAAGGGCATGGAGGAATCTCTGACATGCTGATCTTCTGATCAAGTTGCAGCTTAAATGGGCTTCTTCAGCAATTATTTGGGCACTTTTCTGCATGTATGTTACCCTTCAATTAAAAACCAGAAGGAAGCAAAAGAAAGAAAAATAATTAAATACAGTTGTAAAATCATGTGCACATGTAATTGCTGTTTCTATTTAAAAAATCCTTAGATATTATTTTGAAATAACATTAAACACTATCTACTAAAAAAGTTGACAGGTTATCATTCCAGCCCAAACATAGGAAAATAAGAATTTTAATAGAGAAAACAGTAACACATCTTCAAAATAATAATAATTTTCATTTGTAATGAACTGGCCAAGTTAGACAGTATTTATATTATTTCATTTTTCTTGATCTCAAAGCACCTGTTCTCTAAAGAGAAAATTTGTTTCATCATTTTATAACCATAAAAACTAAAATTCAATGAGATTTAGTAACCTGCCTAATGACTAGTAGCTCACAGGAAGGAGAAACTGGACGTTTTGACCCTTTCCTATCTTAGGCGACGTCTCCACTGCAATATGTAGTCAGTAATAAAAATATCTTGCTTTTGTGGGGACATATGGTATTTTTATTCATCCCACCCAAATATGTATCAAAGATTAGGCACTTCAGGATTACAAACATGAAATGGAAACTTATCTTCAAGAAATTTGTTCTTTCATGAGGAAGTGAAACAGCTTAGTTTTTAAGATATAAGTTCATTCACCAAAAATTAATCTTACAGGCCAGTTTTGTCTTCACTTGCGTTTTGAGATAGCCAAAGTCTAAGAAAAGCTGAAGAAGCATTTTAGGCTAAAATTGCCGAGAATCAAGTTCCTTTTTGAGGCTTGAAACTTTTTTACTGTGGAAGTGGAGAAAGATTTGATTGAAAGGTTGACATTTTAATTGCTTTTCTCTTCTGGTACACGTCTCACAAATAGATTTTATGTTTTATAAAGAGGTTTATAGACATAATTGAAAATATCAAAAAGTATTATAATTTTTTTTAATTTAAAATATAAAAGCATAAAAAATGCATAATATCTACCAAACTCCATATTAAATTTTGCAAAGGAAAAAAATAACAGTTTGGAAAAGACAAGATTAAAGGATGAAATTATGTCTAGGTCTTTTTCCTACAGATGTCATCTGAGCAGAAAACCTGGATGAGCTTGGGAAAATTTGCCACTGGTGAGCACATTAATTTGTATTATACCCTCTTGAGTGAATGGGTTACATGTTCTGCTTCGGAGTTATCCTTGAACCTTTTTCTGGTTAATATTATCATGATTCTTGCTTTTTACATTGGCCTATGATTAATGGATGACATTTGCCTGAGTTTGGATTGAGGGTTAATACTCCATTTAAGCCTGCAACTTTTGGGTTCCCTTTTTCAATTTCTTAGAAACTTTATGCAGAAGAATAGTAAAACATATGATGGATACAAATACAGCTAGCTAAAAGCAGGGAGGAAA
Source organism: Aotus nancymaae (assembly GCF_030222135.1). NCBI lineage: Eukaryota > Metazoa > Chordata > Mammalia > Primates > Aotidae > Aotus > Aotus nancymaae. Next base: position 67,467,702 of record NW_026988442.1, read on the forward strand.
AAGAATTATGCCAAATTAATACAACTGAAATAATCAGGGCATTACGGAATTTAGCCAATTCCTTTGGACCCTATTATTACCAATTTGGAGTGCCACACAGTTAATATGTTTAAATTTTACAAAAGGAGTAACTGTGAGGTTTGAAAATACCAAACTGATGAGCTACAAACAAATTAATATGTGGATAATATAATATTTCTGAAGAAAAGGGTCTACAATTCATTACATGTTTGACTCAGCAATTCCACTTCTAGAAATATGCTCTAAGGAAATAATCAGGCATGTGGGCAAATATTTGGCTACATGGAACACTTGCACCAACCATATTTATAATCTTGAAAAGATTGGAAACAACCTTAATGCTCAACACTTGGGGATTGATTAAATAAATAATGGCGCGACCAAGACAAAGAGCATTGCGAAAGACTATTTAATGACACTGAAATGTATCCAATATATATTCTTATGTGAATAGAGATTTTAAAGGTTACAGTAAGATTTTCACTCTTTTTAAAAGTGTGCATAAACATGCATGGGTGACACAGCCAAAAGGATGTGCACCAAAATGTTAACGATGGCGATTTTTTTAAGTTGTGAGATTGAGCATGGTTTCTAATTTTCTTCATGTTATCTATCTGTGCCTCCTAAATTTTCTATAATGTTTATGAATTGCTTTAGTTACGAGAAAAACAAAATAGATTTTTTCGATAGAAAGAAATGGCCACCATTCTACAGGAGCATTTGTCAATGCAACAGAAACCATAGATGCTCTAGGTCCATTATTTATCTTAGGTTCTTTTCCATTTAAAGTGAAAACCCCTTCCAACAAAAATGAAAGCAACAAAATACAATGTGTGTTTTTCATTACTCTACTTTTCTGTGGCTATCCTACAATATTAAGTATTAAAATGGTCTGAGGGCAATATTGAACAGTATCAATTTAAACATAGCAGTGTTGTTCAGTGGGCTATAGTCTTGATACTTAATCTGCTATTCTGAGCTTATAAAATCTTTCAGCATCTCACTTTCATTACTAATAAAAGGGGGATATGCTCTGAGTCCTACTTAGCTCTTTGACGAATATGAGGCCAATCAAACCAAAAAGATGCTTTAATTTCATTTGGTCCTAGTTCCTGCTTCAGAATAGAATTAAAAATAAATATAGAGAAAGAGATGGAGAAAGTGAGTCATCTAATTTACATCTACCACAATGCAAACGAAGTATTTCATTAATAGATGTTCAATACCTGATGCTCAATTGTAGTAACTTAGAAGCAACTTCTTAATGGGAAATCTTAGCATTTTTAATCTTACTGCAGATTTTTTACCTTGTCAACTTAGAATTCATCTGTTTTTGAAAAAGAAAAATCTTTTACTTGGAGACAAAGGTAAGCCACAGTACACCTCAAACTAATTAAAGATGAATCTTTTCTGGAACAATGGTACAAAGAAAAAGGCAAATTATATTTTATAATTCAGACAAAACAGTCATCCACCAAAAGAATATTGCCTTCTTTTAATTATTAGAATAAATCATTCCATGGAAAACTGTTTGGCACACAGTGAAGATAAGATGATGATAAATATAATACAAAACAATAAAAGGAGATAGATTCACTCTCTATTCAAGCAAACTAGTCCTTGTTGCAAGTAAAACCCTTGAGGGACCACGTACCAAGAGGCACCCCAGAGGCCTCAAAATGCCTGTGGTACTTCACATAAGACCCGAATATAACATAGTTCTATTAAGGTTGACCCAATTTAATCTTCAGTAACTGACTTTTTGTAGTATTCCAACTAAAATAAAACATTTAAAACTGTTGGCCCAAAATTTTAGCTGTTAGGAGAGATATGTGGTAGGTATTTTATTCTTTAAGTATGGGTTAGGTAAGCATGGAACTGGCAGTTTGTATTTGGCCAGGTAGGGTAATACACATTTGGGGTAGAAAAATAAAAATGAGTGCAACCTGGGGTGCTGCTCAAGTTTTATATTGGAGAAGCCTTTTTTCTTCCAGGGAAGGATGCGGCACTGACACCTAGGCAACTGTCTAGATGCTCTCCATGCTTTGATTTGGAGCCCCACAGCAGATACTTGGAAACTACACTTGCAAGAACTCTGGTTACTTTGTGTAGCAGAAGGACATTTAGTAAAAAAAAAAAAGAAAGAAAGAAAGTCAAAAAACGTAGTAAGTCATTATTATTTACAAGCCAACTGAGCAGCTACCCAGTGTTCTTCATGATCTTCAGGTGAAGTCTCTTACCATAGACAGATCTACACAATCTATGACAAGATTTTTCTGGCACTTCTGAGAGAACCACTCATGTCTCACCTTTCCCAAGAGTAGATCTGCTATGGTGAATGGATCATCACTGCCCACTAACTTCCTATAAAGTTCTGTGTTCAGATGCACCTTCCAGTGGCACCCTTAGCTCTAAAAAATGGTGCATCATCCGGGGAGAATCACCTAAAGAGACTTGTTTCCTGTATTGGCAATTTAATCCCCTCTAAATTTCTGTTTTCAGTCTCCTCCAAATAATGGCACACCTCTCTATTCATAAATATATTGATCTTGACTAGAACTCTATCCACAAACCCACCACTCAGTTAGGCAGGTTACTTGATGCCACATGGTTCTTCCAATGGTATTTGGAAGACTATGGAATATTTCTCCTGCAGTAGAAAATCCTAGCTATCTTAGACCACAAGACTAGCTTAGTGAACTTTACCTCATTCTCCTAAGTGACTGGGATTCACAATACAATATAAGAACATAGACACATGAGAAATAGAAAATTTCTAGTAATAACCATAGCTTGTCTAGAAAGATCAAGAGTGTAACATTTGACACTGAACAACACATGTTTCTAGTCTGTTCAGATATAACAATATTACGAGAAAGGGAAACATAAAGAGCTTATTTCTCAAGAATTTTTCCCATGAACATAATTGATAGGCAGTGAAGGGTTAATAATTAGGGAGAATATAGCTAAGAGAATGTTGGAGGTATCTTCATTTCTGTTAATGTTTTTTTTTCAGATAAGTAAAATCTGGTTGTTTTTATAATATTTATAGCTATCATTTGGTGCATACTCTACGTTAAGAAGTTTACATGTTTTTTACTTAATCTACACAATTGCCCTCCCTTATCCCAATTTTATGTGCAAGGAAATCAAGATTCAGAAGAATAAAGTAAGCTGTCCACTTCTTGTAAGTGGGAGAGCCTGGATTCAGCTGAGGTCCAGATTCTAATGCCCATGCACTGTAGCTCACAAATTAAGACAGTGAAGAAGAAAAAGCAGGGTTGTAGGAAAGAGGCTACAGTTACATGAGTAAACAAAGTCTCAGAAAAGCCTGGAAAATTGGACTCAAAACACAAATATAGAAAGAAAGATATGTCTTAAAAGGTGGAAATGTACTGCTCAGAGACAGAAGGAAAAAGTACATTAAAAATTAAATGGCTGAGTGTGGAGGCATGCACCCATAGTCCCAGCCACTTAGGAGGCTGAGGCAGGAAGGTCCCTTGAGGCCTGGTACTTGAGGCTGTAGTACACTGTGACCATGCCTGTGACTAGCCACTGCACTCCATCCTGGGCAACATAGCGAGACTCCATCAAGAGAGAAAGAAAAGGAAAGAAGAGAGGAAGGGAGGGAAGGAAGGAAGGAGAGAAAAAGAAAGAAGGAAAGGAAGAAAGATTAAATAGTTTTATATTTTAAAGTGACATTACAACTAAAATAATATTGAATGATCACCTGGAAAATTAAAGTTTGCAGAGGTTTTTAAAGCTACATTGGACAGTATGCTAAAGTTTTGCTAAAGAGTAGAATTTAGTGCAACAGGTCTGTCTTGGACTTTAGCCAGCCACTTAGTTACTGATCTTATAATTAGTAGCACTCACTTTCCAGACAGCCCCACAGTGCAAGCCAGAAGCTATGAGGATGGCATTCCTAAATCTATATAATACAGTCTCACAAGGTAATAACAATAGTAGCCACAATGTGGTAAATGACAAGAGTTTTAGACAGAGAGCCAAGAGTCCTAAATTCTAGCTGTAGATTTACTTACTAATCTTGTGAGCCTAGGAAATGTACTTAACTTCTTTGTGACCCATATTTCTAGTCTGTGTAGGAGGAATTCATTTACTCAACAAATATTCAGTGAGTGACTCTGATGTTGCTCTCTATACTCAATGTCTCCACTCTCCTGGAACTGACATCCTAGTAAGAAGTATCAGAGCCAGGAAATCACAAAGGAAGCAAATCCGTAAACAAAGTTTGAGAAAGTGATATGTAGAAAATAACACAGGAAAACGTGAGAGAATGTGCAGAAAGGAGGTGCATTTTAAGCTTTTACCATATCAAGGCGAGAGATGATGGCTGGCTCTTGAAAAAGAATTGGATAGATTCAGGATAGCAAGAAGATAAGATTGACTGGTGACTAGATATGGGGTGATGAAGGTCATAAGAATCAAGCATGAGTCCTAGGAGTTTTTCTTTTCAACAACTGTGTAAATGAGGGTGGCATTTCCTGACCTGACGAAAATGCTGAAGAATGAACCTGAGAGTCAGTAAACAAGAATTCTGTTCATTGGTTTTTAGATATTGCCCTACATAATCTCTGAGGTTGATTCCACTTGAAGAACCATTTCATAACTCTAGATTGTGATCACATAGGCCATTCTGAGAGGTGAAATATGGTGTGAAATAAATTATATTCATGTCAATGAGTAACTGAAGCAGGACAGAAATGGTGGTCAAGAGAACCCAAAACATGTAGAAACTGTGAGTCCAGGGGGTAAAGTTTATAAATGCAGTTGTCTAATTCACTGAATATAAAGATCAAGAATAGTAGTACAAAGAAGATCGTTGGTCTAGAATGAAAGTCACTGGAGACTAGCAGGGGTAGTCTGGAGATCCATACATGATATGCAGAGCATGGTGTATACATCTATCTGGAAGACAGCATGTCAAAGCAAGGACGACAGGGACTACTCTCCACCATTCATTTGAACACGTGATCTTACCTCTGCCTCTTTGTTCTCAAAGAATAAGCGAGTTAGGAGACTAGAGGAATATGCCTGGGTGGGTTTAGTGTGAAACCTGCCATTTTATTTTGTGAGGGCTGGACTTATCACCTCATAAGTGTGAAAATAGTTGTGAAAAACCCCTCCTCATCCTCAGCACTTCTAGTAAATGAATTCTTTTTTAAAACCCTTTACTCACACAGTATATGATTCTAAATATCTCATAGTCCTTATTCCCCCTCCCTATTCCTCACATTCTTCAAAAGAACAGTCTAAAACTCTTGCAATCAGGAATGTGGTGTCACAATAAGTTTAAGCAAATATGGGGCTAATTGCTATGGAACACATTTTGATTTCATTTTTCTATAAGTGACTACACTCGAAAACGCTCATTTTCCAGCATCTTCTTCATAGGAAGATGCTCCTGAAATGTTGTTAGGCAGGGTGGGGGACATGGCTGTCCCCTAAAAAGGAACCGCATTGCTGGTGTCATGGCCACTGGCATAGGACAGAGGACCACCTGTTACTGTTCCCGTTTGCAACCAAAACCAGACACAACCAAGGATCACTCAAGGTATTACAAGTGAAAGCATTTCATAAATTGTAGTGTAATCTGCAAATATCAGATGTGATTATTATGTTCTTATTCAATTATGTAGAAATGGATGTTGGTTATAAGTGGGGAGAATTCCTACAGATTTTTCATTCCTTAATGCTGGATCACAAATGTACCATCACAACCAAAGCTAGTTTTAAACAATCTAAGCAATTACTGTTGCTGAGAAGAATGATGATCTGACATATGTAGCATTAATTTGACCATAATAGTTTCACTTCAGCACTAGATATTTGACATTCAATAGTGCTGAAAAAAGCAAAGGCTGTTTTATCACACCTTTTTACATTTGGTAAGTGATAGGTCCCACCCAATTAAAGTTCCGTTTTATTTTAAATGAGAGATTATACCAAAAACACCTCATGCAAACCCCTATCTCATCTATTTCTGTCAAATTCTAACCTCTTCTTAAAATACAGAAGCAGATACATCAACTAAAATTGTCCCCTGCCATACTTAGCTTTGTAATACACTTACCTAATAAATTTTATACCCTTCTTTCCTACCCACAGAAAATACAGGCTTTGCTATTTTTTTTCTCGCCTTCTAATACCATTCATTCTCTGGTTCTATTCTCTCTATGTTCATGTACATACCAGTCTCCATTATGACAAAACAAATAGTATTAGGCCCTTTAATCCTTCCATTCTCAGTCACGTTTTTAAAATGCTTCCTTCTCCTCCTCCCTCTGTCAGTAAAGTGAAATATATAAAAGACACACAGCACAACATATTTCTAAAGTAAAAAGAATATTTAGCATAATTGGCTTTGTTTTAACTAATGCACAGAGCATCTCTAAATGCATGTCCTCCTTTATGAGTTGCCACTGTCATATGATTTTCTTTTAATGTGAGCTTTTAAAGGCTAAGGACCCATTCTCCATTAAGTCTTCAGCACTGTAATTCTCCCATCTAGGAAGCCACTGTGTTGATATCCCAATCATTGACTCTAGTATGCTGGGGAACCTCTTTATACATAGCTAATCATATGCATTTTTTAAGTCTTACTTTACAAATGCAACCAGATACATTGACATAAGGCCAATACACACCATCCTGTCTCCATATCTACATCTCTAATTCGACATCATAAAAGTGTTAATGCTAATTTTATTTTGATTTTTCTAATTAAACATTTCTTTTATCCTTGACAAATATATTTATCATAAATTATTAATAAATTACTCATCTTCTACTATTAGAAATAGTTTTAAGAGACCATACCTATTGGGAGGAAATATGCAACTCATAGTCATTCCAAGTTCATGCAAACTGTTGCCATGTTTTCCAACTCACAGCTTCCAGAAGTCAAGTCTACATCAAGCTTAATAAAAAGCCCACCAAAGGCAATGATCAAGATGTTCAGATCAACAGGGCATTCTAAATTCACTGTCTTCCAGGTCAGAGTTAACATAGTAATTTCCAATCAAAGGACACTGGTCATCAAACCCAAAACCTGTTCAAAAAAAAAAAGGACAAAAATGAGATTTAAACACAACTTAGAAATTCCATGGGTTTATTTAAGAAATGCTATTTAAGCTGTAAAGGATTTTCTGTTGTTCTTGTTTTAAACAATTTTATAATATTCTTTTGTTCTTGGGTTTCTCTATATCCAAATAATCATGTATGTAAATGACTCAATACAACAGTGGACGCCCTGACAATGTAAACATTATTGTTTATCCAGAAGCATTATATGTTCATGCAAAAAAAAAAAAAAAAAAAAAAGCATTAAAAGCTTGTGGTCAGATCAAAAAACCACAACTGTAATTGTTTATTTATATAGCTCACCATTACTCTGTAGTGTAAGTTTACATTTTTAAAAAATTTTTAAACAATGCTGAGTTAGTCTTAGAAGAGTGAAAAAGGCATGGTTCGCCTAAATGATTAAAGGCAAACAACTTAGGTCTATGCATGCAGCAAAATGCTTTAATATGGAAATTATTCACTTTGCCCAGGCTTATAGTTTTCATTTTTATGCTGCCCTTGAAACTCCATGATAACAGGGCCATTCAGTGGAATTTCTGCATTTTTCTCTTTAGTTCAGGGCAGCTGGTTTCTTTCCTCTCGAAGCAGAAAGCTAAAGTATATTTATCACTCTAACAGTGACTCAAAACAAACAGGAAGTCTTCATCAGCCGGCTCCTGGGCATAGCTGATATTAGGTACTGGCAGAAAGGAAACAGAGACCTCATTCTCTAAGAGTCTGACAGAATGTACACGCAGATGCAGGCGATAACAAAGTTAGGGATGCTCCCAATGACCACCATGTTCTCCCAGGATTAAGTGCTCTTTGCAATGCTCGCCAGCTTTCAGAGTCTGTGAAAATTCCTCAGGAGTTTTCCTTTCCATTGCAGTGTGAAAGAGAAGTTTGAACTGGATACCACGAGCCTTACAATCCTTGTGAACCTATGCGCCAAAGGAAACCTGGGAGGGAGCTATTCTGGGAGATTTGGCTTTGATCTGGTTGCTAGGAAAAAGTCCTGCTTTTGTCTGGAAGTATTCTGAATGGCTCCTTCAGTCAGAATGAGGCCTGCAGGTCACTGTCTGAATTAAGTGAAGAGGATTTTTTTTAACACTAAAAATGAAGTTGTCGCTGTATGCCATAATAAAGCTGGAGAGAGCGGACCGTGCTGCTGAGCAATGGCAACGGCTCTTTGCTACAACCTAAACTCCAAGGTATACTGTGAAAATCACTGAAGCGTGCTTGCAGATCAAATATATGCAAATATTCCTCAGTGGCACATATGTTCCTAGAGACCTTTGCCTTCACCTCCTTTTCAAATGAAACCTGTTTCAGATTCAAAGCCCACTTTGTTTTTATTAATACAATGTTCACTATCAAACCATTTTCTTAACCTTACTAATAAATAGAGAGGTCATACAACTCACACCTAACTTTTTTCAGCCAAACCAAACTCCGAATGGATTGCACTGCAAACTACTGATAGTAATGCACAAGTATTAGGCAATACACTTTGAGGGGATCCCTTTCAATATTTTCTTTTTTATTTGTCAGTTAATCTCTTTGTTTATGGTAATGTGTGTACCTTTGTATAAGGACTTTACAGCCATTATCTAATCTTCACAGATCCTGGTGAGGTAGAAAGGGAGCAAATCTTATCACCATTCTACAGATGAGGAAACAGAGATGAAGGGAGGTTGAGTAACAAGCTCACATTTTAAGTGGCGCATTCTGACCAGATGCAAAAAAAAAAAAGACAGTATGGCACAGGCTTTGTTTTTCCAGGAGTGAGGCTAGATTTTCACCTACCACCCATCTGTTCACCAGTCCCCTTAATGACCAGCATTTCCCAGTGACTGCACAGACTCTCCACACAATCTGTTGGGAAAATAGGCAGCAAACTGACCCACATGAGGATCAAGCCCTTGACCCTGGCACCACTGGCATCAGGTGCCCGTGAACTGAGCCACAGACTGAAAGCCTAATTGCCCCCAAGCAGAATGAGACCAATTGCTCCCCTTCTAAATCATTCTGGGAAAGAAAAGAAGGGGCTACTTTTCATGAATTTATCTAGTTTTGTTCTTCTTCAAGCTTGAAATGTATTTTTCATTCCAAGCAAATCCTAAAATACGAGATAAAAATACAAAAGTAGCAGAGAGCTAAGAAGTAAACTACCTAAATGAAAATTTTATTTTAAGAATAAATAAATAGCGGCCGGGCGCGGTGGCTCACGCCTGTAATCCCAGCACTTTGGGAGGCCGAGGCGGGTGGATCACGAGGTCAAGAGATCGAGACCATCCTGGTCAACATGGTGAAACCCCGTCTCTACTAAAAATACAAAAAAATTAGCTGGACATGGTGGCGCGTGCCTGTAATCCCAGCTACTCAGGAGGCTGAGGCAGGAGAATTGCCTGAACCCAGGAGGCGGAGGTTGCGGTGAGCCGAGATCGCGCCATTGCACTCCAGCCTGGGTAACAAGAGCGAAACTCCGTCTCAAAAAAAAAAAAAAAAAAAAAAAAAAAGAATAAATAAATAAATGAGAGGAAGGTATACAAGAGCTGGCACCTTAAGGATCACAGCATCATTGCTGGTATGAAGTGATTCTTTACTTGTGTTCGTATCACTAGATGATAAAGATGAGGAAAAGTTAACGATGAAAGAGACTGTTATCCAAATAATATAAATATCCTCTTTTAAAGATAGTAGAGGATTTTATTCCTTGGAAAATGTTACAGTAAAAATATAATCAAGACCGCTGGAGTATTAGGTAGATACTACCTGTGTTGATCAAGTGATGGGGATTATCTTCCCAAAACAGGCTGTGGAAACAACTATTGTATGAAAACACCTACCAGAGGTTTCAGGAGCAGGAGGAAGACAGCCTAGCCTATCTTTTGGAATGTAAATTACCTTGCAGTCCACCAGGCACAAAACTCATGAAGCCCAAATCAGACATCCCTACCTAACAACATTTCAACTAGAAAACAGAAGTGTTTTCAGGATAACATAACTTCTCTCAGTCTACCTGTTAACTTACTCAACTTTCTTTTCAAACTCTGTATACAATTGTAGATCTGTGAATTGCATATCCATGAACACCACAGAAATTTCCAAAATCTATCTCAGAAAGCCACAAAGCACATTTAGGTTTTACTATCAACTTGATGGATTCTGAGCTCTCTCAATCAAGGACTACCAGTGTGTTGAGCCCAAGTCTGAATGTGGGCAGGGACCAAATTGCTTCCCTGAAATGGCAACAGGCTAACAGTACCAATTAGCCACACCGCACAATGGTTCTTCAGAAACTGCTAAAGACCAGCACTGAAGACCCCTCCTGAGTAGGACCTAAACCCTGGGGCTTGCTGTACCCATACTTATTCACTGCTGCCTGTGCAAATGTTCCAGCAAGCCGAGAGGACTTGGCATTAATTTCTCAGTGTGTCGCCATGGCTAGAGCTAAGCAAGGGCCAAAAATGAATTAGGTAAATATAGGATGCTTCAGGCACAAATGCAGCAGGTGAATTTATTTGCAAATTACTTTTTTTTATCTTTCTCATTTAAGATTCTCTTTAGAGACATAGAAGATAACTTTATCATTTTTAAAGTAAAGAAAAGCAATGTTTGGGTTCAATATTTGGTTCATAGCCAATCATACAAAAGTACTTAATAAAAGAATCCTTTTTTAAAAGTTATTATGCATTTATTACAGGATTATTGACTTCAGTGATGAAAATTGTATTGTTAGGGTTGGGTTGACCTAAGACAGTTTTTTTCCTGGAGATTTCTCTGTCATTTAATTGAGTCACCTTATTCCTTCTGCCTCAATACACAACTGTTCCTGTTATTTTTTGAATTAATTTGGATAAAAGCCTTCTGCAAAAGCCGTCTTTCTGGATCCACAACCTCCTCTCTGAGCATTTGTTAACACATTACATTATACTAAAATGAATCCACCCACTAGAAATTAGACAATCTATCCTGGTTTTAATATTTTTTGAAAGCTTACAAAGTGCTAATCACTAAAGCAGTGATTCCTAGCTCTAGTTTTGTGACAGCCTGAGGTATCTCCAATTACCTCATAGATCATGAAAAACAAAACTCCAAAAAATTTTCAGAAGAAAATTATAGTTTTTTTAATTTGAAATATAAATATCTGCCGTGGACATAGGAAGTGTGTCACAGTACGACTTAGTGGGCTGGGTAGTTGTAAGAAAACAAACAACAATAGTCTATTGAAACTCCTCAAAGCTCAAAATCATCATGCTCTCCAAAAAAAAAAGAAAGAAAGAAATTCTATTTTATTTTTAGGAACAGAAATTCTAACATACACCTTATAACAGGCACGGAAAGGAACTAGGACAAAACCCATTCCAGGACATTTCCTGGAGAAGAATACAAATAAGGTGTGTCACACATTTTCATGAATAAAATAAACATGATAATATCTAATAACACTATTACACCATTCAGTGTGCCTAAATTACAGTTGTACTGAGAAATGAGAAAATCTCTGGAATAGGACCAGGATTGCTTTTTAATTGTCCATTAGAAAAAGCAAAAAATAAAATCGCCTGCAATAATTTCCTTTAGAGATCATTCACCTTATTTTTGAAATACAAAATCAAAAACATATTGAGACGCATGGTGAGGCTGGGTAATAAACCCGAAGCAAACTGTCTTCTTTCCTCAGCTCAGGCTCAGCAGCTCCAGCAAGCCCACAGTGCCAGCTTGAGACTGGCAAGGCAACTAGCATTGCACAAAACAAAATCTTTATTTTTCAGTTCCGGCTGATTCCACTGAGAACATCTTTCTCTCCTCACCTTTTCTTTCTTTCTTTCTTATTTTCTGAATTGAGGTCTTTCTATTTAGGGATGTGCTTCCATTATGTGAGATGTCCCCTAAGCCAATGAAAAACCATGACAATTTTATTTTCACATTAAGATTCCTCTCTCAGGTCCATATTCCATGAATGAATGGCTTGTAGGACACACCACTAATAATAACATCCACCAACTATGCCAACACAAGTGCAAGAGACGTGCAGGGAAGATAAGGCTAGCCAAAGGAATTCTCCCATACCTACAGTGGCTGGCTCTTTCCAAGAAAGCTGTTGGGTCTGCCTGCTTATTGATTTGTATATTTGCCAGGAAGGTATTCCTTCTACAAAGTAAAAATAAATAGCTCCTACAATTTCTTCCTTGTCTTAAAATCACCATTTCTACTGGAAAATAAACTTGTAAACTCCATCTGTTAAGATACTTGAGAACTCTACCAGATAAAACATACCAAAATTTGTTGAAGGAGCATTACTGGCTAGGAAAGGAACTGGAAACAAGGTCATTTCCCATTCAAATTTAAATGTCATCATGAAATACTGTAGGAAAATCAAACACATCCAGAGTGATTGCACATGTCACAAACTCAACTCATCTGACCTCCCCAACACTTGTACCCTAGTGTTACTGTCACTGAATTGTCTGGATTCCAAAGAGTATGTTGGCTGAGCTCTCACCCACCCTGTGGATTAACTAAGACCATTTTTTTTCTTTTAAATCTCAGGCTTGTTTTCCCCCTGCAACACAAAAGGCTTTTAGTCCACCTACCCACCATCAATAAGCTGGTATGCAAGAAGAAAGCAACTTAGTTAACCGTTGAAACAGAGCGTAGAAAAAAATACCCACACAATTTATTCTACAATCTCTGTCACTTACTAGGTAAAATGCAAGCTTAGACTCATTCCTCAAGCCATCCTCACTCTCATTCTACTCATTCATCTTCATCCATTTAACAAATATTTATTGAGCACTGACTATGTTCAAAGCACTTTGCTAGTCACTGAGTTTGCAGCACTGTGTAAGATAAAGCAAGTTCTGAATTTCTAGGCTGAATGTCTAGGGCTGAAATTCTCCCAGAGAGAGACAGCAATAAAATAAATAATATTGTTTTAAAATAATTACAAGAACTATAAAGAAAATATAATTGAATAGAGAAATAGAAATTGATTTGAAAAATAAATATAAAGACAGTGACCTGCTTCTTCACAAATGAGAGGAGAAAATAGTCATGGACACGACGCTTTAGGCTGCTAGTCCTGGGAAGGGCTCTCTAAAGCTGGGATATTTTAGCTGATTTTTTATTGGAAGAGAGGGACAGTTGAAAAAAACAAAATAAAAATGGCCTTAGGTGACAATGAGCTTGGTGAGTCCAAGGAAAAGAAACGAGGCAGGAAGGCTGATGCATAATAAAAATGCCAAATGAGGTTAGGCTGGGAATTTGAGGGACTCCCAGGTTGGAATTTATTCCAAATGCAATGGGCAGCCTTTGGGGGATATTCAACAAGGAAGCAACTTGATCTGACTGAGATTTTCAAATAGTAAAGTGTCTGCTTTCTGGGGATCTAATGAAAAATTGAAGCGGGGAAGACTCGGGCTATCTTTTAGAATGAGAGGGGAAAAGAGATGAAAACGAACCATCATGTTTTTGAGTTGGGCATTGACAGGGTGGTGGGCCATTAACTGAGGCGGAAATGACTGCGAGGAATCGAAGGTTCCTGGGGATGGAAATTCACTTATTCCACCTAATCCCTCAGAAGCCCTTGAACTCACGAAAAGTGGCCTTTTTTTGAGCACTCCTCAATTTTCTTGTGTTCTTGTCTCCTATGTAAAACACAGTATTCGGGTTGCTTGCATGCTTTTCAATTCCATTCCCATAAACTTCAAACCCTAGCTCAAAATCCAGTTTATCTAAGAAGTCTATCAATCAAAACTCTCTGCATAGTGATTATTCTTCATTAATATCCATCTTTCAGTTTTTATTACACATCTTTTACTCTATTTTATACTCTGCTCCCACTGAATTTAGACCAAATTTGGAGGCCTCCTGCCCTTTTTCAGCCCCAACCGCCCCACCTCCCAACTGCATCCCTTGCATATATCCGGTGCCCCACTGGGCTGTGTTTACCCAAGCCTGAGCTCAGCCCCTGCACAACCCTTCTTAAACTGGCATTCTCTCCCAATAGTTCTACCTGCCACAAGTTCCCGTCAATTCTTTAAGACCCAGAATATGAATCGTCCCCTTTTAAAGACACAATTTTTGGCCTGGCAAGGTGGCTCATGCTTGTAATCCCAGCACTTTGGGAGGTGGAGGTTGGCAGATTACACGAGGTCAGCAGTTTGAGACCAGCCTGGCCAACATGGTGAAAACCCGTCTCTACTAAAAATACAAAAAATTAGCTGGGCATGGTGGCGGGCACCTGTAATCCCAGCTACTCAGGAGGCTGAGACAGGACAATTGCTTGAACCCGGGAGGTGGAGGTTGCAGTGAGCTAAGATTGCACCACTGCACTCCAGCCTGAGCAACAAGAGCAAAACTCCATCTCAAAAAAGAAAGAAAGAAAAGAAACCATTTTTGACCCCTCCCCAATCAAATATGATTTCTCCATCCCCATCCCCTAGGAGGCAGTGGAGTATAGTGGTTGACATCTCCAGCTGTAGGGTCACACTGCCTCCATTGACATGCCCGCCACTGCCATGTGCTAGCTGTGTGCCCTTGGGCAACTTACTACAACGTATCACTACCGGATGCTTCTTCTGGGAAGGCCAGGATGAAGCAAGGCAAAGGAAGTAAGAATATCTACCTTATCAAGTCATTGTACAAATTAGAGGAGGCAACACACCTAAAATAAACCATATATCACCTGGCCAGTAAGGAGGACTCTTCAATGTTAGACATTTCTGTCATTTTCGTTTCAGCATTCTTTAGCTCTCGTGAAAAACAATGTTCTTCATTCTATTGTGGTTGTCTTTAACCCATTAGATTAAAAGCTCTCTGAGGGCATCAAGGTGCCTTCTTCACCTCTGTATTTGGTAAATATTTTATAAATATTTTTTGATGAATAAATGTGAAATCTAAAACAGCTAATTTTAAAGAGTTGCATTTCTTTTACACAAATCCGTCGATTTTCCTCAAAATCGAAATACTCTCTTTTTGTTTCATATTTTAAAATTTCATATTGGCCAATATGCATCTATATAGTGTGTGTAGTGTGCATGTATACCGTACATAGATACTGTGTATATGTAATATATACTGCAGAGTGTATACCACATAGATACTGCATATACTACACATGCTACATAGTATCTATGTAGTATATACTGTATACCATAGAGTATATATTTCTAATTTTCTGAATTGAGTCTCGGACAATCAATGCAAGCGATGCATACATCATTGTAAATTCACCAATGAAACTGCTTTTAAAGAAGAAAACTATCTCTTTATTTATCCTAAACATAAGGAATTACAACAACAGGGCATCATTCCAACTCACAAGAATCTTCAGGCCTCTGAAACCCAGAGTTAGGCAGGAGGTTCTTGTTAGTGGCATGTGCTCTCTCATCAACATCAATTAATATTTATTGGACAAAGCATGGATGTGGCACACTATGCTGTGTGTTTTGCACACATTTTTTAAATATGAAGACACTATCCCTGCTTTCTTACATGTGGAGAAAAACAGTGTTTATGACCACAATAAATAATAAAAAACATACATGTTTCTATAGGTTTATGAAAAGTATTGTATCTCATCATGCAAGAAATGAAACCTTCATTGAGCAAGTCGATCGTGACTGGCTTTGAAATATGACAGGGAAAGAATCTAGTGGAGAAATAAAGAAACTGTAGATTCGAAACTAAATCAATCTTGATTGTAGCTTGCATTTTGTTTTTAATTAAGTGTAACATGGTAAAATAGGGATAAAAAAACAGATTAAAAGATAAACTTGGAGTCTCTACATCTTTTTTCACAAAGTATCACTTAAGCTCAAAAGGATTTGTTATCATTTCTATTAAACATAATTTTATTATACTCTTTGTTTCTAGGTTATCCCATACCCAAATAATTATAGATGTAAATTACACAACTCTGCCTAAAGGATATCATTTTTCCCTGGTGATGAACTGGTATCAAAACTCCAGAATAATTTGATGTAATATAATCTCTTGTCACTCTCCTTTGTTCACTTGGGCTTTTTCTCTCTGTTTTTGCCCGTCTGACCTTCATTTCTTCCCTTCTTTTTTCTTCTCCTGAGTTGTCCAGCATTTGTGAATAATTTGGTCAACTCTTTAGCTGAGAGTCCACATCCTCAGCCTGTAGTCAGCAGCTATATTCTATTCCACAGACTGAGTTATTTAACTGCACAAGTTCTTGTCTCCAATACACACTCTTGTTTTCTCGGTTGACTTATAACACATACTTTTTTCATCAACGTCTAAAAAAAGTAACAAAGACTCTGTTCTTACAAACCAACTCAAGAATTCAAGATAATTTTTCATGTAGCATCATCTATTAAGTGTTCAATATTTCCAAGCCACAATCTAACTGCCTATGGCATATCCTGAATTCTGATAAAAAAGCAAAAAAAAAGAAACTTGTCCAATTTTATCTGTAAAATTCATCTCTCTTGATGTCTGATTGACAAACTACTTAAAACACTCAAACTGAAACAAGTGAGTGATAAAACCACTGTGTTCTGTTTCTTAATTTCTACATACTTCTATAAACCTTTAGTGACCTCACATTTACTAGAGCCTATAGGAATTACAAGTTTGAATTAAATAAATTTTTGGCCTTTGTCTTTCTGCCTTATGGATTGTTTCTCTGCTTAGCTACTGATACTTATTTCTCCATTACTGTTCAAATTAACTAAGTCACAAAGCCCATAACCTCAAAAAAAAAAAAAAAAAAAAGATCTCTTCCAATTTTGCATCCAATATTTGTTTTTAACATAATTATAAGAATAGTGGATATCACTCTTACTACTCCTGTTTCTTTTTCCCCCTTCTAAAAAAAAAAGTATATTAAAATTGAAGCCATTTATTTTTAATTCATCAAAATTGGTCTTGGCCATTGCATTTGTTTGCCTTTTTACCTACTGAAAGCTGCAATTTGGAGAGCAATGAGGGAGAGAGGTCACTGGAAGGAAAGACATTATTTGATATCAAAGTAATATTACAATAATAGGGATCTTTCCCACATACTTCAAAACTAACTCAGAATTTAGAAAATAAAGTAAAATTACTTTTTAAAGTGGAAGTTTAAGTAGAAGGTTAAAAAGTTTAACTACTTTATTTTTAAATTGTAAGTTCCCACAAGGTGGATTTTAGTCTATTTTGTTTACTACTGAATCCCAAGGCCTAGAAGAGTGCCTGCCACATAGTAGGGGTTAGCTCAGTAAATAAGTGTTCAATAAATGAACTAGTTTACTCAAAAAAAGTTGCAACTTGTTTACCAGCTGTCAAAAGTTGGTTCCTTTATGTATAAAATAGCATCAACTGTGTAATTTGCCCCCACTTCCTCCTTTTGCAGAAAGCTAACAAAAGAACTGTAACTTTTTACCTAAGGATCAAAGGTGTCAACCCATTGGCTCATGCTACTTTAAAGTCTTGGATAATAGTCTTTGGTTATTTTTAGACAATTTCTTTTGTTTCAAGCTTGAAAAGAAGTATTAACAAAGATCAAAAAAATAAATCACTGATTCAGAGCAGGAAAATGCATATTAAGAAGTTCAAAATATAGTATGTAGAGGCTGTGAGCTAGCCTTCCCATAATACAAGCCAAATCTTGCCTTAGACACTGAAGTATTATATTGGTTTCACTTGGGACCCATCAACATAAAAGGAATGGGGAGAACTTGGAGAGTAGAAATTCTAAATATGTAAGCAAAAATAATTTTAAAATCATAAAGTGACCCATGCAGTCTCAATACATAAAACAATAAGCCAAGAGATAGAAAAATACAACCAAATTGAAACAATGGCTAACTCTAGATAGTGGAATTATAGGTAACTTTATTCTCACTCATAATTTTCTTTATGTTCAAGTGCAGTATGTATGTAAGACTAGCACAGTCAGAAAGAAAATAATACACATACTTTTTAAACCAAGGAAAGAGCCAAGGATAAAAATCATATGATATATGAAGAAAACTTAAAGGATTAAGATTATCCAGCCAAAGAAGAAAAGGCTCATGAGTAATTTAACAATCTTCATTCCTTAAAACAACCATGAACCCAAAACTATGAAAAACACATAGAATGGGTTTATTTCTCATTTTTATAAAGATAGATAGATACATACATACATACATTCACACATACATATAGTTACAGGAAGTAAGCCTCATAAAGAAATGGCAAAGGATACACAAGCTATGCAAAAGACAAAAGAGAAAATACCCAGATAGTTAGAGTACTATTTAAAGCAGCAACTCTCATAATGGGATATGAGGATGAACATGAAAAAGGACAAAAGGCTTTGCCTTCTCAAGAGGACATTGCAGAATCTCAGGAAGAGGTGTTATTAAAAGGAGACATGTTTAAAATAAAGGCTAGAATAAAATTTATATTGTACCGTAATTGAGGTATACCCATGAAAGTATCCTATGTGTGAACATACATTCTAGAGTAGAAAAATTTTTGAGAATCCCTAACCCAGGGTCCTCAAGGTGAAGTACCCTGGATCACCAAAAGACAAGATGGGCAAAAGCAGTTTCTCTTGTAGGTTGGGGTAGGGTGATCACAAATGAAAAGTCTTTTTGAAAAGAACCAAGAGACCTCAATTTAAGTTCTGTCCCACAAAGCTAACTAGAAGCTTTCCTAGTGTCTATATATTTTGATATATCCAAAATTATTTGGGAGAGTACAAAGCCCAACTTTGCAACCTCCTTGATGCATTTCATGGTCAAGAAGTTGTACTATATACTTTAAAAACTTCCATTTAGCTTAGTTACCATTTACATTTAGTTTCTCTCTTCTGAGTTGTCACAGGGATAATAAGCAAGAAATAAACACCCACATAACAAAGATGGCCACCTTCAAGTACCATAATTTGTACCGTAAGCAAGAATATCAAGAAATCACACTTTTATTTAGAGGAATTGCTTTACAAACAGAAATGTCAAGAATGTTAGCAGATGCCTTGGTTACTTGGAGGACATGTGGTGTTTTTCAGGCTCTTCAAATCTCATTGCATAGGTGGTTATCTCCCTTTAATATCATGACAAGGACATATGACCACATGTATCTAGAATTAGAATGGTTCAAGCCATTTCAAGCCTTTATACTTTCACACTGGGTCTGGACCAAGCAGATAGAAAACACATAACAAAAATCCAAATCTTACATTCAGGACAGGAGCCCCTATCAAACTTTTCTGTTTTCTCAGGCAGTGCTACACCTGACAAACACAACCAAAGGAAGTATTCAACAAGAAACTCAAGTGGCTTCATTCTTCAAAAAGGAATAGTAAGCACTTACTATGTGTTGATGACTGTACTGAACACTTTACAACCTTTGTTTCTCTAGGGTCCATAGGCTATCTAGTTCTAGCTATTCTCCCTGAAGTTAAATTTGAGCCAACTCAGAGATCCTTGGAAATCTCACCCCACTCCACCCCCACACCTAAGTAGTAGCCAGAGAGGTATCTAGACTAAGCGCTGGAATTACCTAGTGCTGATCACTCAAAGAGGATGAAGACTAAATGGTAAAATTGGATGGGGAGAACTGGAAAATTATGTTTTTATTATGGAAAGTCTGGCACCACTCTCTTGCACCAGAGCAAATTCTGATGGAGTTCCAGACCTGAATCATTCTCCTCGGGGTTGGTGACTCACCATATTTGGCTCTTAGACATATCACTTGCTCATTCTCTCTTTCTCTCAGCTTCGCTGTACAGCCTCCTGAGACAGAAAGGGTGCACAAAATTGGTCAGAGGTGACAGAGATCAAAGGGCGGCATCACCCTACTTGCTCCAAGGTGTCAGCTCCGGGACTATCCTGTTACTCTCATCTCTACCCACAATGCTTTTATTTTCTGATGCTTATTAAACTTCGACCAAAAAACTTTCCACATTCCCATTCCCTCTTCTTCAGTCCATCTCTCCCTATCTCATCCCCTCTACCTACCTATACATTCACACACACACACACACGCACACACACATGCACACACCACTCATACACACATCCCTTTTGCTTCAAAGGATATGGGTTTCATATAATCAATAGAGAGAAAAGGAAACACTCGTATCTCACTGAAGTCATACGCACTTACCTCAAGTCAGAATTTGACTTGGTTTGGGAGTGGTTTCTATGTATTAGTTTCACAGTCACTAATCAATACCACACAAGGATCCATTTCAAATACCTTTCTTTTAAATGGAGCTTTGACAGCCCACGTTTAGGGCAGGCACTAAAACTAGAAAGAATTCTTTCTGCGTCACTTTTGTGAATACAGGATATTGGCAAAAGATTATTAGAATAACTCTTTGCTGGCAGTTTCTCTTTGTTCTCCACATCTCGGAAACCTGCTAAACTCAGCTGCATGTAAAACAAAGCAGAGGCATTTTGGTGTGAGCAGCGACGCACCCTTTGGGTAGAGGGCCACATAAGTATTAGAGAAAACTCTTTAAAAGTCAGCATTACCTCCCAAGTCGGTGATTCCTTTTCTCTAGGTTGCATAATGCTACATGGTGCTCTCCTACATTCATCTGGGCAATAGACTCTCCACTCTCTTACTCTTCTGGTCTATTCTGAAGGGATGTGAAGGGAAACGCTAAGGAAAGCTTCAAAGGTGGAGAGCTCTAAGTTTCTGAACAGCAATGAGGCAGCCATATTCTTCTGCTTTGCCCTGAAAATCAAGCATCACCTTATCGTTTCCTCACCAAGATTAACTCCTGCTTCCTGAAGAGTATTTCTGAGGTAGAAAGCAGAGGTGGTGAAAAAAGAGGGAGCTGAAAAGTCCAATCTGTCAAGCTCCATTTTAGAAGAAAGGAAAACTGAAAAGTGAACGTATTTAACATGAGCCATTTCCTGCACTCAGGAGGGAAGAAAGCACGCTAGGAGCTGTGTGCAGGAGGAGATCCGCACTGGTGTTATCTCTGACCTGCAGCTTAGCCCCAGTGTCTCAGCTGCCAAAAAGCTCCCATTCAACGTTGTGCTGAGTTCATCAATGCTCCACGTGTCAGGATCCTAACAGGAAAAAGCAGGACAGACAGTCTCTCCATTCAACCGCCTGGGGACCCCATGACAACTAAAATCCCCTCGCAGACCGTCCATATCAACCTTCGGCAGGTCAGAGCACGCAACCCCTTCAGAACCACAGGCTCAGGCCCACACCCTTTCCCCTTGTCAACATTGTCACTTTAAACAGAACATCGAGCCTTATCACGAAACCTGAAGTAAGTATGACAATTAAGATGGATTGCAAAGCCTGCTTGTGCTTCACAATTAACAATCACTTGGCAGCAGGTTCCACGCAACTGTTGGGGGGTATGGCAAGAACTTTATCCCTGCTTAGTGCTGCATTAGCATATTTAGTAGGCTGCAAGACATAATTCCTAAGATATGAACATATTTTTGTCTTTTTTAAAAATCTGCAATTAAGCTATAATATGTAGAAACTCTGTACCAGGCAATCAATGTGCAAATACCAAGATGGAGTTGGGGTAAGGAGGGCAAACAAAAGAAATGCCCCCCTGCACTGATAACAACCTAAACCAGTAGCTGCTTCCAGAGTCACGGGTCAGCTAGAAAACTGTGGCTCTTTCCTGCTCGTGACAAAATAGGGGAGCTGGGGTCTGGTGTGGCCCCACTGCTGCTGGCATCAGGTGATAGCCCTGTAAGAGCAGAGCTACACGCTTTAAACCCACATATTTAAAAAGCAAAATAAAATCAGCCCCTGAAGTGACCCTGGTGGTTGCTTAACTGGGCATTTTTCACAGAAAGCACCTTTTGATTCTCAATCTCTTAGTAATAAAAGATGCTGATAAAAATCACAAAGGCACTTTATTCTACAAATATGAGGGCTGGTCCTCAAACTTCCCATTATTTTCCTTAGTGGTTGTCACATCTTCCACACTGATGAGAAGGGCTCAGGGAGTGCAGAGCCTGGACCAGCGTGACCGGCCGAAAGGCAACCCCAACTACCATTCCTAACTTCTCCACTGTGCTTATTGCATAGATTCGGGCCTACAGTCCAAGCCTCTGTTGGGGCTGCAGAGGGAAAGAAACACAGCCAGATCTTTCTGAGATAGCCAGGACTTTGTCTTTCTTGACATCTGGGTTGCAAGAAGGCAGGATATCCTGTCAAATTTATTACAGCTGTGAGACCCACCTTGTGATTAAGACTCAGCTGAGGCTGAGGAACACAAGAGACAGAGGTGTGGAGTTTTCTGGCAAAGAAACCTCACCCTCTACAAATACCTCCTTTATAAAAGAAAACACACACACGCATGCACGAGTTTAGGTGAACAGCTCTCTAGTTGCATAAAAAGAAGCATGTGAAAGTAACAAATGCAATTTAGCACACAAAGTCTTTCTTTACAAAACCAGAAAAGTAGCAGATTAAAGCACCTGGCAGTCTTGGCACGCTGAAAGAAAATCTTAGCTGTGACAAAACAAAACAGGTGTACAGGTATAAAACTTTTGCTTTCCAATAATGCCCCTCTCTTCACTGGAATGCTTTGACAGGTGCAGAAGTTCAAGTTACAGTGGGGAAGTAGCAAATAAATACACAGCATTAGCGTCTGACGTGCTTGCTGAGCACCCGGGGATGTTAATAACTGGCAAGGTACACTAATCTCTGATTGCAACATTTGGTTTACCTTAATCTGGAGGGACAGCTGTATTAAAGAGGGAATTATACTAATCAGTTCAAGGCCCTTGCATATAAAACTTCCCATTAGGCTTAAAGTACACCAGCTTATGCTCATTCTCTAGGAGCCTTACATCTGGTTCTGAATAAGGCTGCCTCTCATTTGCAAGGTACAAACTGAAAACAAGGGGGAGGGGGGCTGACAGTTGCTGGAGGATGGGTGATAGAAGAGGAAGCTACTAATTCTTTGAAATTTTTAACAGAACAAAACTAGCTTCTAGGCATCTTAATACTAAAAGAAAAAAAGCATGTGTTATCAACCCTAGGCCATTTTTTCCTGTTACCGGAGGTGACCAACATAAAATAAAATTGATGATGTCAGTCAAAAACAGCTAAGCACAAAGCTTGGCTTTGTTATCTTAAGTCAGAAGGTATGATAGGCCATGCCATATGGCTCTAATCCGTCCCTATCTCCCATCACCTAACAGGAAACCTTCATGTAGCATGACCTTATTTGGCTGGTTCCAGGTTAGGGCTGCCCAAAGGGGATTTTTCTGTTTCTGCTATATCCAAAGGTTTATGTTGATTTTTTTCTGAGCCCTGCAAACTATAAATCCGACTGATTACTCTGCACTCTTTTGCTTGACTGAGCCTTTACAATCAGACATCCCCGTTAACAATAAGCTCCTAATGAATCAAACATCTATGGCATTAGTTTCACCTAGCTGCCTCTTTCCCATGCACTGTGCTGCTTTGTCAGACCTGGTTTGATGAGAAAAGCTAGTGACACTTGCTGCACCTATTGATAAACAATTCAGTAATGAGGGGCATAACAAAAATTACCTACAACAACCTGATTAAAAATGACAGGCAAAGCTTACTCCTTGCTCTATAGTGAAGGTAACTCTGGCACTGTGGAGGGAAAATAATGAGGTAAAATAAAATTTCCTCCTTTACTGTGGAGTTCATTTCTGAATGTGTTTTTGAAGCAATGAAAAAATTTTTTTAGTGATGTTTTACACTCTTTCAGGCTATGTGATTATCAATCATGTTAAGAACTCCTAGAATTCAAGATGCTTCCCTTTCAACTTTCTGAGATAGACTCCCTGATTTTTCTACTTAAATTTTCTGAATAACCTAACTAATACTGAGATCTTCACTTTCTTTCTCAAATGTGAGTCTAGTCATTGAGAAACTTAACAGTACAAGTACTAATAATTAGGTAAGTGTAGCATGGGGATAAAAAGAAAAATTCGAAGACACACACAATTTTTTGAACAAAGTAGAAAAAACTTTATGGACAATATCACCTCCCTAAAAGGAATAACTTAACCTTGCCATGGGCATTGAAGTTCTTTTTACTGGGGTCACCCAGAGGACCTTTGCAACCTCGAAACAAGCTTCTACCCAGGGGAGGCCAGGCTCTCATGAAAGCTTGATTCAAAGACAGAAATGTGTGGGTTCTGCAATTGTGTAGCAGCATGCTGGGAGGGTTTCCATCCGTGCACAGATGCACTTGAAAATCAAATATGGACATGAGGAATGTTTTTTGGAGATGGAAAATGAGTGCTGATGACATGTTTATACTTCACAGATGGATCCAGTACAGAACCATTTTTTGTAAAGAAACAATATCCACCATTTGCTAATTTTTTTTTTTTTGAGGAGCTACAAAATGGTGGCACAAAAAGTGAATATTTCCATCGTACATACTCCACCTGTTCCTTGGTCTTACAACTGTCTTCCATCCTGAATGTAATCATTGACTGTTGTAGTCTTATTTTTTCTCAAATGTTATCCAAAAGGATGTGAAAAAAAGAAATACAATACACAAAGCCACTTGGAAGAGCAAAATGATTTGAAATTAATTTACTACATATGAAAAAATTGGAAGATGACAAATGCTATTAAGTAACAAATGCCGAATTTAATCTTGAAAAGTGTATTTTCTTATTGGCATATTTTCTCTTTGTATCTGATATCAAATCAACTTTTGAATGTATTCTATCAAGAGTCTCTCATGCCTTCTTTATTCCTTTGGCCCACCATTAGCCAAATACCACATTTAGGTATTGGAAGCTCTGGGAAATGCAAACATTTCATGTTAGATTAATTCTAGTTATTGCCTTATTGCTGATACATTATAGTGATAAATATTTCATGGTTATAAATATGAATTATGATAATATGGAAATCCACTATATATAGGATATGTATTTATAAGATAATCAAAAACATTTAAGTGCCAAAGAGCATTATTAATAATATTGTTTGTAAACTTTGCTTCCTCAACAGAAGACATCAGAATCATCAAATCTTAATTTATTGCCACATCAATAATATTAATTTGCCATTTCAGGTGTGAAATATTGACTAAAGTGATACACTTCAAAGATACACAGATCAAAAAAATAATAAAGGTATGGATGTGAATTATGAAAATTAATAGTTTGATTTGTATAGTATTAACATATTCTGAACACATTTTCATACTTGAATATTTTTAAGTGTTCCAAATAATATATAACATAGTAAAATTAAAATTAATTATTTTATCACTATTGATCAAACAAACTAATTTATCCTGAGGTTTTACCTTTCTTAACATCTGTATTTCATGACATACTGAATTCCACAGCTGACCTTTAATGAAATAATATTTTTATTCTAAGAATTAGTCTGAGGTTAAGAATTAAAAATAGAATATGAATCCAGGCAAATGATCAAACAGCCTGAGACTGGATAACAAAATCTTGACAATCTATATAAATCAGCATGTTCTTTCAACCCTTTGTTTTCTGGCAGAGTACCAAACATCAATCTCTGGTTCTCCGTTCTATGATTCTAACACCTTGTTATCATCCTGGTACTAGCAAAAGCCTGTGTTCACCTCTCCAAAGAAAGCAAGTCTAAATTATTGCTGGATTTTTGACACACATGAAAAAGGCCAAAACATTTTATAAATCCTTAATTATTTTTTGCCTATATATCAAAAAATAGATTTTAGTCAAAGCCTTAATGTAGTTTTAGAGTTTCACAGAAAATATTAGTACTCTACTTAAATTAAACTTATTAAACTTTGAAATAGTCAAAAAATGAACCTATATCCTTCCAATTATAGCACTTCTTACATAGTTACATTGTTAATCATCATTTTATAAATACATAGAACATAGAGCTGGAAAAAATTAGAGATCATTTGTTTCAATTCTATTTTAAATGTTAGGGAAAGAAGGTCTGAAAGGTAATATTCAAGTTTACATAACAAGAGTGCAGAAATTGCTTTCTGAAGCTTACTTCAGAACATTCTATTTGACTATTTTGTAATGATTAGTTATAGTGGACTAATTTTATGTTACTAATCTCTTATTCTCTAAGTACTATGTCAAGTATTATAATAATCATGTTGTGAGAACATCACACTTAAAGAATAAGTGAAAAGACTGGGCGCGGTGGCTCACACCTGTAATCCCAGCACTTTGGGAGGCCGACATGGGTGGATCACGAGGTCAAGAGATCGAGACCATCCTGGACAACATGGTGAAACTCCATCTCTACTAAAAATACAAAAATTAGCCAGGCGTGGTGGCATGCACCTGTGGTCCCAGCTACTCAGGAGGCTGAGGCAGAAGAATCGCTTGAACCTAGGAGGTGGAGGTTGCAGTGAGCCGGGTTTGCACCACTGCACTCCAGCCTGGCGACAGAGCAAGACTCTGTCTCAAAAAAAAAGAAAAGAATAAGTGAAAAATAAAATAAAACTTTATCATCTAGATTCTACCAGTACCTAAATTGTTGCCTGGATGTAAGGTGTCTGCCTCCTCTTTAAGGTCATTAGACTATTAGTGACTGAGTTAATAATGTGATAATACAACCAGGTCCCTGCTGACAAGCAGAGAGTATGCAACTTTTAAAGGTGCTGTTGACCAAAGAACAGCTTAAACATAGGGACTTTCTGGCTCAATTATA
The DNA here is from genome assembly GCF_030222135.1 of Aotus nancymaae. NCBI lineage: Eukaryota > Metazoa > Chordata > Mammalia > Primates > Aotidae > Aotus > Aotus nancymaae. The sequence continues at coordinate 67,494,426 of NW_026988442.1, forward strand.
TTGCTCTACCTTACAGTATTAACATGCTGGCCGTTCAACTACATCATTGCTATGACATTGTTTACCACCAAATATTTAAAAAGTAGAATTATAGAGTCGTAAGTTATGCTCTCTAACCAAAACAGATGAAGAAACTCTGGTCCCTGGAGATTAAGTGATTTGCCAAGATCAAACAGGTAGTTAGATACATCTAGAAACAAGCAGTACAGGATTACAGCATTTCCTTAACAAGCAGATTTTGTGTCAAGTCTATAATAACTAACACCAATTTAGCTTATGGGAAAAAAGTGAGCAGACCCTTTACTTTGGGGGTTAGGCATTATACAATTGCAAGAATAAGAATAGTCACTCTGGAGAAACAAGAATTTGATTTGATCAGCAGGTATACAAAAAGATCACATTCCTCTATCAAAGTAAAAGGTTAAATACCAGTTAATACAACTGAATATCATGCTTTTGAAACTTGATTTCTTTTTTAAGCCTTTCCCTGGTTTCTATTTTTATAATCTATTATATTTATTATTAAAATGTTTGAAAGAAAACATGCTAAGTATATATAGCATCACAGTTGTCTGTAGAATTGATCCTTAATTTTTTTTGGAGAGGTAGATCAGGGTCACAGATTTTTACTTAATTTTTTTTATCTTAAAAATTAGCATGCTTATTGTAGAAAAATTATAAAGATAAGCAAAAAGTAAATAGATAAATAAACTAAAATCTTGCTTCTCATGATACCATGTTAGTGTCTAGCCCTTCAGAGTTTTACCTGTGCAAATATGCACACGTAAATATTTTATTACAAAGATGAGGTCATGCTATGCAAAGCATCTTTTAATCTGACTTTGGCTCCCTAAGAACCAATTGTGAATTACTTTCCCTGGCAATAAAAATAGATCATCTTCTTTTCCATCACAATAGTCCAAGCCACAATCAACTCTAACTTCCTCTGTTCAAAAACCATACTAACTCACTTCTTTTTTTTTAAAGATGGGGTTTTATTATGATGGCCAGGCTGGTCTTGAACTCCTGACATCAGGTGATCCACCCACCTCGGCCTCCCAAAGTGCTAGGATTACAGGCGTGAGCCACCGACTAACTCACTTTTGACCACCTCTCCAGATTATTTTGTTCGTTACAGCCAGAATGAGCTATTCAAATGAAACTCTGGTCATGTCATTCCCTCTCACTTTCTTAAAACATTTTATTTGTCTACATCAGAATTTTTCAACCTCAGCACTAATGACATTTTGGACCAGATAATTCTGTTTTTTTTTTTTTTTTTTTTGAGACAGGGTCTTGCTCTGTCACCCAGGCTGGAGTGCAGCGACGCAATCTCGGCTCACTGAAATCTCAGCTCACTGAAACCCCCACCTCCCCGGCTAAAGTGAACCTCCCACCTCGGCCTTCCAAGTAGCTGGGAACACAGGCACACACCACCATGCTGGGCTAATTTTGTATTTTTTTGGTAGAGATAGGGTTTCAACCATGTTGCCCAGGCTGGTCTTGAATTCCTGGCCTCAAGCGGTTCTCTCACCTCAGCCCCTCAAAGTTCTGGGATTACAGGTGTGAGCCATCATGCCTGGCATGGACCAAATAATTATGTGTTATGGAGAGCTGTCCTGTGCATTGCAGGATGTTTACCAGCACCACTAGTCTCTACCTACTAGATGCCAATAGGACCCTCACCAGTTGTGAACAGCAAAAATGTCTCCAGACAGTGCCAAATGTCCCCTGGGGAACATAATTACTCCCAGTTGAAAACCACTGGTCTATGTCAATAACCAAAATCCACAGCATGGCATACAGGACCCTGCATGCTAATTTGGTCCTGACCTGCCTCTCTAGCATCATCTGATTTGACTCTTCCTCTTGCTCTTTGTCATCTTCAACCACACAAGTTCTTTTTAAGTAGCTTAAATGTATCCGCTCTGTCCTGCACAAGTGTTTGCCCATGCTGTTCCATCTGTCTGATAATGTTCTTCATCTATCCATTTCCCTACTTTTTGCCTAGATGACTTCAACACATCCTTCAAATTCCATTTGAAGAATCACCTTCTCAGAGCATCTTTTCTGACCCCTTTTAAGAAGTCTGAATCCTTTGCTATGTGCTTTTATGGAACAACAGGCCTTTCTTTCAAACCTACTATCTCCTTTTGTAAGTGCACATTCATTAATATGATTGTTTCTTTACTGACTATTTCTTTCTCTAGACTCAAAGCTCTGTGGACAGGGGCTGGGCACCTTGATATTCTCAACACCTAGCACAGTGGCAGGTGCACAGTAGAAAGTTGACAAATACTTGTTGAATAAATGGCTGTGCCAGAATCATTATATTTAATGGATGTCATAATTTTAATGAATGTACCATGCATGATTTTACCATTCTGAGACTGGGAGTCGATTTTGGAAGCTGTTGAGCTAATAAGAAGGCTTATCTGATACCTTTCAGAAAAGGCAAGTCTTTCAGAGTTTCGAGCACAGGTGTGATGAACCAAAACTTATGTTTAAAAAGGTCCATCTAACCATGCAAGTGAAAGGAAGTGGAAGCAGAGAATTCAGTTAGAAAATCATTTAAATCATCCAGTTATACAGTAAAAATAAATGTGGGTGGGTGGTGATGGTGGAACTGAAAAGAAATAGAAATTATAACAGAGATTGTGAAATTATTACTGGAACCTACTGATGTGTAGGATTTAGGGGGAAATGGACCAAGGCAGAACAATCTAGAGACAAAATATTCACTCTGTACTTCTGAAAATGCCACTAATAATTCAAATAAGGAAAAACTAGGTAATTTTTCTACATCAAAGTCTATCTTGACTTGCAAAGTAGTCAAAAGGGTAATGAAGTCATTTTTAAAGCTTCAAGGTCATGAAAGAGTCCATTAATATCTTTTCCATGTGCTTTTTGGTTTTTCTTTTATTTTGGTGTTTTTGAGTCACCCAGGTTGGAATGCAGTGGCACGATCAGGGCTCATTGAAGCCTAAACCTCGGGGGCTCAAGCCATCCTTCCTCCTCGGCCTCCCAAACTGCTAGGATTACAGGTGTATGTCACCACACCTGGCCTCAATTTGCTTCTAAACAGAGAGAAGAGCCAATATTCCCAAGCAAGGTAATCCTTACTTGACAGAGTTGAAGCAATTTTCCTGGGCCCCAGGTTTAAAGGTGAGAAGGGATGGCTATCTCACAAGTATGTTGGGCTATATCCCAAGGCCTCATTTGTATTAGAATTGTGGCTGATGGGGATCTGTACCACCTCTATTCCTAACTTCTGATAGTAGTCCCAACCTTGCAAACAGTTACAGGCGATATATGTGTAAGAAAAAAAATGTTTCTCTCAGCTATAAAAGGTGTGGCTTCATCAGACTTGTCTTTTGGGATCCAAAAAGCAAAAAGAGTTCTGGTTCAAATAGTATTTGACAAAGAAGAGAAAGCTTCCATCAATGCAAGTTAAAAGTCACAAAAGTCTGCCTAATGAAGATATTCAATACGTCTTAGTTCACATACACATGTTTATAATTTAAGATAATTTAATTTTTATAATTTTTATATAATTTAAGATTATAAATCTGTAATTTAAGATTATAATTTTATAATTTTTATCTAATTTAAGATTATACACAGACCAAGGTATTGACTATAAGATATGATTTCAGGCATTTTGAGAGTAGATGCCCTAGACTTTTCTAAGTTTGATCTGAGAAATATTCTGGATTGAGTCTGTGTTCCCACTGTTAGCATTAGAAATGTAAAGGTATACATGAGTCTTAATGTTTCCAGCAGGGTCAGTGGCGTAATTTATATTTATTCTCATATTAGCTGCACTAATTTATAAATTCTAATCCTAATTAAGATCCATACATAACAACTGGTTTATAAATAATCATATAATAATCATATTATTTTCTATTATTTACATTTTAAATTCTTCATTAGGATTCAGCTAATCAAACTAATTTCATTTGTAGGTGAAGACAAATTTGGTTCACTTGCACAACCAACTAAAAAAATCCTCTGAGTAGAATTTTAGTATTTGTAGACATGTTAAGATTTCTTTAGTTCATATGGAATCTGCCTAAAAGTATTTTCCCATCCAGCATGTTGAATTACAGACCATCAAAGCTCTCTTCTACTATCTTGTAATGCAACAAACAAAACCTACTTTTGTTTGTTACCTAGCTCCTATTGGTGACCCTGAAAAGATCAAATTACATCTGACTTTGTTGTTTTTCACTGGTGGTATCAATTCTCTTAGTGACAACTACATAGCGCTGCTATAGTTTCTGCTTTCACTCTTAAGGGGCTAACTAGTTACTAGGTTGCCTAAGAAATTCAATAGTAACCCATGAGGCACAAGTAGAAATTGCATATGCTCATCTTTCTTTTTCGTTCAAAACTAACAACCTCATGAAGGTTTCAGAAAATGTCATAGAGTCAGACCTCTAACATCATGGCAGTTTGAAGAGAATAGTGGTTCTATCAATAAAATGTCAGGGAAGATTTGCATGATGAACCTCTGACTCTACTTCAAGGGATGCAATTAGATAAATATGCTAGATTTGGAGACTTGATCTGAAAATGTAGCTGCCATCAGTTCCTAAGGACTTTCGAATTTTAATATTTATGAAATACATTAATTTTGTCAAACTAGGGAGAATCAGACCGAAAGAGCTGTCATGGGTCCTCGCTTTGCCAAGCCAAATCATAAAGAAGAGTTACTAACTCTGCCACTGTTTTCCGCATGGAGACCAGATCTTCTTTTGACTTCTGGGTAGCCTCTCCTATCTCCACAAAAGTTCATATTTACTACATTTGACCTCTGTACCCAGCACTCCCAGACTTCTCTAAGTATGCACCTATTGTAACATCAGATGAGATCTTTCTGCCTCCCTTTGCTCCCAATAGTTTTAAATCAGCTGAAGTTAACATATTTAATTGAGAGCCACATTATAACATTGTTCTAAACACTTTGTCTTAAATTAATAAGACACTACTGGAATTTTAAATTTTCAAGTAACAGATCATCTTGAAAGAGGTTACAGTCAATTGTTTAATAAAGTGAGTCACTGAAACCTTGAGCTCATTGAGGTCATTTTAAGCCATATTCTATGAAACTCCAATAGTTCATTCAGTGCATATTTATCAAGTCCTACCATGTATAAGGCATTGTGAACCAGAACAGATAGAGGTTTATGGAGCTCTGGTCTCATGATGGAACCAATACTTCAGAATTTGCATTCAATTACAAGCAGATAATGAAGACCTTTTTTTAAAAAAATGTTTGCTTTATTTGATACAAGCTCTCTCATCCCAACCTTCTACTCAGTGATCTCTCTTTTTTTTTTAATTATTGTATTTTAGGTTTGGGGGTACATGTGGAGAACATGCAAAATTGTTGCCAAGGTACACACGTGGCAGTGTGATTTGCTGCCTTCCTCCCCTTCACCTATAACTGGCATTTCTCCCCATGCTATCTCTCCCCACCTTCCCACCCCCCGTCAGTTATCTCTTTACCCATGCATATTAGTATTTGATAAAGAAACTCATTTCTAAGATCTTTATACGGTAGAATTTATGGTGTCATGGTTAAAACAATGGTCTTTGGTGTCAGATATATCAGAATGCACTGCTGCTTCTGCCACTTACTAGCTTTGTGGTATTGGAAAAAATCCCTTAATCACTCTGAACCTCAGTTTTTTCATCTGTAAGATAGAAATACTTATTTTATTTTTCTTGGTGACATCATGAGGATAAAATGAAACAATCTGCACGGAACCTTTAGCATATGCCCTCACATGTAGTGGGCCTTCAATAATAGTTTTTATTATAAAGAAGGAGAGTTTGAGTGAGGAAAATGTGCATTATGCGTTTGGTAACCAATACGACTTAGCGGTACTGGTAGATACAGTGGCAGAACTCTCTTCCACTGATAAGAAAAAAAAGAAGTATATCTTGATAGAACCAAAGGAAGCAAAATATCTAGATCTAGAGCAAGGAGAGAGCTGTGGTGCTCGGGAGAAAAGAGCATCAGGAGTATCTTAGCTGGGGTTCCGCTAAAAGCAGAGCCTGAGGCAAGGAATAAGATGCATGTTAGTTTTCTCTAGAAATAGAAGAGAGGAAACAGTAGGAATAGGAAGAGTTGGAGAAAAAGCCAAATAATGTTCCTGAAGGGTACCTAAGATTCCTGCTGTTAAAAAGAGGACCTCTGAGAATGCCTAGTGCTTCTCAGAATTGCCTGTTCAAAAGATTGGTGGCTGGAATACTTATCACATAGGCAATTGCCCTGGCAGGTGTTAGTTTCCCTATATTCCCATGCTAGGCCTGAGAAATCATGAAGCAGGCTTCTGCAGCTCTGAAGAAGACAAAAATTGGGATGATTCACAAAGAGTTCTGGAGGTAGGGCAGCCCAGGCCCAGCCTAGATTTCCTAGGAACTGTTCACTAAAGCTATAGTGAAATCAGAAGAGGGCATGGGGCTCTAAACCTCTCTTCTACAAATAATCCTTCTGATAAGCCATGAAAAGCATCAAAAAGTGGAAAACAGTACTAGCAAAAGTGAATGCTGCCCCCAAAGATAAAATAGATACTTGGTTTTCTGGAACCTTTGACTTAGTTTCTAGATTATTATTAATCTAGCCACTAGATTATTGTGACCAAAGTTAAATGAAACAAAATAAAAGTCTAAGGACATAGAATCTTTCCCCTCCCAGAAGTTCTTACCAGGGTTAGAATCAGAAGGGTTTTAAACATGACTACCTAGATAGTCACAATACTACCACAAAATAGGTGTGGCTTCACAAATGTAATATATTATTGCATCATTCAATTCTCTATGCCTGTAATCACCAAACACTCTAGTCAAAGCCTGATCAATGTAAGCTAGACTCTTCCATCTTCTCTAATGTCTCTATGATATTAGTCAGGCTGATGTCACAGTATACTGAAAATGACAAGTCACAACTTACCCTAGGAACATGATATGGGAAATTAAACTCAGCCTTAAGGAGCTAAAAAGCTTTTGGTTTCTACTTGAAGGGGGCAAACTGGTTGGCGTATCTAGTCTGACAGTAAAAGGTAAAATCATTTAAAAATAATAATTTATAAGTAATTCAGTTACATATTCAATGCATGGCTATAATTTCTATCCAACCAAACTGCCACCTAAGGTTGCCAGATAAAATACAAACATTGCATGGGATATGCTTATCCCAAAAAATTATTCATTAGTTTTTAGAAATTCAGATTTAACCAGGCATTCTTTATTTTTATTTACTAAATCTGGCAACCCTAGTGACACCTCCAAACATGAACAGAGAAGGAGCTGCTCATTAAAACAGACCCTATGTTTCGGAATGATGTCCTGTAGGTTTTAGGACATTCTAGAAGCAGCAATATTAATAAATTGATATGTGAATTAACTGTAATGATCTATATATTGTCTTCTTAGGCATGTTTTTAAAAACTTTTCAAGACATTTTAATAATTTATTTTGTCACAACATGGCCATTTGAAAAATTGAAAAAATATTGTGATGGTAAGAAGAAAATCCCATTTCAAATCATTTCAAATGAGCTTTCAAAACACTCTCATTTACTTAAGTAAGCACACCTTAAAATGTTTTCTTGTTGTTCACTTAAATATTCTCTTATAAATAAAATTTAAATCAACTTGTAAGTCCCAGGACTGTTCTGCAAAATTCTTTGATGAAGAGAAACAGCCAAAAACCACATGGAGAGTCACATCATTTTAGTTGCAAGATTCTTGTTCCAGTTCACCTTCCAAAACAATTTCAGTCAAGTAGAAATGTTCTGACAATCCTCACTTAGAATAGCAAATAATCCCTGCCTTTTCATTCATTCACTCGTTACTTCTCTGAAAAGAGAATGTGCAGTTACCAGAATTTTATACAATTAGTGCTCCAAGAGTGTTTTAAATGCAAACCTATAAGAGGAAAGTAAAAACAAATCAAAGTTAATTGTGACTGGCTGGAACAAAATACTTAAATCAATAGAAGGATGGCTCATCTGCTCATCATTTACCCATTACCTGGGAGACGAACACCTCCTGCTGTGCTTGATTTTTGATACAGATTTGCCATTGCCTGTATCCTACAGACAAACGCTAAGGAAACCCAGACCTTCTTTGGCTCCCTCTCTCATTATCTTCTTTGCACTTAATAACCTTATTCATTCTTATTTTATTATTGCTTGTGTGCTCTTCTTTGCAAGGTAGGCCTATACCCACACACAAAATTAGAGCTCTAAAACCTTATAAAGAAGCTAAGGACCTTCCTGCAAAGCAGTCAGAGGAGGCACCAATATCTGTCTATGAATTGCTGTCTTCCCTTAATTAATCATAATCTGATTATTGTGATTTTCAGAAACCCCTCAAAATAGAATACTTCTTTCACAAGGCATTCCTTGGGAAAAAAAATATTTGCTAAAATATTAAGATATTAGAATAAAATGAAGAGAAATTAAAAACCCTCTTATTTGGAAATATAAGGTAGTAAATTCTTTACTGAAAGGGCAGCCTTTAAACCCAGACACAGTGTCCAGGTGACAGACCTCAGGGAACAGTGATGGGCAGATAACTCCTCAGAGTTGGAGCCTCTGACTTTTAAAGGCCGCAAATACTCTTCACTCTTATCGATAAAGACAAATTCATCTTGAACCCTATACTGCCTCTCTGCAAATGCCAAGTATCAAAAAAAAAATGGAATGTAAAATGTACCTGCAATTGAAAGTTAATACCTATCCCTGAATTAAGTATAGACCAAATTTAGATATTTCCACACAAGATGATTGGGTTGATACATTACTTTTTTCAGACAATTGTACAAGTGAAAATCTTGTGGCTATATCCTAGTAGTAGTGGTAGTAGTGATGATTTCCAGGGGGGAATAAAAGACGTAAAAGAGCTCTAATTTTTCTTACACTATTTGACAATTAAATGGATGATGTGTAACTACTACCACCATATATTTACTGGCAATTAACTTCTGTTAGCTTTCTAGCTGTGGTTTTTACTTGTACATATGGATTAGCTAATATAAGAATGTACAGATGACTACATGTGACTAGTAAGTGAACTGATGCTATGTTACATTTTTTAGCCAAGTACACTCAAATAGGCCAACCAACCACATGAAGATTAGAAATACGTTTCCATTTTAACATTGGAGTATAAATATAAATGAAAAAACCTAGAAGCATATTGATACAACAGAGGAAAACAACAGCATAGTGCAAAGGATGGAAATTATGATGGTGTACAGAAGGAAAAAGAATAAGGAAAAATCTGATACAAGTGATAGTCAGCTTTAGCCTTTCAAATTGACTGTTGGCTTATATTCCACTGCCGCTTCCTCAGTGTGACCATTTTACTTATTTATTTATAGGAAAAGACATTCATAACCAATAACAGGATTGTAATGATAGTAAATGTAGGATTTATGATACATAAAAAAAAAAAAAACACCTTTAACCAACACTAAAAAGCCACCAAGGGTTGGGGTGGAGGGTAGTTACCTAGCTCGCGGTTTTATTTAGTGATGGTTCCACTTTTTCACTCACTGCCTGCAAATCAGCATTTTTAGTGGACAAAGGACTCAGCAGCGGCCTTATGATTGCTTCTTTTCAAATGGTAATGGCTATCCTAACTCCTCTGCCAGGTTTTTCTTACCAGAGCACAAATTGCAGTTTACAAGGCTCTGAGGGGGAAAAAATCTTAGCTGAATATCTTTTTTTTTATTCGACAAACTGACATGTAAATTACCCTTTAAGTGCTCCACTCTAGGGCTCTGATCATCTCCTAATTGTCACAGTCAATTGTAGCCAACAGTCTCTTCAATCCCAAGCGCTTTGACAACAAGCACAAGGATCAAAGCAGAATCAGCTCCCTGCAATATCCTTCTGTTTAGGATGCTACAAAACGCCTGCAAAAGAAAGGTGTAAGGGCATTGCTGTAGAGGAAACTGAGAGTAGCAAGTATTACAATAGTCATTTTCTTCATCTCTAAAATTATGCTGTATAAGCTACTGTGATCTTTAATCACATGTGCAGAACAAATATATAAACCTCCCGGGCAATTAATATGCTCTTAAGATTATACTAATAATCGAGCTTTACAAACAACACCGTTTCCATGGCTTAGGAAAACTATGACACCGGTATGGGATAGCAATCATTTCATAGCAGTTTGAGCATCAAAAACTCTTGTCAAACATACTCCATATTTGAGCATAAATTCTAAAGCACAGTTTTTATTACTTGGTTTGGTGTCAGGATTCACTGCTTCTCCAAACTAAATAGCCCACTGAAAATTCTAGTTTCTTAAAAATTAACCTAGAAATGTCCAGCTGGAAATGTGGCACCAAATCAATTAAAAATGTGACACAAAAACTAATTTCAGAAGAATGGATTTTTTTTTCTTACCAGAGGTAACTCTGTCTTACTGCTTTACTGGAAACAAACTTATTAAAAGTCTACATGTCTAGAAACATAATTCCTACATAAGATGTAACTATCGGGATCATTACTTTATAAAATATATCAATTCTTTCCAACTAAGGTAGTTATAATATATCACTAACTTTTGAAAAAGAATACTTATGTTTTTCAAAAGATAAATAATTTCATCTTATTAATTATAACAATATAATTAATAATTCAGTAGAGAGAAAAATCTAATAACAAATCTGTATAAAATAGCTACTTTAAAAATAGCCTAAGGGTTGTCAGAAAAGTGGCAAATGGAAAGAAATCAAAGTTGCATTTGATACTCCCCTTACAGCTTGCCTTGTTGTACCCAGGTATTATGCACATACAGCATGTAAGGTCACATGTTGATTGACAGCCTTCCTATGCCGAAGAAAAGAACTGAAAAAAGAGGCAGCACAGGGCAAACACCTCAGGTTCCTTTCTCAGCTAGTTCACTCAAATCCCCCTGTAGGGGTTTCCAATCCTCCCCTCAATTTCACCTTGAATTCTCTAGTTTGATTGAAGAGCTTCACAGAAGGGTCTATTACAGATTGAGGAATGATCCATTTCACATCTGAAGCTCCAAAGAGCTACTTGTGAGGAATCTTTGAGTGCATTTATCTCACATGTGAAGCTTTCTACAAAATCAATATGGGTATTTTTCAGTTTGACAAGTCAACATGAAATATCACATAATAACAGAAAAACAGAGTTGTACATTTAAACACCGCCAATACAGTTATCTATGACAAAGCTTGTAGTTATTACTCATGGATATTCTTGAGTATGTCTAATCTAAATTCATCCTGATGGCTGGGCTAAAGAGCATAGAAAGTGTAACTGATTGGTCATCGTATTTCTGGCTGTTCTGTCCTAATTAATCCAGGTTTTGTGAGGGCGTAGAATGGGCAGGAATCATGGCCTTTGCTTCTAATATGAGATTGATATGATAAGTGGGAAGAAACTAACCAAAGGTGAAAAAAAAAAAAGGAAAGAAATAGAACAAAGGAGAAATATTTCTAATAATTCACATTTAACTAATTGGCAAAACTGGGTAAAATGGTCACCCAAAGAATGACAACCATGTCTCAAATCCCCACCACAACTGAGGCAAGTACTAGCGGAATAACTGACATATTTGTGAATAAGTGATGTGTTTGCGTTGGGGTCTGACAATCTTTGGGTGAATTCCAAGTTTATTTTACCATCTGCATAAGCTTGAGGAACACGATTTCTCATCTCCAAATCTGTTTTTTCATTTTGAAATGGGATTAATCATAAGATTGTATCTTATACGTTTTCATGAGAGTTAATCAAGATGCTACATAAAGCACCTGGCACATAGAGAACGTCTCACTGTTGGTAATTATTGATGAAATTATTATAGTTTCCTTGAACCCATTCACCAAATCTCTAGGATTCTAACCTGGTGCCACTTCTGTCCCCCGGGACCTTTCTACATTGTTTGGTGTTCCCAAGTGGTAGATGACAATTCCGGTCAGAGTGTGCTCACTAAATTAGCTCTGGTCCTCGTAGAGGAGTGCAGCACTTGTCTTAGAAACAGTCTTCCTCTCGCCAGGAAGGCTGTCCTCATCAACCACATGGGTGAAAACCAGATGGGAATGTGAAAAGGAAAAAGGACTCAGGCATAGAGTCCAAATCAGCTGATCAATCCAGGCAATGAATGAGGTGAGAGATGGAGAGAAATGTCACATATGGTTTTTCTTCATATGGCAGTATGTTATAATTAATAATGGAGTTATCTCTATATACTCCCATGAAAGACCTTAAAAACAAACAAAATAAGCAACCCTCAGGAGAAACCCAGATCTAGTTAAATAGTTTACAATAACTATTTACTCCTCTCTGTCACATTTTCTAGTAACAACACTATGTAATACTTGATTACCTATGCTTAGGCCAACTAATTTGTAGAATACTTGAAATATATTTTGAATTTTTTTTTTAATTTAAAACTTTAATTTTGGGTTAACTCTTCCCACCACTCAGAATAAATCCAGAGTAGACAAAATATGTGAGTTCATAAAAATTCATGTTAAAAATAAAATAAGAAAAAATGTCATTATAAAGTATAATTGAAGTTTTAAAAGTTTTATCCTATATTCCAAAGTCAAATAACTAAATATAAATGACTTTGTGTTTAATTAATTCAAACGATATGTATCAAGGAATTAATATATATAATATTGTTAATTTTTGCTACCCTACTGTTCTCTATTATTAAAATTAAGCTACAGCTTTCATTCCAAAGACAAATTAAAATATTTTCTTATATGCTGATATAGAATTACAAGTACAAATCAAAATAATTCTACTTAAAAAGGGTCATTTCTTTAAAAATGTATTTGATTTGGGTTCAAAATACATCTTTACCAAGGAAACAAATTTATAATCGTTAAGTTCCCAGATTGACACATAAAAACATGTTTAACGTAAAATGTACCTAAAACACACTTATAATACCAAGTTGTGAGCAACTCTAGGTCATGAGGTCTATAAATAAATTTAACCCTGTGAAAGCTTAGGGAGTATCACTGGGCATTAAGTTTACAAACTTTGGGACATACCAGGCAAGAGATCAGACAGAAGCATGGATCAGTTATGAGTTCAGGTTGTCACCATACTTGTCACCATCACCATGTCAACATCATTATCATTATCATACCATATTTCACCCAACATATTAGCACACGATAGCTATCAAAATGATAATGGTAGGTAGCCAATAAGATGACATCTCATCATCTTGTATTTTTAAGTGAGTAGAAATGAAGTGCACCAGGATGTCAGAAACTTACTATACTCTCTCTGGCGCATAAATGTCTTCCATGATTTTTATATTTCCCAATCAGGACCCTGAGCATTTTTAATGTACTTTTCTTTAAGAAAATAAAGGATCTAAAATATCAGCCCACATTTCAACATCTCCTGCTTTTAGATTTTGCCTTATACTATGGCAAACCAGACTCCTTAAGCACAGCTTTGAAAAGTCTACGAAAGGAACAAGCTTGGGACCTGTTAAACATTTTCCTTAGCATTCTGGTAGTACCACAATATCGAAGTGAGTATTTGCCTTAAAAAAAAAATCTTGATGGAAAATAATTTTACAACTTTGCTCAATTGTGTATTTTGAAGTTTATCCTCCTTCATTATCAGAGTTTTTCTGCCCTATCCCATTTCTGGTTTTGATTTTAATTATAAACCTTACTACTCAAAACTATCAGTAATATCTGTCTTTCAGATACTTCAAGTGTGCCAGTAACAAACCTCGTATAGTTCAACTAATAAAAATGCTGACTATGGGCACTCATTCCTGCCACTTGTCCATACATTTCAAGTAAGTACACACTCTCCCTATGGTTTGCAATCTACCTAAATGACCTCTGTCCTCATCATGTTGTATCAGAAAACATATGCATACCTTTACTTTAAATGGAATTAAGCAGAGACTGGGAAGGAGGAAGAAATGGGGAGTTATTGTCTAATTTTTGGAGTTTCAGTTTTGTAAGATGAAAAGGTTCTGTAGATCTTTCACACAGCAGTATGCATATACTCAACATTACCAAACTATATACTCAAAAAATGGTTAAGATGGTGAATTTTGTATTTTAACCATAATTTTTTTCACAAAAAACTAAATAATGTAGTCAAACTGCTTTAAAAAAAAACTCATTCATTAATTCAATAATAAATGAATAATTATGGAACATCTTTTACAAACTGAATGAAGGATATCTTGTTATTTAAGTGTTAGGCAGCCAGGATCCTAGATCTCATCCCTAATTTCTTTCCTATGAAAATGTTGCCTGGGAAATTGTCTCTAGAGTTTTCAGTTCCAAATCAACTAACATATGACTTGACATAGGATAAATTGCACATGAAAGTACAGGTCAAAACTAAATAAATTAATGAGACTCCGATTACACAATTTCACTTCTCTTCTGAAAGATTCAAAGAGTGAAGCATAAGAAAACCACCATGCCCAGGTGCTCTGTTCTAAGGCTGCAACTACCATACACTGTTACCATTTAGAACCTCAAAATTTCACTGACTCTTGAGAGGACCAAGCAAAAGTTGAAGCTCATTGAGACAAAAATACTTGAGCCCAAACCAAACTAGTTTTCAGTGGTTTCTCCATTTTTGTAACAGAAGTTCCACAGTACCTTACTGCTCATTTTCTTTAGGGTTGCTGATTCACATGGTTAGAAAGTGTCTTTAATATTTTAACCTGGTTAATTTTTTTTTTACAGTTTTTAAAGAAGTTATATTATAAAATAAAGATTTTTCAGGATTAAAGGTCATAATGCTTTGTTGTTTTTGTTTTTGTTGTTGTTGTTAACAAGCTGATTAAATTTATATTTGTCCTACACAAAGTTAGGACACAGAAGCTTCGAAAGAATTAGACAAAGGTGGGGCTTGGTGGCTCACACCTGTAATCCCAACACTCTGGGAGGCTGAGGTGAGCGGATCACGAGGTCAGGAGTGTGAGACCAGCCTGGCCAACATAGTGAAATCCCTTCTCTACTAAAAATACAAAAAGTAGCTGGGCATGGTGGTGTGCTCGCCTATAGTCCCAGCTACTTGGGAGGCTGAGGCAGGAGAATCTCTTGAACCCGAGAGACAGAGGTTGTGGTGAGCTGAGATTGTGCCACTGCACTCCAGCCTGGGAAACAGAGTGGGACTCCGTCTTAAAATAACAAAAAAAGGAAGAAGAAGAAGTAGACAAAATAGAACCAGCATAGCTTACGGAAACTAATGTCTTTAGAATCCTGCCTCATACACACAGAATGAAATCAATAAACAGCACAAGCAGATAGTTTCCTTTTTAATGTAAGATCTCAGGGATAAAATGATGGGATAAAAGTTAACAGACATGGTGCACTGATTCAAAAATCCATTTTAATTTTTTTTCCGCATTCACACTCCAATCATTCTGTGACCTAACCATTTATTTTTAACATTTATTCTTACAGTCTGCATAGCTTACTAGTTTAGGGATAGCAGAACCTTGAGGGCTGGTGTGAATTTGAGTTTTGTAGTAATACTAATAGTTTTAATAATAACAGTTACCTCTGACAACATCTCTCAGGCAATTATATTATTTCCTTAGAACAATCATGTGAGTTTAGTATCTATATCTCTTTGAGATATAAGCAAACTGAGACTTAAGAAATTGAATAACTTGGCCAAAACTGTACATTAAAAAAATGCCGTGCTCAACTACAAAGCTTTCCTGCATCTTGATGAATTGCCATAAGTATAGCTTCATGTCAGTGTAGATGATTTTTCCACCTCATCTATTACAAACCCTTTGATAACCAAGCTCCCTCTCACTTTTGGGATATTCTATTGCCCAATCTTTTCTGAAGAGAAACCGTATCTTCGACACAGTCACTTGTTTTGATTGACTCTATGATTGTCATTAGCCAACATGGTCATTGACTATCAGCAGCAGCTCCCTTTGTTCCACTGCTACCTCATGGGCACTAATGCATGACTCACTTTTATGGGGTGCGTGTTCATCAAGCAACGAGCTTACAGACTGCTTACTACACACAGCAACATCCACAAAGGCATGTATTTTGTAATTTCCTTAAAGTCAAGACTATCATCACTAGTAATTTAGGGTATTCCAGAAGATACTAATACCCACTGCAAATACCATAATCAACACCAGTGAAGAACATAAAGACTAGCACAATGGGCCTTTCCATTTCCCTGCCTCAGACCCTTTCCCTTTCCTCACACCTTTCCATGCCTAGGTGGGTATATTTGTGCCTTTCCCAATGAATACAGAGTGGGGACACACTCACAACAGGTTGCTTGGGGTTAGTCTTGGAATCCAAGAATAGTGGGACTAGAACCTTAAAAACTCTCAACTATGCCATAAAGTTACATATGAGAAAAATGTGGTCCAAAGAGGTCAAATGGTTTACCCAAGGGCATAAGCCAACAAATGAAAAAGTAAAGACTTTAAACTCCAAATACGGTGTATTTCTACTTATAAGACTGTCTTCAACAAAAGTCCAAATAATTTACTAGACACTTTACATACAGTATTTCATGTAATCCTCACAACCTTCACGTAAGATAAAGATTATTACTCTTCCTACAAATGAAACAGATTAAGTAATTTAGCAAAATTCACATGGTTAGAAAGTGTCAGTAGCAGAGAACAGCTATTAACACCTTACTTTCAATGAAATGGAAGGGAAGGGGAGGGGAGGAAAGGGGAGGGGAGGGGAGGGGAGGGGAGGGGAGGAGAGAGAGGGGAGGGGAGGAGAGGAGAGGAGAAGGGAGGGGAGGGGAGGGGAGGTAATCCAGAAAGAATTATGACACTAGACAGTGAGACAGTGATGGATTGATTTTGAGATTAGAGAAGAGAAAGTTGTGAAATTAAGGCCTGGGAAATTTATTTTAAAAACTAAAATAAAGATGTTACATAAACACATTTGTCTTTAACTTTATTTCTTTATAACCTATTTTTCCCAAAGGGGTTTAAGTAGTATTATTTTTAAAATGCATGCAATACAATAAAATAAAACAAACTTAAAGTAGGTGAATAAAATGAGTCCAGGAGAAAATGCAGTGATGTAAAAGAAACAAAATTCTTGCAAGGAAGCCTGATACACTTGCCAGAGGTAGGCCATAAATTTGAATCTGAGCTTTCAGACAGGCTACATGAAGAGGGAAACATGATCCATTACATGAACTGCAGCATCCCTAAAACAAAGAACAAGCCATTTGTCCAGGAGAGACATAATTATTCCTGGTTATGAGACCACAGAGAAATTTGTCCCTGCGGCCCTCCTTGAGAAGGCACAGTAGAAAGCAGAAAACAGAAAGCCTCGACATATCCTCGCAACACATAGAACAACGCATCGTGTAGGGCTGTTTGTTGTACGTTTCATTAGTGCAGCAGGCTTGCACTGGGGCAGAATTCAGTCACGGCAGTTCTTTGAGGAGAGCATGCTGGTTGTCTCCAGGAAAGGGAAGAAAGAAGAGGACTGTGTTGAATGGGAAGGATGTTGAAACCACACAGACACAGTGTGGAAGTTTGCACAAACAACACTAAGCTAACCTCTTTAACACCTTTGCTAGAACACCACCAACCTATCTCAGTTTATGAGTCATCTAGCCTCTTTCCACTTACTTTGTCCAATCTTGTTTAGATTGACTCTTCCTAACCTCCCCTGGTGCCAAGGAGGAACAGATCAAAACCAGCAGCTTCTGCAACAAACCAAAGTCTCAAGCTGACCTGAGGAAGGTGATGAAGTGGGCAGATTAGCAAGGCGAGGCCAGGAGACCCATTTCAACAATAGTGTGCTCAAAGATGGTGACAGTGCAGTGTGTCAAATTGGGGCTCCACCACTCAGACTCAGCAGAGAGCTCCAATGACTACAAGCAAACCTCTGCTACAAGCCTTTGCACTCATTCACTTATTCACTCATTTACTGAGTCCATAAATACTTATAACTAAGTATTATGGTTACATGGTGGGGATACACAAGTCAACAAGACATAAGTGACCCTTTCCTAATGGAGCCTCTACCTGAAGACATTCCTAAGTAGGACAACTCAAGGAAGAAGAGAGCTGGAGAATTAATTGAGGATTAAGGAGATCCTGCTATTTTTTCATAAAAGGCCACAGGAAATTTCATCTGGAAATTGGGAGAGCAGCCCTTCTTCAGATATTAACTAAAGACCGTGGTCTTGCACTTCATTTCAGTAGTCCATGCCTTCCAGTTGCCTCGTCTGTCAAGAAGGAAACTAAGACCTGCAACAAATACTTCATAGTTTCTCATGACAGAAAAAAAAAGGAGTAAGGTGTGAAAGGTACAAACATTCTAAGTATTATCTCCCAAAATAGTGCACATTGATAAAATGGACCTTAAAGTTATTATACATCATATTATACATCATAATTGTACCTGAGAGTCTGTCATCGAAACATATTAAGAATACAAGATAATGAAATAAAAATGAGCAATTTTTCTATCTAAATACTAGACAACTATATTAATTAATAACATTTAATGGCTTGCATGGAAGAACTCACCAAATTACAAATATAGTCCTTCTAGAATACTAAAAGCATAATTAAGTGTAGGCTGAAATAGAAGCACCAGTGAACCCTTACCTGTTGATGTACAAACAACGTGATTATGTATAAGGAATAAAATACAATTTAAAATAGTCATTTCACATCATTAAGCAAAATTCAGAATGTGCTAAGAAATCACTCTGTTCTAGAGAGAGCTGTGCCTTCTTCACCTGCAATTTCTTTAACTGAAACTGGAACTATCATCTCCCTTCCCTAACTCACTGGTTCTTGTTACACCAAAGAAATGTAGCCAACTGGAAATAATGAGCAGTTGTCCTAACTGTAGAGATTAAACCAATTTTAAGCATTTTTACATAAAGCACATATCACAAGATGCACTGCACAGCATTATTCACCTGAGGTCAGATTCTTACCTTTTCCTTTTCCACATAGGTTAACAAGCACTGTGTATATAAGAACTTCACCTTCAAAGTTATCTGATTGCATGCCATAAACAATTTGAGATAGTAAAGGGGATCCAGTTGTGGTGGTTCATGCCAGTAATCCCAGGGCTTTGAGAGGTCGAGGCAGGAGGATCAGTTGAGGCCAGGAGTGTGAGACCAGCCCAGGCATCATATTACGATCCCGTCTCCAGAAAAAATAATCCTACTTCTAGGTGTCTGTCTACCCAGAGGAAAAGAAGTCATTTTACAAAAAAGATACTTGCACACTCGTGTTTATAGCAGCACCATTTGCAATTGCAAAAATACAGAACCAGCTCAAATGCCCATCAATAAATGAAGAGATACAGAATATCCTCTCATTTTATAGATATACATATTATACCATGAAATACTACTGTATATATATAGTTATATATATGTTAAATAGATACACACACACACACACACACACACACACACCATGGAATACTATTTAACCATAGAAAAGAATGAAATAATGGGATTTGCAGCAACCTGGATTGGAGACTATTATTCTAAGTGAAGTAACTCAGGAATGTAAAACCAAACATTGTATTTTCTCACTCATATGTAGGAGCTAAGCTATGAGGATGCAAAGGCATAAGAATGATACAATGGACTTTGGGGACTCTGGGGAAAGGGTGTGGGGGGTGGTGAGAGACAAAAGACTACACATTGGGTACAGTGTACATTGCTTAAGTGATAGGTGCACCCAAATCTCAGAAATCATCACTAAAGAACTTATTCATGTAACAAAATACCACCTGTTCCCAAAAAATCTATTGAAATAAAAAAAACCAAATAAATAAAAATATTAGCAGGCATAGAGGTACACAAATGTAGTCCCAGTTACTTGGGAGGCTGAGGTGAGAGGATTCTTTGAGCCCAGGAGTTCAAGGATGCAGTAAGCTCTGGGTGACAGAGCAAGGCTCTGTCTCCAAAAAAAAGAAGAAGAAAGAAAGTAAAGGGCTAATTGGATACCTCACTTTCTAAAGTAGTATGATACCTAGTATGTAATGCTCTTTTAGCATCCTTTAAAATATGCCTAATCTCTTACCTCTTCCCACTTAGTTTCCTGGATTAGAGGCCATTTAAATGCCTCTACAAACCCCAGGCACCATTATTTCTGGAGATCAATTATATCAAACATTAAAATACACCATGTCACACATTAAATGCAATCATTTTGCTGTAAAACTTTTGAAAGAATTTTTGTTTTTAAAACTAATTTTTGTTTCTGAAACACTTAGGCCTCAAGTAATACACCAAATTCACAATCAGCTGTGATTTCTAAGCAATCAACATGCACATTTGAACTGTTTTCAAATGTAATGACGATTTTTATGAGTACTCTTTTTGACGATGAATGACGCTGACACAACATTGCATTTGTTTATATTTGTTAATCTGAGTTTGGTACTTTTTGTCATTTACAACCAATGTAATTATAATCAGACCTTAAATATTTTCCTAAGTCTATGAAACCTATAAGCTCTGGAGTGCTTTGGTTCTCAATGCTGGCATGGCCCCACCCACATCAGCCCCAGATAGCATTTTCACCAAAGACCCGGTCTGAAAGTCTCTGGAGACTGAGCCACCAAAAACCCAACCCAGTGGCTGGGCATGTGAAATGCTGCCTTGTCTTCTCTGGTTGAAACCTGGCGTTGGCCAGTCTTGTGGCAAGCAGTCCACATGTAGGTAGAAGGGATACTTTCTCTGAGCCCTCAGAACTCCTCAATGCCTGGTAGCTACATTTGGCTCCTTGTTTGGAACATTTATTTTTTACATCTTTCAAATAAAATCCTTTCAAGGTCCAGTTGGATGTTAGAGGAATAATATGAACTGACTACATTCCCTCTCATTCACACATACACACACACACACACACACACAAAGCACTCAGAGGAAATAGTCTTCAGAATAGATACAATGTATAGCTCTTAACATCTCATATTCAGTCTTTAGAGGCTTCTCGAAGGCAACTACTGCAGCTAATAAATAGCCCTGGATCCCCACAAGGAGGGAATTATGCTGGGGCCAGAAGTCTCCTAGTCCACCACTTCCAATGCTATAGACTCTCATCCTTTCTACTGTACCACTTTAAAGGTGAAATGTCTGGAAAATTTGGAAAATCGTGGGAGTAATTATGGCATATTCATATGATTTAAAATTCCATGGAGATTTTCAATATTTACAATTCTAATTTCTTTGCGGATGACATTAAATTTCTAAGGCAATGGCACCATTAATCCTTAAAATGTATATACCTTACATTGGGATCTGATGCTGTGCCTCTGTAAGCATCTCCCTAATCCAATCTCTCACTTTATATTTAAAATTGGTTGAGCCCCTATCTATGCCAGGGACCATACTGAATCCGGGTGAGTACAGCAGACCCAGTTCCTGGGAACAAAAAGGGCAACTATTGCGACCCATTGTAGTGTTTTATATATGTGTTTCTCCGAAACTAATTTAAGCCCATTTTACTGAAATCCAATCCCATTGCTTTTTGTTCTGCCCACAGAGTAGGTAAATAGCAGCCAACCACTATCCTTTACAAGATAGCTTTCCTGATACTTGAAATACTCAAGTTCTTTTCTCTTGTTCAAAATGAACATATTTTTTTCTGTAAAGAAAATAATGTTACATTTGATGTATGCAACAAGCCAATATAACTCCTTTGCCTCGTCATCACCTTGTCATTGATATGAAAATATGGAATATAAATTTTCAGTCATGTTGAAAGGATAAAGCAAAAGATAGTCCCATGTGATCAACCAGTTTCTTAAGCATTAAAGTATACACTAAACCTGATATTGCCATTCTAAGAAAATGCACTATAATGAAACAAAAATTTTGCATCACTGCGCTAGCAGAGGGAAAAATAACTAATAGTCTTTATCGCTTATGACTCATATCAGAGTGCCCTGCCCCTAAAGAAATCAAGACACACTGTCACTGAACCACATTATTATCCCTTAAGAAGACTATAAAATGTGTACATCATTCATTCGTTGACATTGAACTTGTGCCAAAACTATTAAGAGCACATATTAATAGACATCCCAAACGTGTAGGAATGAATACAGAATAAAACACAAAATGAAATTGGTATTCACTACTAATTTGTCTTTTATAAATGATTAAGTAAAGCATTTGAAGGAAATAAAAGGGCAATAAATACCCTTTTATCGCAAACGGGGGGATTTCTCTTACTCCGGGCTTGCATACAACCAGTTTAGAAATATGCACAATTGCCTATGGTCAACATCATATCACTGCCAGATCACACATTAAACAGTTAACCACTATTATTATAAAAGTGACTTCCTTGACCTCATATTTTGGTCTGGCTAGGAATTCCTGTAGTTTCCCAGATCGGCTGTTACACAGTGCCAATCTTGTGCTGTGCCTGTCAATTTGTACCAGTTTAAGTGACCGATGCCTCACAGAGCTTACTCTAAAACACGCTTATATGCATATGAATAGCATAAATTCAAGAAATATGATCATAGTTGTCCTTGCAGCGCTTTTTAAAATCTGAAGTCTATGCGTTGGTTTGTGTTTTTTTTTTTTATAGCTAAGGTACAGTGTGTGTTATTTGGCAGCTGAATTTGACATGAAAATATAAAAGGTTTGGGCAACCACATATTTGGAAATAGAAATCTTTCCTGAAAACATGGCTTTGGTTTTTAAACACAGCTAAATTTCTGGAAACTTCAATTTGTTAAAGACAGCCAAGACTTCAATCATATTTAACATATTCCTGGGGTTTACATATAGTGTTTCAAAGTAATAAACAACATCTTGTTTGGAGTAGCACGAAGAAAATGAGGCAAGCACTTCTTTAGAGTAAAAGCTCTACTTTTAAAAATAGTTTGGAGACTCATTCTTATGTTGGTAAAATCACAAAACACTATTCAGCAAACAAAACATGATGAGCTCAATTCAAGTTGGTAAACATTTTTAGCTGGCTTCATTTGTAGTAAGAATTTTAATGTAACCATGACTTCAAGAATGCATCCCTTATAATGGAAACTTAAGGGGTAAAACTTTTTTTAATTGTTAATAAGAACAATGGTGTCAAATTTGCACTTGAAAATCAGAAGAGATGTGATGACAACAGTAAATTGATTGTTTGAACAATTTTAAAAATCACATTACAGTGCACTAAAATGCATCTGCATTTAGTCACTAACACTTTCACTGCAATGACCAAAAAGCTTACAGGCCTGTTTCACCAGCAGAAAATATTCTCCCTCCTAAGGTAGGGTCTATATGTACCATACTTCCAGCATGTGAAACTTGCCTGCAATCTGTAAATCCCTCACATACTTTTGCCTCATTGGTTCAAACATAAGAGTGATGTCTAAAAACCCTTAAGTCACTTAGTAAGAATAACAAACACTTTCCAAGAAGCAAAACATGATGAGTCGAAATAAAACCATCCAAGGAAAGAAAGACATGGGGAGCTTTCTCTATGCTTTGTATAAGATGTCAGGTCAAATTTCACTTAACCATGCTTTCTCCTCAAACAGGAGCTCAGAGAACAGAATGATCTTCATAAGAACACTCATGGACGCACATTCAGATAACGTATGGCAACTCATCTACTTAATAAACATACAAACATCTTGCTCCTGTGATAAATATTCCTTTATTTTGACTGCATGTTATTCTTAATTTTTAGGCAATAAATATTTTGATAGGTGAAACATAAGAATTTATTTAAAAATTGAAAAGTTGGTGTCATGTTATGCTTCTTTCTCACCACCTGTGTTCAAAACCACTATTGAAGTGGACCTCAGAATAGAAAGACCTTAGGTCTAAATTTGCCTGGGACAGTCTTGATCTGAGTCTCTTTACCTGAAACAATTAATAATGCCTCTGTTCCAGCTCAAAAGTCTTCCAATCTGGATGATAAACTGCATGCACATTTTTCTTTCATTTTTTATTTTTGGTTTTTTGTTTGTTTGTTTTTGAGACAGAGTCTTGCTCTGTCACCCAGGCTAGAATGTGTGCAGTGGTGCAATCATAGCTCACCAAAGGCTCAAACCCCTGGTCTAGTGATCATCCAACATCAGCCTCCCAAGTAGCTGGGACCACAGGCACATGCCACCATGCCTAGCTAATTTTGTGTAGAGACAGGATCTCCCAGTGTTGCCCAGGCTCGTCCTCCCACCTTGCCACCCCTCTAATAAGGTAAAGGATGACACCTACTTGATACAAATTCCAGGGCACCAAGTAACCAAGTATATTTCCATGAACCACACAAGAGAGTCTGAACTTTCCCAGCTATAGTACAAGTTCCTCAGTACTAGATTACATTTTTATTTAACTATATGTCCCATGAACTAACACAGTGTCCAGCATATAGCAAATGCTAAGTAAATGTTATTCTGGTATATCAGCTCTCCAGCCCCATATCATAATTTAGTTTACAGGGATCTTGATTGCCTTTCCCTTCCATAAGATAGCACACTGACCCATTATATTGATGGTATTACACTGACTAGACCTAGTGAGGGAAAAGTAGCAACTATTCTGGACTTACTGGTAAGACATTCACATCTGAGAAGGTGGGAAATAAATCCAAATAAAAATTTTTTAAAAATTCAATTAAAACCCATTGTTTTTATTGTGAATATGCCCCTATTTTTTAATAGAAGATGGAAGCCTAGAAGAGCCTACACTAATATCTATTTTTAAGATATATCTAGCCTATGCTAAATGTCTGTCATTAAGATAGTGACATTCTATCTTAATGAAATAGCTAGGCATCCAGTGGTAGGGGGCATGCCAAGATATCCCTTCTAAGGTAAAGAACAAGTTGTTGCATCTGGCCCCTACTACAAGCAAGAAAAAGGCACATTTATTGAGCCTATTTGGATTTTGGAGGCAATAAATTTCTCACTTGGGCGTGTTACTAGAGTTACACACTCTAGCCCATTTACTGAATAACCTGAAAAGCTGGTAGTGTTGGACCCAAAATAAGAGAAGGCTCTGCAACAGATTTAGGTTGCTGTGCAAGCTGCTCTAACACTTGGGCTATATGATCTGGCAGATCTAATGGTACTTAAAATGTCAGTGGCAGACACGGATGCTGCTTGAGCCTTTGGCAGACCTCCATAGGAGAATCAAGAATCAAACCTTTAGGATTTTGGAGCAAGGCCCTGCCATCATCTGCAGATAACTACTCTCCTTTGAGAGAGAGCATTTGGCCTTAGAGGAAATTGAATGCTAGACCATGGGCCATCAAGTTACCAGCTGACCTGAGCTACCCATCATGAACTGGGTTTCAGCTAAGTTATCAAGCCATAAAGTTGGGAATGCACCACAACACTGCAACATCAAATAGAAGTGGCGCATTACACGATGAGGCCTGAGCAGGCCCTGGAAGCATAAGTAAGTAACATGAAATGGCCCAAATGTCCATAGTCCCCACTCCTGCTCTTCTACCTTCTCTCTCCCAGCATGCACCTGTGACCTCATAAGGAATTCTCTACAATCCAGACTCAGGCCTGGTTTACAGATGGTTCTGTATGAGATGCAGGCACCACACAAAAGTGGACAACTACAGCACCACAACTTCTCTCTAAGACATCCCTGAAAAACAGTGGTGAAGGAAAATTCTCCCAGTGGGCAAATCTTTAGGCAATGCACCTGGTTGTGAACTTTGCTTGCAAGGAAGTACAGCCAGACATGCAATGATATACCAATTTATGGGCCATAGACAATGATTTGGCTGGATGGTCAGGGACGTGGAAGAAACATGACTGGGAAATTAGTGACAAGGAAATTTGAGTAAGAGGATAGGCCTTTCTGAATTGGCAAGAACTGTGAAGATATGTTTGTCCCATGTGAGTGCTTACCAAAGGGTGACCTCAGCAGAGGAAGATTTTAATAATTAAGTGGTTAGGGTTACTTGTCCTGTGAAATGCTCTTCCCTGCTACAGCCTGCTCCCTGACTATCTTCAGGACTCCACATACTTCTCAGTGAGGATTTTCCTAGACATCTGATCTAAAGTTCCAGCCTCTTCCCCTTCACTATCCTCTTTCTCCACTTTAGGCTTCTCCATCACACTTATCATTACCTAATATATTCTATATTTTGCTTATTTGTTTTTTATGTCTTACTCATTCAAATGTAAGCTCTTTGGGAGGAGGAATTTTTGTCTGTTTTTGTCTTCTGCTGAATTACTAATGCCTGGAATGGGGTTTGGCACAAACGAGGCTCCATAAATAATTATGCATTTAGTGAATTATCATTAATAGTAGCAGTAATCATATTACTATTGCTATCTATTTATAGTCTGTATAATCTAAAGATCAGAGCTAAGCACATTGCATCATTTTATCATTGAGCTTTTTATTTGTTTGAGATGGAGACTCGCTCTGTTACCCAGGCTGAAGTGAATCTTGGCTCATTGCAATCTCTGCCTCTCAGGTTCTGAGGCTACAGGTATGCACTACCATACCAGGCTAATTTTTGTATTTTTTTTTTAGTAGAGAGAAGTTTCACCATGTTGGCCAGGCCAGTCTCAAACTCCTGGTCTCAAGTTATCCACCCACCTCAGCCTCCCAAAGTGCCTTATTATTGAACCTTGACAGTAGCACAGGGCCATGAGTGATAATATGCCCATATCACAGATGGAACAACTGAGACCAAAAAAAAAAAACCAAAACTCAGAATTCAGCAAAGATCATACTCCTAGTAAGTGGAGGGTTTGAGAGAGAAATTACCCCCAAACCTGTGCTCCATCCAGTGGTACATTCTGCCTCTCACACTGATGTTAATGCCTTATTGAAAACTTGCATACTATTTACTCTGAGGACCACAAACAGCAGTTATTATTATCATTCAGTCACTCATGTATGTGTTTGTCTTTGTCTTATACCTGTCTTTTAAGCACTAATTAGGCGCTGAGATAGTTACAAAGACAAGGTCTCTCATACCTTACAGTCCAGCAAAGATCAAAACAAAGGTCCTGCCATGTAAATAGAAATATAATAGATTTATGGGCTTCAGTTGGAGACAAAGGAAAGAAGGCAGTGGCCCCAGTGAAGACAAGAATGAAGGCAAACCCTTCCATGTAATTTTATCTAAGATCAACTCTGGTTGATTCAAAGGAGCTGAAAAAGTGCTCCTATAACTACTTTAATGATGATGCCCTTCCATTCTCATCTCCCCAACGTTTTCATTATAAATATGCACCTATTTTTTAATGGAAGATGGAAGCCTAGAAGAGCCTATAATAAATATCTGTTTTTAAAGGGAATTTCTTATCTAAAAGAAGAAATCATCTGTAAGCATCTCCAACCATCATCATAGGAGAAAAAATAGTATGAAACATTAAATATTTCACTAAATCCTTATTCCTGTAGTCTAACAATAGACAAATGTCAGGTGAAAAGAGGAAGGTCAGTATTTTCAAACTATTTGCCTGAACAATTCACAGTTTGCGGACTCTGACTCTCAAAATTCTTATTTTTTAAAAAAGGGAAAAAAATAAAAAAACATGAAGATACTTTACAGTATTTTTCAGAAAAATAAATTTTGCTATATTCCCTAAGCAAGCAGAAAGTGATAAGGTGTAGTCATTTTGGTAATAAACCTCAAGATAAGACTTTAAAAGTTGAAAAGAAAACATATATGGAGTCACAGCTAGATATGCCTAGGAGAACTTTGAAAGTATGACCTGGGAGGGTCAGAGAAGTCTTTGGCTTCTTATTTTATATAATTTTATAACTATTAGTATGTGGGGGGATTGGTATTTTTCAAATAAAAAAGAAACCAGTCAAGGCTAATATTGAATGCTTTTATATGTACATATAGTAGCATACAAAAAGGAAGTCCACTGTCAATGAATACGTTGATTTATATAACAGACACCTTTATTCAGGGTTAGCAGGAAGTGCTATAGCACAGTGGTTAGAAGTGGGGGTTTTTAAGTCAGACAGACTTAGAAATGATCAAAATAGACAGAGACTAGACTTGACTGTATGCCACGATCTTATCGGTTATGAAATGGAAAAATATATAATTTGCCTTTTTGAAACCTATTTTCCCATCTGTAAAATGGGGATAACAATACTAATCTTTTTGTTTTGTCATTAAGATTTTAGAAGCTGGCTAGGTGCAGTGGCTCACACCTGTCATCTCAGCAATTTGGGATACTGAGGTAGGAGGATCGCTTGAGCCCAGGAGTTCAGACCAGGCTGGGCAACACAGTGAGATCACTGTCTCCACAAAATTTTTAAAAATTATCCAGGCTAGGGGACAGAGTGAGACCTTGGCAAAAAAAAAAAAAAAGTTTAGAACTTAATATGCTCGGTACTTAATATGCTCGGTACATACTATGCCTGGAATTAAAAACAATTATTGCTGTGGGAGATTACAGTTTACGAGAGTAACCAGTAATTCTATAATAGCATTAAATTCCCCAAATGTAGACATAAAAGTTCAGGAAAAAGAAAGAAACTGATAACAGACTTAGAAAAGCCAGGATCTGATAATAAGGTTGCTCAATTACTCAGATATTGGTTAGGATAATAATGATACTAAATTTACATCCTGTTTCTAAAGATGTGTGCTTGCTCTTCTAGCTTCCTAAACAGTCAACAGTCTCAAGAGACTGGTTCTTGAGACTTAACCATTATGATTAAAAATAATAGATGATATTGAAAGCATCTGGTTCAGCAAATGCTCTCAGGACTGAAAAGTCAAGGTACTAATGTTGTTTTTTAAGATAACACAAAGTGCCAAAAGGAATGCCGACTGAATTTCTAAAAGGTAGAGTGTTTAACACAGAGAAATGAGGAGTTATTTTTTAGAGTTAGAGGAGATTCCATTGAAATTTGTCACAGTTAAGAACCAAATCAAGACAAGAAAAAAAAGTGATACAAATAAAAGTGCTTAAGCAGAGATTTTTAAAGCAAGGTGTTTAAACAATTAGTGGAAATCTCTATATGTTTATGTAATAAAATCACACACAATAAACAGAAATAACAAGGTTAGGCTAAAAGGAAAATGACAGACAATAAACTTGCAATGTACAAAATATTTCAAATAATCCTAAATGTATTTTTTAAAATATTAAACATAGCCTTATGATGAAAGAATAATTTTTTTTTAAGTCAGGTTGGGGAGAGGGCAGGGATTTTACAATGGAGAGGCATAGATTATCTTGCTGTCTCAGCAATTATTGTCATGAAGCAATTTTGCTTTCCGATTTTGTAAAAAGAGCATTTGAGCAGTGTACATATATCAGAAGAAATGATTGTGTGCTGAGGAGTAAAGCTGGCACACTGGGCTTTTATTCCTTTCCCACCACTACAGGGGTCTAATCACATCAAGGACATATCTGCAAAGGTGGGCCGAAGTAGTGATAGAGGAGCTACCATCTTTGTGGTGAAATGCAAGGGATCCTTCCTCCTCCAAGAAATCTGCCTCCGTCAACCAATCATAGAAAGACTCTTTGTTGTAGAGATAAATGAAACTATGGCCTTATTTCCATAGCACCACTTACGCTACCTGAGAGGAGACAGAGCACTCTGGATGTGTGGATTCTCCTGACCCTGATTTTCTCCACTTGCCCATTAGCGCAGATTAGTTTACTGTTCACATTGCCCCCTAGACACTAGGCATAGACAACATGAGCAAGTGAACTGTAACAGAAACAAGGCTTTGATGAGAACGGGAAGTGGGCTAGGGGTAGGGCAGAGTAAAGGAATAGCATAGGGCATCAGGCCAGAAAAAACAGGCTCTGATGTACATACGGCGTCCATATTTTCCAAACCAAAACTCATGACACATAGCTTGACAAGTACGATTGTGCTTATGGGAACAACAGGACAGAATATTTACAACCCAGGGTTGCCCTGGAAAATCTAGGATATATAAACACCACATCCATAAAGGCATTGAAAGTGGGAAGGCTAACATAACCTACTTTAGAATTCTGCAAGTGCTGGCCCGCACATGTGAAAGTTAGAGTGTTAAGTCACCCTAGTCTATTTATTTCTATCACAAACACGTTACATATTTTTGACACACTTAGGGTCTCTATTCCAAAGACTTGCCTTAAGAGTAGCAGGTGATATCTGAATGAAATAGATGTTTACAGTTGAGTAAAAAAGCGTGCATCATGTCAGATTACACTGTTTGCCAAACTAGTCTGCCCAGGACTTACAGGAGTACTAAATTCACCCGGAGACTTCAATGTAATGCAAAAGAAAAATATCTCAGAGAGCCTGTGGAATCTTGCACACAACGTTCAGGTTAGGATCCACAGGTTTGCAGAAAGAAAGAAAATTAATCAAGTCAAATGTGTGTCATTTGTTTCTTTCCATGTAATTACTTGCATGTGAGAGTCATTGTTTCTTATAAGATCCCCCTCAAAAATACTTTAGTGAAAGTTACTCGTAGAAAGGAAAACAAAGGTCAGTAACCTAATATCCCCAAGCAACCCTACAACAACAAACCAGGGAGGATTAAAAAAAAAGTGAAGAAATGCTCTGACTGGGAAAAAGATCTTCATTTATTTATTCTTTCAACAGTGAATAAAAGTTATGATTTTGCCAATAACTATAAATTGATAGTGCGAAGAGTAAATGAGGAGACCACATAAAAGATCAAAGCAACCTTTTATGTGAGGTCAGAAACTTTTTAAAAACTGGAAATATATCAAATACAATACGTCAAATTTGTCATGACACCTTACAAATTGACATCTGGGAAAATGCCTCAGAGATGACCTAAGTAAGGGAAATCTCCTCTCTTTCAGATGAGGAAACTGAGGCACAGCAGCATGTCCAAGATTACCTGATTGGCTGTAACTGAGTCAGGATAAAACCCCACCTCCTGCAGAGTTTACAGACAAGTTTACTCATCTGTAAAATGACAGGGCCGAACTCTGAGGTCAATGCCAACCATAACATCCTGCAATGCTATATTGATTGATTGCTTTGTAATCTACTTATTTGTATTTTGGCACTTAAATAAAGGTAAAGCTGCCAGTTTGACATATTTCTAGCCCTTAGAAAGCTGACCTGACAGTAAAGCCCTTCCAAAACATTTATAGAGACAATGTTATGAACAATTTGCAGAATTTCATAAGGTGACACATTTCGAAGCACAGTGCAGTTAAAGGCAGCCTGAATGGATACATGCGAGGGAGGTATTTTTTTTTTTAATTTTCGAGATGTCACTGTCAAGGGAGACATATGCCAAATGGTAACATCGGCTTCTGTTTAAAACAAAAAATCCTCTAAAAAAGGCATAAAGAGCAATGAAAAACATGACACGAAAATAAAAATGAAACATCTAAAGCAGATATTGAGAATAAGAAAATAAAAACAAAAAAAGACAAAAAAAAATAAAAAGAGAATAAGAAAATATATTGATTAAGTACTTGGTGTTTAAAGGCATCCGATGTCTCTGCCTTTCCATTATACTTGCCTCCACAGCATAGCCATGCTGAGGTTTCCCAATATTCAACAAACTAGCATAAATCCTAGGAAAATACTCTAAAATCAGAGTATATAAATCAGAATATAAAATTGAAATATATTTAAAAATCTTCTAGTTATGATCTTTTTGTTTATCTTTATTGTGGATTCTTAACCGCATTTCATTTAGTGCTAAGGTAGATTTTATGTAGTAAGAGAAAAAACAGCTTCATGGCATAAATATTAAATTAACAAATGAATGGCCAGACTGTTAAAAGCAGGAATAGCCAGTTAATTACTGTATTTTTAAAAAATCATCCAGTCAGATGTAGAATACTTTACATATATTATAGGTAATATGATTTAAAAAACCATATGCCTGTAATCCCAGAATTTGGGGAGGCTGAGGCAGGTGGATCATCTGAACTTAGGAGTTCAGGATCAGCCTGGGCAACATGGCAAAACTCTATCTCTACTAAAAATACAAAAATTAGCCAGGCACCATGGCACGTGCTTTAGTCTCAGCTACTCTGGAGGCTGAGGCAGGAGAATTGCTTGAGCTTGGGAGGTGGAGGTTGCAGTGAGCTGAGATTGCTCCATTGCACTCCAGAGTCAGACCCTGTCTCTAAATAAATAAATAAGTGAAAACACAATAAGCAAGTTGAACAGAACATTCTTTCTTTTGTGGGTCACAGTGTACCTTTTTCATAACATAGAGAATTAGCCAAATTATCTATGCTACCAAAATTATGACTGGAAGCAGCCGAGAAAGCAAAAGTACTTGGGAAAAAATTGCTGGGTAGTCTGGTTGTCTGGTTACCTGGCAAACTTCCCCACACTGTCAGATAACGAGGTAAATTTTTAGATCTCTTCAGAAAATGTATTTTCCTCATATTGATAGTAGTACATACATTTTTATAATTAAACAGACCTGGTTTTGAACTCGTTGCTTATTATTTGAACTCATTATTGTTCATTCTTGGGCAAATTACTTTACTCAGGGATTATATCGCTGTATGAAAAATTGAAAGAATAATGTCTGACTCACTAAATTTTTTAATGATCAAATTTGACAGTGTCCAAAAACTAGCTGTCATGGTGCATAGCACACAGAAAGCATCCAGTAAGTGGGGACAGTCATAGTAGTGGTAGTAAGAATAGTGATGGTCCTTATCTTTTCTTTGATTGACACATGCTGTCATGATATTAACATAGGTTTTGAGTTCAGAGAGTTTGGTTTGAAGCCAGACTCTACTCTCAGTGGTTGGGTGCCAAGATAATTTCTCTGGTTTCAATTTCTTCTTCTGCAAAAAATGAATAGCAAAATTCCTGAT
The DNA here is from genome assembly GCF_030222135.1 of Aotus nancymaae. Taxonomy (NCBI): domain Eukaryota; kingdom Metazoa; phylum Chordata; class Mammalia; order Primates; family Aotidae; genus Aotus; species Aotus nancymaae. The sequence continues at coordinate 67,527,237 of NW_026988442.1, forward strand.
TCTTAACTGCTATTATGAAAATTAAATGAGATAATATATGTTAGTGCTACATAGTGCCTGGCACAATGGGAGGGATAATAAAGAAATATTCATTCCCAACAGTTCTTGTCCCCACAGCTCCCCACTCATGCCTCTTCATTCATTTAATGTACTGAGCCCTGGGCACTGTGCCCTCAGGATACAAAAGGAAAAAGAATATCCATCCTTATTTCAAGAAAGGGAAAGGGAGGAGGGGAGAAATATAGAGAGAAAGAGAGATTAAAGGATGTGGTGACAAATACTTTAAAAGAGATTTAAACCAGGGCTTGGGAGCACAGAAGAAGAAAAAATAAAGATTTCTTTCAGAGTCTCTAAAGATCTTAAAAATTAACTAGGCCACTTAACCCATTAAGATGGTTATAAACAAAACAAAAACAGCAAATAGCAAGTGTTGGCAACGATATGGAGAAATTGGAACCATTCTGATTCTGCATTACTGATGGGAGTTAAAAACACTGCAGCTACTGTGGAAAACAAGTTGGAAGTTCCTCAAAAAGTGAAACACAGAATTAAGACCTAGCAATTCCACTCTTAGGTATATACCCAAAATAAGTGACAGCAGGTGTTCAAACAAAAACTTGCACACAAATGTTCATAGCAGCACCATTCACAATTGCCAAAAGATGGAAAAAATGCAACTGTCCATCAACAGATGAGTAGATAGATAAACGGTAGTCTATCCACACAATAGAATATTATTGAGCCATAAAAAGGAAGGCAGTACTAAGGCATGCTAAAACATGAATGACCTTTGGGAACATTGTGTTAAGTAAAAGAAGCCAGTCATAAGAGACCATGTATTACGTGATTCCATTTATGTAAAATGTCCAGAATAGGCAAATTTACAAAGACAGAAAGTAGATTCGTGGTTGATTGGAGCTGAAGGAGATGAAGGGATGGAAGAGGGGAGTTGTGACAGCTAAAGGGCACAGTGTTTCTCTATGTGATGATGAAAATATTCTAAAATTGTGTTAATGATTGGGCATATATCTGTGAATATATTAAAAACCATTGAATTACATGCTTCGAATGGGTGAATTATACGTATGTAAATTGTATCTCATTATAGCTGTTTATTTTTTAATTTGTTTTCAAAATAGAAAGCTAGAAATAAAAAAAAAAAAAAAATCAGTTTTTTAGGAGCTTAGCCAAACTCCTGCTAGATCCAGTATGGATAGTGGCCATAAGTGCCACTCCGGTGCTAGAGCTGAAAATAAAACAAAACTGGGAATGTGTCAGACAGTGATAGAAAGAATGGAAAACCATGCACAAAGCCCAGGAGGCAGTGCTTGGCTTTCACAACCTCTATGACATCGAGACATTGATAGGAAGTTGGAACATAGGGAACATGTCAGGAGAACAAGGCTAGATATAAGCCACTATGGAGTTTGGAATCACAGACCCAGAATATAGGCGTGGCCTCAAAAGCAGGCTTCAGGATGACTCTGCCACCCACTGGGTATATTTACAGGCAAATTACGTCATTGGATATATGTTTGTGACATTATATAAACGGATATTCTCTGTAAAATGGGAATAAACCTCACAAGACACTGTAAGGATGTAATGAAGCAATACAGGTAAAGCAAATAATGTAGACCCTGGCAAACAGAATGCAGTCAATAAATATTAGCTCTTTGAGCCTGTTGGAAGCCAAGAGAGTTTAAAATGAGAAATTTCCACTTATCAACAAAATGTTATAGCAGATGATAAAGGTTTCAAGCTTTTTGAACTTTTGAGTAATTTGTACACATTACCACTAATTTAACTTCCTCTGATCCATCAAGACATACACATGGTTTTTTAAAAAATCTCTCAAGGATTATAGTAAATGTCTCTTAGACTAATGATACTGATCTCAGTATCTGGTCTCAGTAGCTTAAGCTTAGCCATAAAAATAACAAGTTTCTCTTGCTATAATATTCTAATTAAATATCCCAAACTTTATTTCAGGTATGAGCAATCCAATATTGGCAGAACTAATTCAACCAAGAACATTCTATCCAGTAAATAATAAATTCTCAGAAGCCAAAATTTCCATTTACACCTGTAAACAGAAAATTTAATTTAATGCAAATTGTTAAATAATAAGACCAGTGGGCAATGAACCATACTAAACACATCATATGAAATGGATCAGTCATGCAGCATGGTGACCAGAAAAGAAATCTGTGACATGTTCTATAGCTAAAAAGAGTATGTGTTTACACACATTCATGCACACACACACACACACACATTCATGCATACACACATACACACACATTCATGCATACACAACACACACAGAAGAAGGTGCTACCACAGAGATGTAGCATGCATATGAAAAACCGCAGAAATCCTGAATGAGTGGCTGGTTTCATTTCTCCGTATTTAAAACCTTTTGGTCATCTTCCATAGGATCATCTAACCATAAAGAATGCTATTTTATACAATGTTTGGCAGAGCAGTTGTTAGGAAGAGGAATCTTGCAAATTGCTTCATTGAAGCTAAAAATCATTAAGGAGTGGACTGAAGCATGCTCTTTATTGAGACCTCCTCCTCAAGAGAGTTCAGAAGTCACAGTCCACAAATTTAAAACTAACAAATACCTACAGAATTCTTCTAATTGTGAGACACACAAGACTACAATAACTCACTTTTTTCTACCATGAACTGGACAATAGATATGGCTTAGGCTTCAGAGATTAGGGGGAGCACTCAAGGTGCTAGATTCAGGATGTATCTTACTGTGTATCTGGAAAGCAGGTACTTGAGAAAAAAACATTTGGAAGAAAACAGGTTTGATTTTCAGAGCGTTTTCAGTTTTGTTTTGTTTTGTTTTTTTAACAAACCATCAAGTATCTGAGCTTGGAAACAATTTAAAAGGAAAAAAAAAAAACACATGGGTTATCTTTCTCCATAGTCACCAAGGTGCTGACACTCATGGCTTTTAGAACAACAAAGCAAAATTCTTAATGCTGATGTAACACGCTCTCTGGGTTCCCCAAATCTGAATAGTATGCAGACCAAAAAGTCAAGCACATTTCAGAGGCAAATTATTTGTATTTTTAAGTATGTGTTTGTACCTGTTTGCCTGGAGCTGAGCAGATTCACAAGACATGGGATTCCCCAGGGCTAAAACCAGTAAAGTCCAGGGTGAGTAAAGGGCAAATTGGTCACACTATGTGTTTGTCAATAAAAGACTAGAACTGATGTGTAATTTCAACACACACATCAGATCAACACATATGTATAGAAATAATTTTAAAATAATACCATTCAAAAAATTAAAATGTGAAATATTCAGCTAAAATATACATTAATTATTCATCAGTTCTCCCCATCATCCTTAATTTCCATTTCCTTGATGCCAATCAAATTAAAGGAAATTTTCAGGTATACTGTTTAATCAGAAAGACCCAGGGTCTACCTAAGAACTCACCCCAAGCCCACTGGCCCACCACCACTTGGAAAATTTTTTAAAAATAAATTTTAACGTAACATCATTTCTATACTGATTTTTTAATTAATTCACATCAAATTTACATTAACATGCAATATTGATAGGATTAAGAAAATAAAAATATTATCTGGAATATGGCTTTAACCCAACCTAAATAAAAACATCAGATCGTCTTCTTTATTACATTAATTAGACTTAGCATTTTCCCCTTGTTAAGAGACTTGTTAATAAGACAAAAATAATAAAAAGAAAAAAGTTTTTATATTTACCCACTTAATTACTCCTCACCTACTTCTTCATATCTTTAAGAAAAATTAGAATATAGATTAGCAAAAAAGGTTGTTTCTTTCCATATTCACTATAGGTATATTTGTTTTCTCAGTTGATTACTTCCAAATTTCCAAATATGTCTGCTATAAATACTTTATTACAAAGTATTTCTACATAATTAATTAAGAAGTAGTGATAATGTAGCACTACTTCATCCAAAGATCTACAGGCATATGGAAAATACTGTGAATTACCAAATAAGTCCATTGAGTGAAACATAAAGTAAAAATGAGTTTAAGAGACAGCTAGACATGTTTATGTAGGCAAAGGGGTTGGAAGATATGCTGACAACATGAAGAGGTGTGTTGCAATGCACTTGAAGGAGACAAGCCATTGGGCCAACCGTCCCTTTTCTATACAGGAATTCCTTATGCTCTCATTAGTGTCTCACATGTAGGCAGCTGCGTTATTAAAATTTGGCCGTAAACTTGAGTCAACAAAAGAGTCTGTTGTCTCCATTTTTTTCTTTCTTTACATATTCAATACACAAACACATACATGCAAAAGTTTCAACTTTTGTTCAGGCAAGTATTTTATGTCCAGATGTCAGATTTTTGTGACTCATGGCCAAGGATGAAGGAAGGGCTTTGTGAACAAGCTTGTTCTGATCATGTCCACCTCGGACAAGTACATGTTCATGGCACCTCACTTGCATAAATATAACATTCTAAACTGTCCTTTCAACGGTCACCTTTAGTACTGAGTCAGGCCTGAGGTTTCTATTGCAGAGTTTCTTTGGAGAGAAAATGTTTTAAGGGTTAGAGAAAAAGATCAGTTCTTTTCATTCCTTTATCTTTTCTCATATTTTAAAATATGCCATCAAAGAAGATTTTGGAGAGGATTGGTTAGATGCCAAGAGTTTCACTGACCCTTTTAGTTGTTGCCATTTTACATTTCTTGCCTCAGGAACTGGTTGAGCTTTTGAACCCATTCACATTTAATTTATATGATGTGGGCATAACCTGCATCTGAATATAAATACCAAACAAACACCTGCATTAGCACTTTACAACTAACAAGCACTTGGATCCCCACTGTCTCATTTGCTCTAAATCACAAATCTATTAGGTTGGCGCTATTATCTTTTACTTATAGGTTAGAAACTGAGGCCCGGCGAAGCTAAGTGACTTGGCCACGTTTACTTGCTCAAGTGGTAAGTGGCCAAGTTAAAATGGTGCTGCCTGACCCGGTCTTTATTACAATACACCTGGGAACGTACATATGGGAGCAAATAAATTTCCATTTTTATGTGAGTTTTAAAAATAAAGTTGGGCAAAAAGATAAACAATGAGCTTGTGTCTATGAGGTCCATTTTGAAACACCCCCAATCCATTACACATTAAGAACATATGTACGTATGCGATTTAATTCTTTTAAGAAAATAGTAAAGAGGAAGCTGGGCCTGGTGGCTCATGCCTATAGTCCCAGCACTTTGGGAGGCCAACATGGGCAGACTGCTTGAGCCCAGGTCTTTGAGACTAGCTTGGGCATCATGGGGAAACTTGACCTCTACGAAAAACTACAAAAATTAGCTGGATGTGGTGGCACGTCCCAATAGTCTCAGCTACTCCGGGGACTAAGATGAGAGGATCACTTGAGCCTGGGGAGTCAAGGCTGCAGTGAACTGTGATGGCACCACTGCACTTCAGCCTGAATGACAGAGTAAGACACTATCTCAAAACAAAAAAAAAAAAGAAGAAAAGAAAAAATAATAAAGATGCTTAAGAAAAAAATTATTATAGTCACTAGTTAAAGATTTCTTTATATTTCTGTTATTTTTTGTATTTTGGTTAGAAAAAAATGCACAAATACTAGAGTCAATAAGTAAATCAAAATACTCAAGTTGTTTATTTATATTTTAAGCATCATACCTTTCACAGCAAAAACTCAAACCTTACCTATAATATATTTTAATGAGCTGACAATTACTGAAAATAATATTCTCCCAACAAAAGTCAAATTCACATTCAAAAGCTATTAACAGCGTTTGTTGCTAACAGAAACCTTATTCAGTATTTGGCCATGACAGATAGAACTGAGATACAAACATGATAGAGACAGGAGCAGTGGTGGCAGGAAGAGGGGGATGAGGAGTAAGAAAGAGACTGCTGCACTGAGCCTGACATATAGGAGGATGTCAAAAACCCTAAAGCCCAAAAGGAGTAGCTCCAAACCCCCAGTCCCTTCTGACACACTCATTGTGTCTGCTGTGGGGCCCATTTTGCACTCTGGTTTTCTCATGGACTAATTCCCTGGCCTGAATCCCACCCAGTTTGAGACTGCTCCCCTGATAATCTGTCTAGTCCTTGCCAATCTTCTCCTATCAAGAGTTAAAGCCTGTTCATGAGACCGCCACCCCCAGCCCGCAGCTGACTGGGGTCCTATTCCAACTGAGGGAGGCCCTGCAGCAAGTCACGAGACATTGCCTCATACTGGCAAGAAGGGCTCCTGCCCACCAATGTGAGCTCCTGGGTACTGAAATCAGCCTCTTGAGAGCTTTGTTCACCAAGGCCCTTCAGCTATTAACATTGAAACATTGGCCTTCTCCCTGTAGCTCTGATACTAGGCTTTATTCTCTCTCTCTCTTCCAGCCTACTGTGAGGTCCCAATATGCCTTTACCCCAGCCTGGAAGGGTTATAACACATCACAGGTGATTTAAACTAATTTCAGTGGTGGTTGATGGATTTCAAGGACCTGACCTCCTGTGCATTAGGAAGATCTACTCTCGCCTTCACTTTATTTTGTAGCTATCATTTGACTAGATGAGCCTGCCTTCTATACTCCCAACAGCATTCATCATACGCAGTCTGTCTTCCCTACTAGCTTGCAAGAACCAAGTCTGTCTTGATCACTGTTTTATGCTATTCCCAGCAAGGAGGCCAGCGTATAGAAGGGATGAACAAACTCTTGCTGAAGATAAATATAGGATACACATGTGCAACTGTCAAGTAACCACTAGTTTAGGGAAAGTTAGTCCCATCACATACTTGAATTTATTAATTGGCTGATAATACTAATGCATTAGCCAACACATTTACTTTAACTTCAACATATTCACCCATAGAAGCATATTTTGAAAACCTGTTTAACCAATTTCTAGGGATAGACAAGAAGATTATAAGTATCTTTGCATTCAGGTTGCTTTATAGTATATGCAGAATTTATTTTGCATCTCTGCCCTCTCAAGAGTGAATTAAAGCATGATTATATTAAATAACTTCTGTGAAATTGTTCTCCCTTCAAAAGAGTATTTGCTAAATTTGCTTTTCAAAATTCTGAGTAAAGTGAAGCAAAAGCCTTTTACTGGGGGTAGTGTTACACTCAACAACAGAACTACAAAAAATATGTTTTTGGGGGGACTAACATTATTTACCAGAAAAAAATTCCAGAAAATTACTGTAACAGCCAGGCACGGTGGCTCATGCCTGTAATCTCAGTACTTTGGGAGGCCAAGGTGGGTGGATCACAAGGTCAGGAGTTTGAGACCAGCCTGGCTAACACGGTGAAAACTCGTCTCTACTAAAAATACAAAAATTAGCCGGGCTTGCTGGCGGGCACCTGTAATCCCAGCTACTCAGGAGGTTGAGGCAAGAGAATTGCTTGAACCCTAGAGGCGAAGGTTATAGTGAGCTGAGATCATGCCACTGCACCCCAACCTGGGCAACAGAGTGAGACTCCATCTCAAAATAAATAAATAAATAAAAAGAAAATTACTGTAACATATTCAGATAGTCTTATTATGCTTACTTAAAACTAAAAGAATTTTATTAATTTATCACAAAAATGACACTTTTTAAAATGTTGTCTCTATAGGATCCCTGCTGCCCTACTCTCTTATTCCCAAATAAACCCAAGTAGTTTTCCAATTTCACAACCAAACTACTCTCTTGAACAACTCTATTTATAGTTTGATATTTTTGTGTACCCAGGACAAGTAACAAATCAGTTACGAGAAAAAAAAGAAAAAATAATTCCTTCAGGTTGCTCTCCTAAAACCAAGGCTTCCTTTCTAATATGTATTCACACCATTTCTCTGAATAAGGAACTGTGTCAGAACTAAATTGAGTCATAGGACTCTAGGTTCAATTTTTACTTCAAAACAGTGGCTCCAAATGACTCTGATCCAGTTCTTTCAGCACCCTATTTCCTCACCTGTTGTGTAAGAATAATATTTTCCCTTTATCAGTTTCACAAAGATGTGTCTACATATGAAACATACTTGGGACTTCCAAAATGGGTTTGATCATTTTGTCTTACTCCATTAAAATCTTAATCTCTTCTTTTTCCAAACTGGGCAAAATAATATCTGCCAACCTTGAGGGTTTATTTTAAGGATTAAGTGAGATCATGCATGTGAAAAAGCTTTGAAATTTGAAAATGTTTCACATGTAAAAGGTATTTTTATTTCAATACTTTTGCAAATGTATGTCTAAACTAAATGCAAATTATTCAAAAATACAATGAGACAGTTCCAACTTTTGGTTCTCCCATTAATATGAAGTGAGGGAACGCTATAGACTTCTTGTGGCTGAATGCATTGTCAGTAAAACATGCCTCCATGTGGAGTTCTTTGTTCAGTGATGAAAATTCGTTTGTACCATGATATTCATACTCAGTTCAAAAAGTATTTTTAAGTGTCTACTCTGCCAGATACTTGCTAGGAGTTGGGGATATGTTGATGAAAATGACAATGTCTCTATCCTCAGGGAAGGTCATAGTCTAGCTAAGGGAAGATATATAAAGAAATGACTGGACACAGAGAGCCAGCCTGGGACTACCAGGGGAAGATGGTATGTGAGCTGAGTTAAGGAGTGGACAGAAATCAGCCACATGAAGGGAGAAAGAAAGAACATTCCAGGTAGAGTAAATAGGGTAGGCAAAGGCCCTAACAGTAGAAAAAAACATGCTTTGTTCATGAAAAAATATAAACAATATTAGAAAAGTTGTATAAGCCATTTGAAGAGTAGTGGGAGGGTAGGTTGAAGAAATGAAAAGGTTTCACCTAAAAGAGCCTCATCCATTAACCTAAGTGAAATAACTCAGGAATGGAAAACCAAATTCTGTGTGTTCTCATTTATAAGTGGGAGCTAAGTTACAAGGGTGCAAAAACATACAGAGTGATATAATGGACTTTGGGGACTCAGGGTGGGAGGTTAGGAAGGGAGTGAGGGATAAAAGACTACATACTGGGTACTGTGTATACTGCTCGGGTGACAGGTGCACTTAAATCTCAGAATTCGCCACTAAATAACTCATCCATGTAACCAAAAACCACCTGTATTCCAAAAACGATTGAAATAAAAACAATTAAAAATAAATTTTATAAAAGCACTATTTCAAGGCTAAAAAAAAAGGTGTGGGGGGTGCTCACATGCTTTGCTAAAGAACCTATAGCTATTCTCCAGTTGGCTCTCTGCTTCTCACACTGTGCAAATCAAACCCTAGGGACAAGCAGGATTAACATGACCCAGCTTTTTGGATTCTTGATTTTGCCTAACAGTATGGGAGAGAAACAAAGTTGAAGTTAAAGTACTGTTGATTCAAAACAACCTTCGTAAATATTAAAATACCCATCCTTGGAATTACTTTGGGAAATATCTGAGAAACACAGCAGGTATGAAATAGAAAACCACTGATGGTTTTATTGTCAGCAGTGGCATGAGCAGATATCTGTTTCAGAGCAGTGGTCCCCAACCTTTTTGGCAGCATGGATCAGTTTCATGGAAGACAATGTTTCCACAGATGCTTGCAGTTGAGGGGATAGTTTTGGGATGATCCAAAAGCATTACATTTACTGTGCACTTCATTTCTCTTATTATTACATTGTAATATACAATGAAATAATTATACAACTCACCATAAGTAGAATCAGTGGGAGCCCTGAGCTGGTATTCCTGCAACTAGATGGTCCCATCTGGGGGTGATGGGAGACAAATGACAGATCATCAGGCATTAGATTATCATAAGGAGTTCACAACCTAGATCCTTCACATGTGCAGTTCACAATAGGGTTCACACTCCTATGAGAATCTAATGCCAAGGCTGATCTATCTGACAGGAGGTGGAGTTCAGGCAGTAATTCGAGCCTTGGGGAGCAGGTGTAAATAGATGAAGCTTTTTGCTTGCCAGCCTCCCACTCACCTCCTGCTGTATGGCCTGGTTCCTCGAGGTCCATGTCCTGGGGGTTGGGACCCTTGTTTTAGAACAATCACTCACTCTGGTGATGGTGTGGAAAACAGATGTGAGGGGAAAAGACTGAAAACAGGAAGGCCAGTTAGGTGGCAGGCACAGCCTTCCAGGAAAGAGATGATGAGTAGCTAAAGCAGGATAGGGATTACTGGAAGACAGCAACGCTTTAAGAAACAGGCAGAGGTATGCTCATTAGCCATATGGAGTGCTTGAATGTGGAGGTAAAGGAAAAGAGAGGAGTCACAGATAAACCCAGAGTTGGGGCTTGGAAGACTGGCTAGACTCTGGTGCCACTGAACAAGTTGGAGTATGTGGGAGGCAGTAAAAAGTTAGAACAAGATTATGACTTCAGCTTTGAAAATGTACATTTCTACATGCCGTGGAACTCCAGGTGAAGATGCTCAGAATGTATTCTGATTCTCTTCTCTGATTCTCCTAGTGAAAAATCACAAGCATTTGCAAAATGGTCAGAATTAGACAGGTACTTTGCTCTTTTTCTTTTCAACTTGCAGTGGCCATCTCCAGAATTCATACATGACCTAGACTCAGATCCTTCACTGTTTTCTCTGATGTCTGTCAAACCACGACAAGCAGTAACTACCTGGGTTTGGTTTTCTCAGAGAAGTCTTGACCCACTAGTTCTGTATTGTTCCCTGGATTTTAAGCTTTTCAATAGCAACACTATGTGTCACTGACAATATGGACTGCTCATAAATAAGTAACCCAGAAGAAAATTCATTATCATATCATATATCAATCCCTTAGCCTCCTGAGTCCCTGTTTTTGAACTTTATTTTTCCTCTAACAATATCTTTATTAATTCAAATCTAGCTCCTGGTCTCCCAATTGTAATAAAACAGATAAAGGATCTCAGGTGGAGAGTAAGCATCAGAAACAGATGAAGTCACAAGACAAAAATCTTATGTCCCTATTTTCCTGTTTTCATGCAAATGCCCCAGTAATTAAATCAGGAAAAAATGTAGCAAAAACATATCAGCCAAATGGTTTTAAAATTTCAAAAGAAGCTGTAAATATGGTCCTTTTTAGAAGATCAGGTTCTAACTAGAGTATGAGAAAGGGTAGCATTTGTTCTGATGAAGCAGTTTTTAAATTCTTGTCAGTGATTTGAAAAGAGATAACTGATGTATGTTGAAGAAGCCTGCAAGATTTTTAAATAGTTCGGACGCTATGGGGAGCATTTTTTTTTTCCTTAAAGCAATGTACTCAGAAGTGTTGGCAAGATTTTATTTGAACGTAGCAGTGCTTATGTGAGGAAGTTATTTTGAATTACCCTAGTATAAATATGTATGACTTTATTTGTATTGAAAATTTCCTTTGCAAGTGAGCGAATGAGGGACTGTTGCATGTCTCTATCGCTTTGTAAATGATTTAGGTATTTCATTTTGGAAATAAAATATCATACCCAGAATTCAAAAATAATATCAGAATTCTGTTTGTGCCCACAGGTGATTCTTGCACCTACATTCATACCTTTTAACTTTAATTTTCCATGTAGAACAAATGGTGTTTGTTATCTTAAGTCTGATTTTTTTATATAGCATTTATGCATACATACATTCATTCACTCATTCACCAGAGATTTACACAGCCCCTCTCAGAAACCAAGCACTATGCTAGGTACTGGGAGTGCAGCAATAGTATTGAACTGTCCTTTGTCATAACATATTTCAGGTAAACATTCCATTTCCTACAGGCAATATTCTGTAGCACAGTGAAATTTTCAAATCTTAGGGTCATATCTTATTATTTAAAGGCTAAGCATGTTGAAGGCTGTGAACAAGCCTAGCATTGTAAGCATTTTCCCTCTAAATACAGAATATCAAAAGAAAAGCAAGAAGAGGTGAAGGCCCCAAGAAACAAGGCCCAAAGCAGAGGGAGGCAAGAGGAGGGCAGGAAGCATATTGGAGAAAATATTAAAATCAGAGCTTAAACTTTCCCCTTAATACTTTTGGGCAACCAGTTGCTTTTCTACACGAAAATGAAGTTGCTAGCAAGAAAATCATCCAACCCATTAGCTGTGAAGCTGTCGACTTATAGAAGGAAAAACAAAACAAAATTCATATTCTGTTTTTCTTCTTCTTCTTTTTTTTTTCTTTTTGAGATGGAGTTCCACTCTGTCACCCAGGCTGGAATGCAGTAGCACAATCTCAACTCGTTGCAATATTTACCTCCCAGGTTCAAGCAATTCTTCTGCCTCAGCATCCCAAGTAGCTGGGACTACAGGTGCATGCCACCACACCTGGACAATTTTTGTATTTTTAGCAGAGATGGGGTTTCACCATATTGGCCAGGCTGGTCTCAAACTCCTGCCTGCCTCAGCCTCCCATATGTTTTCCTTCTTTAGCTATTTTGTAGGATTGGAGGGAAAAGGGATCATTTATCCTAAATTACTACTTCACCTTCCCTTCATAAGCAACACATCTCTTCTAGTTCATTCCAGTCTCTCCTTATGATTTCTTTCCTTGATCAGAGAAAACCTATTATATTTTAATGTGTTTGCTTAAAAGCAAACCACAAGAAGGCTTATCAGAGTCATTTATTTAAAGAATGAGACAGTCATATACGTGCAGTTCTGTGTTGGCTCCTTCATTTCTTTTTTAGGCTGTGTATAAAAGTGACACAAAAAAGAGGAGTAAAACACTTTGTGTTAAATAATGCAATCAAGTACATAACTTTGTAAAAAGGAGGCTATAGTGTCTTATGTACCCATGGCCCCGCCTGTTACCCTCATCTGTCCTCATTCTTATCTCACGTTATAAGTTTTAAGTAGGAAATCAGTTTATATGTCCCTAAACCTTCTAAATGAATGACAGATTCCACAAATAGCAACAAATATTACTATATAATAGGCATTGTTCCAGGGGGTTGCAAAAGAGACATCAGTGATAAATCACCTTCCTTTGTCAAATAAATTACTATTTGGAGATCATAAATGAAGCAACAGTTTAAATTTTTCCAAGTGACGGTGCTTTGCATTAATATCATAAAAGCATTACTGTCCCTCAAATTCAAAGTTCAAGGTGATTTCAAATGACATTCACATCATATTTCACCTAACCCTGAACGTTTTCTTCAACCATGCAAGAATCCTCCTTGGGAGCAGCAAAACTTCATTATAGATCATCTTTAGGCTGTAACAAATAATGTTTCAATATCCCATAGAGCTATGTGACAGTACGTAATAATATGACTAAGGACTATTCTGATTTCTCTAAACTGAAATTCCAAATTCTTAGCAGATAGATAAATTAAGCTTTTTAAAAAATGGAGCTTTAATTTTTCCTTCTTGTTTTAAAACACCAAATATTTTCTGTGAACTTTCAGCTTTGTTCTGTCCCTCTTGTCTAGAAGGGTGCTAGCTGGGTGCCAAGAACAACAGGTAAGCCAGCGTCCCTCAACCCAGAAAAATTATGCCTTTGCCACAGGAGCCATACTTATGCTTCCACAATGGCCAGGGAAAAACCTAATAGGAACAGATTTTTTTGCATGTGTAGCAAAGTTAGTTCCAGAGAGAAAGAAAGAAGCCTGGTTTGCACTGTAGCAGAACCACTGGAACAATATGCTCCCTGTGTCCACGGCCCAATCCTCCCTGGACACCCTCCTTTCTAGGGCATAGGGTAGAAAAGTCACATACACAGTAGATCATGCCAGGGCCTGCTGACACAACCCTACTCCCAAATTTGCAGGCAAGAGAGTGAAGCAATGTCTCTACTCTATACATAGCCTTTTTTCTTTTCTTTTTTAAAGTAGATGTTTCAGCATTCAATTGGGGGCAAGAGGGGTTGAGGAATGGAAGAAGACAGTGAAGGCAAACTTTCTCAGTGCTATTCCATCCCTCTACGCCTCCCCACTCCTTCAAGCCTCTGAAGTTATGGCAAAGCTAGGTAAAGAGTTCTGAACAATATTGAGACTCTCTTATGTTTACCTTGAACAAATAGGATCTTTGACACTACTTGACTACACTTAGCTGCCTGAAAGAGTGCTTCCTCCTACAGCAAGTCATATAGGGAGAATGCACTGAAACAAAGGGTTTTTCCTTACAATTGCAAATGAAAGAATAAAATATGTCATCAAATTTCAAAGTGTGCATATGTCCTCATCTCAGCTGTTGACATCATATTAATAATCATGAGCACCCCAGGTTTTCTACAACTTAAGAAATTCTATGAGCATATTACTTTTCCAACTTTATCAGTAAACATTGATTTCTGTATAATGCAGAAACCAGTTAAATAATTCCTGGCCCAGTGCGGTGGCTCCCGCCTGTAATCCCAGCGCTTTGGGACGCCAAGGTGGGAGGATCACCTGAGGACAGGAATTTGAGACCAGCCTGGCCAACATGGTGAAACCTCATCTCTACTAAAGATACAAAAAATTAGCCAGGCTTGGTGGCAGGTGCCTGTAATCCCAGCTACTTGGGAGGCTGAGGCAGAAGAATCGCTTGAACCTGGGCGGTGGAGGTTGCAGTAAGACAAGATCGCACCATTACACTCCAGCCTGGGCAACAAGAGCAGAACTCTGTCTCAATAATAATAATAATAGTAATTCCTAAAAACAAAATCATTAAAACAAATAAGTAGCAATAAAATCATTAAAAATAATAATATAAACTAAACAACATTTAAAAGACATGTTACATCCACTCTGGCTTTCCATAATTTAACTTCATGTATTTTTCAGGTAATTCATTGTAGTAGGAATTACTATTTATTGATACACCTGCCCTGTTCTATACATTTTGTATACAGTCATATTTTCTTCACCACAACAGGCTTGAATCTAAGTACTCTTTTGCCTATTTTAAAAATGAGGTTCATGTGGGTAAAGTAACTTATCCTCAATACACAGTATTTACCAAGCAGGGAGCCAACTCCAGTTTATCTAATTCCAAAACTTGTATCTTTACCAGTATAATATGCTAACACTGAGGATCCAGTGTCAAATATACTAATGTCTAGTTTCCAGTCAACAAGTGCTAAAAGAAGTTGTATAAGAAATAAAAACTACTCCATGACATGCCTGGACCATGATGTCTCCTTCATCACTAACTTGTCCTGTGCTTGGGCCCAGTGTTGGAGCCGGCTGAGCTAGCAAGAACCTCCCATGGGAGCTTCTCCTGAGGCGGGTGCCTGGGAGAAGAGACTGGACCAGAAAACATACTTTATCTGGGAAGCCAGAGGCACCAAAGCCAGAGAAACTTTGGCTCAAGGACTTGAGCCAATATTGTAACTGGAAAAATGAGCCTAAGTGTTAGGTCCAAAAGGCAAAATAAGCCATACGTGGAAAAACAAGGGCCAACCACAGCATCCAGGAGGCCTGGAAATGGGTCACAAAGCAGTGTGCAGAGCGGGTGGGCACAAGTGGGTCAGAAACACATCTGGGAAAGGTAAAAAGATGTTGGATGTCACATGAATATGGTGTTGGCCCTGGGGGTGGACCTGGCAGATTCAAAAGCCCACCAGGAACCAGATGCTTGAATTCTGGGGAAAGTCATTGACACTCCCTAGGCCACAATTTTCTCATCTAATAAAATGGACCCAGTTGTAACCCCTTCAGATCTGCTATCAGAATTAAATGATATGTGAAGGGATTTAGCACTGTGCCAAGCCTAGAAAAGCAGGTTCTTTTTTCTTAGCTATTATTATTTTATAGTTGTGATTGCCATGGAGATGATGATAATTTTTGAGAGTAAAGTTTTTATATTTAAGTACCTGAAAGAACCCTGAAAAAAAATCACCCTTAGAATGGTAAAAAATTAAAACTGAGTACAGAACAAAGTTTATAATTTGAGCCTTTTAACGGAATAAAGAATATTAAAGAAGACCTTGAAGCAAGCATGAAGTAATTTCCAGGTCACTAGACAATTTGCAGGTGCAAACCATTTCTGGTCCCATTGTCAGAGGGAGAAAAAAGGTACAGGTCACACCCAGTCTCCTATGCTGATGTCCAAATGTCTGGTTTGGTTAGTCTTGACCTAAAAAGAGCAAGGAATGAATGCTTTGAGAAAAGAAACAATTAATAGACCCTTTAAGAACTACAGATATAAGTATTTTGAGAAGTCTTAAAGAAAACAAGAACAACAAAAAAAATCAGTGTTACGAATACATCATAATTTTTCTCCCTAGCATTTGTAATGATTTTTCAGTTTTACATCAAAAAGAAAATCTGGCCTTGTGGACATTTAAGAGACTAGGGAATTTCATTTTCCACTTAATAAACTGATTTTCTCCACCACTCTAGGTACTTGAAATTAGCGCAAACCCCAGGCTAGCTCCAATTCCAAAAGGGAATGCTCAGTTCATTATGAATGGTCTTAAAGCAAATAGTACTCTGACAGTCAAATTCCTGGTCTTCAAATTTGTAAGTTTGCCCTTTTTTTCACAAGTCTTACTCAAGACTACTTCTGAGCTTCTGCACATTTAACTCTTACACTCAAAGACATGTTACTAAAGAACATAGGAAACTTCAACTTTATACATTTGGACTAAATTCCTTTTCAAAAGAAGTCTAATATTTATAACCAAATTATGACCATATTGAATACACTAAATTAACTGCTGAACTAAGAGAAAGGAAATACTGTATTTATTTTCACTTCCGTGGCTACGCATCCTTTGAACAGTCGAAAGAATCATAAACCAGCCATAAATCCTACGATGCTTTTCATTTTCTTTCTTCACTTAATAACACAGCACTGATTTTTCAATTAAAAAATAATACTGAAAAGTAAATAGTTGTTTTTAATAATCAAAATTAATTTGTACTATCTTTAGTTGATCTGTATGTTATTCGTTAAACCTTTCATTATAATAATAAAGCTACAATATAGTGAAGCTTTATGCATTACTTCATTTAATTCTCAATAAAATCCCAAGGAATAGGCATTATTATTGTACTCACATTGGAGATTAAAAATAAAACAAGCTTATAGGAGATTTCCTATAATCACACAGGTAGTCATCTGCAGGGCTAGTATTTAAAATAGATATTAACACTTTGGACTTTAACTGGCACAGGAGGATAAAAATATCAGAGATATGCTTACTTAATCATGTTTAATAATTTAAATCAGTCCTTTTATTGGTAAGTAAAAGATAAAAAATGATCTTAAATACAAGGCCTGAGTTATTTATAAATTGCCACAATTTTCCACTTTTAGACTTGAATTAATAAACATAACTAAAAATTTAAGTGACAAAATTCCAATAAGAAAACATAGTGCATAATTAGTGCACATCTCTGGATTTGGGGCAGAGAGTGACTTCATTTTATATAGGGTATTGTTTTTCCTAATTAATTGTAGTCTGTCACATATTTGTATGTGATTGCCTCATAAATGGTTTACAAATTGTTAAGAAGTTTATGGATATCTAGAAAGAATATTACCGCTCAATAAATAAACTTTTACAAGTGTAGAAGAGAAATTTTACATTAAAATGTGACTTTGTTTCTTCATCCTGAGAGAATGAATTTTTAAAAAAACACATTTAAAATCAAGCATTAGATATGCAAATATGTGTTCAGATCAGATACCAAAATTATTCAAATGATTAATTATTCATCGTAAAATGTCAATTAATAATTATGAAGCAGAAAAGGCATCTTTCTAATGCATCTTTATTTTTCTTGGCCTAAAAAAGGCTAAATATACATGTTCAATTGACTTCTAACAAGTTTTTAAAATTCAACAAAGTAAACAAATTGTAAACAAGTGCAAACTCTGAATTTTAATGAGAACAACAAATATGCCCAAAGTGAAGGGGAGAGCAAAAAATAATAATAAAGCAAAACCAAACAAAAACAGTTACATTTATGACATATGCGGCCTCATGCTCACTCACCTGCTAGGTAATGGACAGCAGCCCAGCCTAGCCAAGAAAACAACCCAACAACCCAAGTTGTGAATTTGCTTAGCAATACGCAAAGTACGTGACATGATGATGTTTCTCTCTGAATTGATCAGTCTTTGTTGGGGTTCAGGGGGAGTGCTTTGGGAATTTCTTTACCCTTTCCAAATAGTCATTAGAAGAAAAGCACAGTTTAAGTTTCTTAAAATTACCTATTGTAATATCTGAAGTCTGTTAACAAACTAAGCATTACTAAAATATGGCTGTAAACAAAATTTTTCACATTGCCTTAATTCTAAAGAATGCCCCTATGCCAAGTATTATTTTTTTTTCCAGGAAGATTATATCTTGTCTTTTAAAATTATCAGTCTGAGCTGATGTGCTAATATAGAAGAATAAACCATTATGGTCACTGCAATATGATTTATTTTATTTTTGTTATTATTATTTTACTCTTCACTGACACCTGGTGAACTTGTCGTCTCTGAGACCCGGGGAGTTATTTTAGTCAGGGTGTCCCTGCCCTCCTGCTGGTAGATTAATTACACATTAAACGTTGTGTTTTCAAAACGAAATGATAAATCTGGACACGTAAAAGAGGCACAAAAAGAATCACAGCGAGGGAGAAGAGGGGATGTTAAGAAAGAAAACAAGAAATTGCAAAAGGGAGGTATCACATAGAAAGGAGAACGTAGGAAATGCAACTAGGAAAGAATTTCAAGATAATAAGGATAAAGGGCAGGGAGGGCTGAAAGGAGGGCCAGAGGGAGGAAAAGCAGGAGGGAGATTTTTGGTTTTCAATTCCCTGGTGAGGCTGCTGGCGTCCGCGCCCTCAACGCCCCAGCCTTCCAAGTTGAGGCGAAAGCCACCTCCTCCGGCCTGCGTCGCATCCAACTTACTCGAAGTTTTCTGGTGACTCCTACAGGGCCCCTTTCCGTCCCCCCCTTAGTGAGATTGACAGTCGCGTGGAGGAGGCTTTTCCAGGCACAGCCTTTCTCATGGTAATCAGCCCCCAGCATCACCTCCCGGCCGCGGCTGCTCCCGCTCGGAGCGCGGCTAGCGGACCCCGGGGACCGGAAACAGGGCGGCGGGCGGGGAGCAGGCGAGCGAGCCAGGTCAGCTGACCGGGCGGCGGGCGGGGGTCGCGGGCTCCCGGGCGGGGACAGGTCTGGGGGAGGGCGGTTGGGTGGGAGGGGGCCGACTCCCCCCCACCCCGAGCTCCTCCGCCAGTGTAGCGGGGCCTTTCCTGGAGATCAAATGCAGGGACCGAAGCTGGCGGCGGGGGTTGGGGCGGGGTGGGGGGGGTGGGGGCAGAGCGCGCGGAAAATTGGGGACAACAAGCAGACCTGTTTAGCATCAATAAATTAAGATGCTCATTTGGGTCCTGAAGTTTGCTGGTTCCTGTCAGTGGAGACGTTGGCAAAAGCCCTGAAGCCGAGATTCAGCCTTTACTTCAAAAAAATAAAATAAAATCACCCCCTCAGCTGGCCGCCCTGCTGGGGCCAGGTGACGTGCGAGATTCCACAGCCTGCGGGTCTCGCAGCAGGGATGTTAGGGACGGTCTGAGCTTCTCTGGTCCTGTTTTGGTTTTGTTTGAAAGGGCTTCTCAGAGAGATGCTCCTGATTTTTTTTTTTTTTTTTTAATAGACTTTCCCCTCCTATCCTAGGCTCAACTCCGAATGGATTGGATTGCGAGTCTGCACGTGAGAAAACCGTTTGGCTTGGCTTGGACCCCTGCCGCCCCCCACTCCCTCCATACACACCCAACCCAGGATCCCCTTTATCACCCTTTGCTTGGAACTCCAAAAGAAGTTGCCCACCTCCTGAGTCACAACACAAGGTCGAATAATTCCTCCAGATGAAAGATCAGTTCCATTTCAAAACGAGAATAGGTTCCTTTTTTTATTTTCTCCACATGGTACAAAATAAACAGAATTTGCTTAAAAAAAATCATTAACTATGGTCAAATCCGAATTCCTTCTACAGCCTGTGTGTTCAAGGGCAGAAACATTGTATCTCTTCGGGCATCTGGGCCGCCAAGCTGAGCTGGGGGAGGGGGGAGCGGCAGTGAAAGTTGAGGAAATTGACAGACTGAGAGGTGAATGGGGGGACAGGCATCAGGTCTTGGCTGGAGGGAATTAGAAAACAAAAGTGCATCCTTTTCACCCTGCCTGGGTGGAGGGAATCCTGAGGGAGGCAGTTTGTTTTGCCCATGGAAACCCTAAAGAATTATTTTTCCCCCTTCAATGTTGATTGCAATATTATTTCACATTTCCGTGTGTCTGTTGTTTTAATCTCTTTCGTCTGCGCTAATCTCGAAGTGGATTATTAATGGGGAAGACAGAGAGAAGGAGCGATTCATTTGCAGGACTTATTTTGCTGTGTGAGGAGCCGAAAGCCAGCAGCCCCCAGTCCTCTCTCGACTTTTCTCTGCGTCCTGCGCTCCTGCATCCCCCTGATCCCACGATCCCCATTGTCCCCGGACCTGGCCCTCGGACTGAGAGAATGTTCGGAACAAATTTATATTCCGGCTTCCTCCCGACCCCATCACCTCTGCCACGTTGGGAACTCTCTCGGCCAAATGCCTGGGGAGGGGCGTGCCAGTCAGGAACTAGGGGCAACCTAGCCGCGCGCTCACCCCTCTGAGAGACCCTTCCCGTGCCAACATCCACCTTTATGGGAACTTGGAAGGTTGCTTTTTTATCCCAAACCAAATACTGGCCAATCGGAACTCCCAGTGCTAAATGTTGAGGACTGTCTCCTGCCACTTGAACGATTACTGAGTCCAGGGTAATCAGATGATTAGGTGTTTTTAGTGGAAATACTTAAGGGTCTTTTTTTTTTTAAAGCCAGATCCTAAGTAACCTGACATTTAATATACATAATAAAGACAAGTGTTTTGTTAGCTATTCGATTAGATCCTTTGACCTGAGGTTATGTTTGTGTGTGTCTGGGCTGTAAGCCTCCAATGGCTACCTGGATGCGTGAAGAGTATTGCCTGGAATCACTCTATGCAACGGGCTCCTTCTTCCTTAGGAGTGGAAGAGGAGTGGCTGCAAAGCAAACTTCTAGAGAAAGCTGGACTCCAATTTTTTTAATTAAAAAAGAGGAAAAAAAGGAGAAGAAAAATGGACATGAACAGTGGTGCTAAATCTTAGAAGAGGAACTTGATAAGTCACACAGATATTTAGTATAGCTATATAATAGTGAAAGAAATGTAAAATATAAAATTCAGACTGTATCTGACCCATGTTGAAAATATTTGATTTTATTTATCAATAATTTTAAGCTGAAGATCCTGAATGCCTTTCTTCTATAGACACTTTATCTGTGATGGGGTGGGGGGAGAGAGTTAATATATCCAGCAGCTATGTTCATTATAATAAATATTTAAATTAGGAAAGAGGTGAGTCTGTAACCAACTGTGAAAATCTTTCTTGCATCCTAGAACAAGATCTAGCTGTGGTCATGCTAGGTAGCTATTAACCACCCCCTCCCCACCCCCCCCCCACAAAAAAAACATACAAAATACAAAGATGTGTACCTCTGGGAGTGTGGATGTGGCAACCCATGTGGTGGTTTGTCCCTCCTTTGAGTGCAATTGCCAGTGACTCTTGCATTCAAAGTCTTGCTTTAGGCACACATTCAAAGCATAGTTCAAAGCAGTTTATCTTAATATAGTGTTGGATCAGGGTATTATTTGTTTCAGATTTCATCAGACTGGAAACAGGAGTGTGTAACATATTTAACAATATTAAAGCTTAAAAATTGGTGCGAGGCAGCTCTCTGGTCTTCACACCTCCTCCACCTTTACCTTTCCAAAGGATCCTAAATGCTGTGAGACTAGAAGTTTATTTGTGCTCTGAGGTTCTCAAGCACTTTCACTCTTTGGGGAAAAAAAAAAAAAAAGTCTTACAGTTCTTTAAGAAATTGAGCCTGAACCATCCGAGGATAGGAGATTTATTCCTTTTCCGATAAATGTCTGTGCTCAGCATCCTCAAATTTGGCTGTCTTTATTTACTTCTATATTAGTTCCAATTATGTGCAGTGTAAACCAGCTTTTTGATTAACAAAACAGCAGAGCATTGGTTAAGAACACTTAAACTTCAAAAAAATTCCCCTGGGAAGTGGGCTCTGAATTGGTTAATAATGTGCAGTACTTGCTAAATTGCTGACTTCCAGATGTGGAAAATATCTTTCTTGTTTAGGACCTATGTAACCTGATTGGATTACGACAGAAGCGTCACGTTGGAAGCTTTTGAGTGATTATTTAATTAACCATACAGTAGAAAGCTGTATTCTCCAGGAAATCCCTTCCATATTTGCATAACCAATCCCTTCAGAGCAAAGGTGGAGTCTTTTCTTTTTAATTTTATTTTAATTGTAATATCAAAAAATATATACTCCAAAACTTAGACCCCATGCCGTTTAATATCATGCTCTTCCTTCCCTGCTAAGTTTCTCTGTGGCCTTTCTCTTTTCTCCTCCTGCCTCCTTACACTCTCTCCCTCACTTTATAGTGAGGTCTCCCTGAGATGTAGAGAGATTCAGAGATCGGGAGTGTTCTATGTTAATTTACTTAGAGACCCTTTATTAAAATGCCAAACTACTTTTTAATATTAGGATCCAATCCAGAAATTCATCGCACACACACCCTAACACACATGCCCTAAGATGCAGCTCTCATGCATTTTTTTTTCTGGCTCTGGTACCTAAAAAGAAAAAAATAATAATAATAAGAGAAAGGGCAGATAATTTTGTTCCAGAAGCTGTGCTGAGATATCCACACAATTTGATGTGCACCTCAAATCTGATCATTAGAGATATCTGTACAAGAAGAGACGATCTGGATTTGAGATTTGAGGATCCGGGATCTTTCCCTTTAACTTTCGCCCCTTAGAGTTCTCCAGTTCTGTGAATGGTGTGCACGGTTTTCCGCCCTGTACTCTGTAGGATTTAGTGATGAGGATAATGATGCCAAAGGCTTGACGGGCGGTTGGGGGGGGGGGGGGAGAAAGGAGGGAGGGAGGGAGGCGAAGCCGAAAGGGAGGGAGAGAGGAAGGGAGGGAGGTGGAATTTCATTTCTTCCACTAAAGCGTTTGCGGAGACTTCAAGGTATAATCTATCCCAGATCCTTTCCCAGAGAGAAACTTGGCGATCACGTTTTCACATGATGCTCACGCTCAGGGCGCTTCAATTATCCCTCCCCACAAAGATAGGTGGCGCGTGTTTCAGGGTCTCTCGTCTCTCTCCTACAGAAAAGAAAAAGAAAAAAATGTCATTAGAAGAGGCGTAACACGTCAGTCCGTCCCCAGGTTTGTGTTTCCTGGAGTGGCCGAAAGAGATCAGTTCTAACCTGCTCCGCAGGAATAACGGTCCTGCCTCCCGACACTCTTGGCGAGGTTTTTGTACAGTTTGCTCCGGGAGCTGTTTCTTCGCTTCCACCTTTTTCTCCCCCACACTTCGCGGCTTCTTCATGCTTTTTCTTCTCACCATTTCTGGCCAAAACTACAAACAAGACTTCGCAGGTAGGTTTTTTTTCCTCCCCTTTTCTCTCATTTTATCCCTTTTTGGTGTGCTTGTCCTCCATCCTCCTTTTCTAATTTTCTCATTTTGAGTGGGGATGTGAGTCTGAAGTGAGAAGGGGTGTCCGTGGGTAGGAATTTCAGGTGGGTTTAGCTCCTTTATGGAAAGCTTTTCCCAAGAGTGGCTTGTATGCTTTCTCTTACACACTCTCTCTCTCTCCTTGCTTTTCTCTCCTTTTTCCCTCCCCCAAATAATTTCCCCTGTACCTGTCCATTCAGGTAACCAAAGGTGCCCTTTGCTACCCAGCCTAGGAAAAGTTTTATTGAGAATTATATGTCTGAAATAAAAACTCATCAAGGGGAGAGGTCCTGCTCTGTTTTCGCATCTAGTTCCAATTCATTATTATATTCAGCAATTAGGACTTGGCAAATACCTGTTAATAATTACAAAACTTGGTCAGTTACAGACCTACAAATTCGGGGGCAATTCTTTCTCTTAGACATGGCAGTTCATCCTCTCCCACCGAGAAGGCTGTTTTCTAAGCAGAAAGTTGTCTGTTTTTGTCTGCTTAGCGAGTTTCATTTCTTTATTTCATTCTTTGTGTGTGTATGTGTGAAGTAACACCTCACTTCTGTGATTATAAATAAAGAAGTGAAAGTCCTCATGGAACTTGAGTCGTTTACCAAAGTGGAGAGGGGGGGGCACTACAGCTGGGAAAAAAACTGCTGTCAGGATATCAGAGTTTTAAATTAGGATAACTTTTAAAATTGTATTTTAAATGGCAAAGTAATATAAACCTGGATTTAATAGAAGACACATACACACATATATCCCATTCCATACTTTGGCACTGAAAAGTCGAGAGAGAGATAGCAGGAGTTCCCAGGAACAGTGATGAGCACGGCTAACATGAATGTGTTTATCTCCCACCTACTGATATATTTTACACGCTCCCCCTGTAATGATGAAGGTAAGATTACTAACTCCAGACTTAGGAGTAACAGGCAAAGATAAAGTTTACAGCACAAATGTCCTGTCTCTCTCTCACACACACATGCTCATAAAACTAGCAACTTACTTTATTAAACATGTATTTATATGCAATCGTGTGTCTCAGGGTGAATACAGACAGGCCAGCTGTTTCATCCCAGACACTTGTGTGACCATTTCTTTATTTCAGGATTTCCCCTAACAATTTCAAATCAATAGGACAAGGAAAGAAATGATAAAATGTGTCAAACTTAAATTAAAAGTCTCCTACTATGTATGCCTAGGTAAATTTAAGGTGCTTTCTAAAATATCCACTTCCCTTTCTCTCTGCCCCCCTCCCTTCTCCCCTCTCAGCAAACGTGTGGAAACTGATACTCACTTTCCAGGTTTTCTGCAAAGCTTCGAGCACAGGAGACAATAGGTGCGGGGCGTGGGGACTGAGTATGCCCGGCAGAGAAAGGGTTAATGGCCCTTGTGTTACAGTTTGCATCTGTTACATCTTTTATAGCCCCCTGTTTAAACTAATCCTCGAGGCACAGCATCTTCCCTACCTCCACCGAGTTTTCAGGATTCTCCTCCTCTCCTGCCTGCCTCCGAGTTTCCCCTTCTCCAAGTTTTGACAGTTTCAGCTGAAAAAATGCAGCGCCTCTCTCGATTTTTAGGTACAAAAGTTTCGAAGCCAGAAAGGATACGATCATTTAGTAGAGCTTAAAAGTATTGCCGTAGCGGTTGGACTTTCTCTTTCCTTTCTTGAGGGAAAAAAATTTTTTTCTACTGGAACTATTTAAGGGAACCAGTGTGGGGGGGAGCATGTGTGTGAGTGAGGTGGGGTAAAATACTTAAGTAAACATTGTCAAAGTGGCGGGGGTGGGGGGGTAAGGGACAGTGTCCAAAGAGGCTTATAATTATATTTCTTATTGCGGCGTAAAACGGGAAATCTTAATTTGGGGGCGGGGGTGGGGGAAGAGACAGTGCCTCGATAAACTCCGAAAGGGGAGGGGAGGGGGCGCTGGGCGAGTGGGCTTCCTATAATTACTATTATCAATTTGCCCGAGTGTGCTTCATCCAGGGGCTGTTTCGCCTTGTTTGTTTGTTTGTTTCCTCTGGGAAATGGGGGGTGGGGGGGGGATGAGAAAAGATGAGAGCGAAAAGAAAACCTCGCCTCACCCCAAGTTCCCGAGCCGGAGGCTGAGGACTTTTCGGAGGAAAGGGTCCGCCTAGCCCTGAGTCAAGCGGTCTTACTGTACCGCCGTGTGCATTCCCTCATACGGTCAGGAGTTATGACTCATTTTGAAGATGTAATTCTTGTCTCTCTGATCCCCTCGCGGGTGCTACACACCAAACAGTAACAAACACAAAGCGCCTCGGGGCCAAGGCTGGGGGTGGGGGGGCGGGGAGGGGGCCGCCGAAGTTTCGCTTTGGCGTTGGGGGGCGCGGATGGGTGCTCGCCGGGGCCCTGGCCCGGCTCCCCTGGGCGGCCCGCGCGCGTTTCAATGGGCGCGGGCGATGCCCACATTGTCGCTGTGTTTGGTTGCTAGATCGAGCCTGCGTGCTGCCGAAGCAGGGCGCCGAGTCCATGCGAACTGCCATCTGATCCGCTCTTATCAATGAAGCAGCCGATCATGGCGGATGGCCCCCGGTGCAAGAGGCGCAAACAAGCCAATCCCAGGAGGAAAAACGGTAAGAAGCGGCCCGAACCAAACTTTTCCGGGCCACTCCGCGGCTCGAGACCCAGGGAGAAGGAGGGGGAAAGGGAAAAGGAACCGAGGCGGCGGCGGCGACGGCGCCCAGGGCTCCAGGGCGAGCCTCCCTCCGCGGCCGGCGCCGGAGCCCGGCGCGCGCGGCGGCTGGACCGGGGGGGAGTTGGGGAAGTGCCGGGCAAAGTGAGCGTCAGGCGCCCGGGGGCTCCGAGCGCGGGGGTCCGGCAAGGGCCCGGCGCCCCCAGCCCCGCTGCCCCCCTCGAGCCCCTGCCTCCGCCCTCCCTCCGCCTCCGCCTCCCGCTCCGCTCGCGCCCGGCCTGCCGGGTCTCCGGCCGGGCTTCGGCAGCGTCCGGCGAGGGCAGGGCGGGGGCCCGGGCGCCGGGTCGCGCAGGATCCCGGGGCGGGGGCGGGGGTGGCAGAGAGACTGCGAGGGCAGGAGAGGGGACCCGGGGCTGCGCCTCAGCGAGGCTGAAAGTTTCTTGCCGGAGTCGCCCGGCCGCCTCTCGGTGCGCCAAGTAACGGTCCGCGGGCAGCGGGGCCCGGCCCAGCGCGCCCAGACCCCGGGGTGGGAGGGACTCGGCCGGCCCCGCGCGGGGTCCAGCGGGGTCCAGCGGGGTCGGTGACGGCTCGGGGTTGGGTGACTCCTCTCTAGCAGGCTCTGGCCCCCCAGGCCGGGGACGCTAGGAGTCGCAGGGCGCAGCGAGACTTTTCCCGGCAGTTTCTACATAGTCTGGAGGAGCCCGTTATCTAGGCTGAGTCAGGAAGGAGGAAGGAGATGGGGGTGCGAAGGGCACACGCAGATCCGAGGTGGGATATTAAAGCGGGGGGGTGGTGACAGTTTGGTAGGTCCATCTTGGAGAGAGCCAAAGAAGAGAAGGGGGGGCGGGAGAGAGAAACAGAGAGAGGAAGAGCGAGAGAGAGAGAGACCCCCTAGGTACTACCCCAAACAAAATCGTGGGAATAAAAGAGAAAAGTGATTGGCAAGAGCGCGGAAGGCGCCTGGGGGAGGGGAGAGGGCTGGAGACTAGCGAGGGTGCCGGGGGGGGGTGGTGGGGGAGCTGACGGAGGATAACTGAGTTTAAAAAGAAAGAAACCAACCCCCGAAAACAAACAAGCGAACGAGCGCCAGCCCAGACTCGGAAAGGAAACTTCTCGCTCCCCTCGCTCTCAGCCGGATCACCCGGCGCGGGGCCGCGTAGACGCTCCCGAGGCAGGCGCGGGGACGCAGCGACCACCCGGCCTCCCGGCCTTCGCAGCCCCAGCCCGCGCCTCGCGGGGACTACCCGGGCCCACTTGGAGCAACTTTCCTCTAGAGAAGACAATTGTGCGCGTCCCCGGCCTGCCCCAGAGCTGCGCGGCGCGGGGAGGGGGCGGCTGGGGGCGCAGTGTGAGGTGCTGGAAGGAGCAAAACACAAAGACGAGAGAATTTTGATTAGAGACAAATGATGCTTCTCTCTCTCTCTTTCTCTCTCTCTCTCTCTCTCTCTCTCTCTAGGTTTTGTGTGTGTATACGCGTGTGTGTGCGTCTGTGTGTCTTTTGCTTGTTGTGGTGGAGGTGTCGAGCCATATGGGGGAGTGACAGAGGAATTTTAGTCAGAAACTGTTCGTTACGTTATCCTGCCTTTCCCCTTTGTGCTGTCTTTGATCTATTTGCTTGGCTTAGTATTACAGAAAAACAAGTACAATAATATATTCCGAGCTGCTTCCCCAAGATTCAGTTCAAGCTGCTTCTTTTTAAGTCTCTGCCTCTCTCTTTCTCCCTCTTCTTCTCTCTCTTAATTTAATTTTTTTTTTCACTCTGGTGTCTGGCATTATTTAAGGTGGTCTTTACACAGGAGACCTCCCTTCCCCATCTCTGAGTAATTTAGTAGACACTAAAATTACACCTAATGTCCCCCTCTCCTCTCTTGTGTTTCCTCTGTTCCTTTTATTAAATGTTGGTTATTGATTTTCTAAAATCAATGTCTGTTGTGGGGCTTTTTTACCCCTCTTACAAGTATCTAAAGCACGTTGCTGATCAACTAGGATAACAAAAGCTTTGTGTCAACCAGGCTTTTTCCAAAACCCTTCTCTTAAACAGTCTTTTTTTTTTTTTTTTTTTTTTTCCCCGAGAGAAAAGAGAATGAGATTTAAAACAAGGCTCCCAGAAGTATTCTTTTGCAGGGAAGACTAAAGTGTGCGTTTCTTCTTGCCTTCCTCCTTCCACCTCCTTCGGGATTTTGCCACCGATGACCAGCCTGGCCCCAGCAGTGAGGTCAGGCCAGAGCCCAGGTCTAAGGAAATAGAGGGATCCCGGCTTCCTGGGAACCCCTGGGGGACCTGGCAGAGAGGGAGGCCGGTTGGGGGCTTCGCAGGTGGAATGAAGTGCCAGAGATGTCCGCAGTCATGGCCACTGCAACCATTTCCCCTCCAACTCACCACTAACTTGGGAGAAGCCTCCACATTCCGAAGTGGAAAGTTGAATTGAACATTTTAAGGCGTTTAGCCCAGATCCTACACACTTAACATCAAGCCTGTCTATTGCTTACAGCTTCTCTAACTTTGACTGTTACCTGTCTCCTTTTCCAAATAATCTATGGGAAAACATGCTGTATATTGGTTACTTGTCAGTGTTTTTCATTGGGTTTAATCTGACTGAGCAATGTTCTGGTTTTGAGAAGCAGGTAGAAGTGTACTACCACCCCCACCTCTTTTTCATTTTCTTTCTCATCAAACACGTATCCAATGCCTTTCCCTTTGGGAATTGCTAGGATTTATCTGAACTGAGTGGATTTTTCTTCTTTCCTGGATTCATGGAAAAGATGTCACTTTTGAGCTTGTGTCTTTGCTGATAACACTAAATATGATGATGCTTATCAAAATCATATAGAAATTCCTGGAAAGAAATAATGACAATAATAATCATAGAAGTAGAAGCTGCAAGAAAAAAAAGAAAAGATGGTCATCCAGGAACCCAGAATGGCACTTTATATAATTTTAATGAAGTCAACAGTGTATATATAGACTAAGGCGACAGGAGATAAAATGTGTAAAGCAGTGTGTGTGTTTGAAAGGCTGGTCAAGAACGTGGGTTAGAAGACAATGCTGTGTACATTTATTAAAAAGCAAAGGAGAAGGAGGCAGTTGAAGGAAAAGAAATGTACAAAGAGAGAAACAAGTATCTAAAATACAACCTTCCAGATTCTCAGGCTAGCAAGATGCCTGGCAAAGGCAGTGCCAGGGCCAAGTTAACCCATAGCAGGCAGTCAGTCTCCTTTCCCCCACATGGAAAGGATGAAATCTCTTCCCAGAAAATAAGATGTGCAGGAGGAAAGAGGGAGTAGGGTGAGGGGGAAGGAGGCAAAAAGCGAGTTGCCCGCAGACAAGAATGTGTGTCGGTTTCAAGAAAGTTCAGTCAGATGATCCTGTCGCCTGACTCACTTTGTAACACTTTCACTGAAGCTGGAGAGGAGGGGGAAACCCAGCCCCCCTTTTCCTTTCCCCTGATTATACCCCACTATCTCCACACAGCCTTGGAGTCAGAAATGAGCTCTCGGAGCGGGAGATGCCCTGCTGCTGCTTGCCACCGGTGCGGCCCATTTGTAACTTGCAAAGTTTGTTGCTTTTGCCCCTGATTCGGGCAGCGGGTCCTGGGATGCTCCTGCTTCCCTCCTGCCTCCCACGGAGCTCCAGAAGAGGGGCTGCCTCCCCAGCCTGCAGCCTTCCAGCATCAGCCTCTGAAAAATCTCACAGACACATGCGCGTTGTAGCAAAAATCAAATCCAGAAACTGCTTGTTTCAGAGAAAGGAATAAAGTTGTCTTTTCAAGGAAAACTGAATTAGGAGGAGAGAAAAAGGAAATAAGAGAAGGAAAGAAAAGTTAAATTTGATTTTCTCCAGAGTTTCCACTAAAGGGTTGAGGACAGTGTGAAGGAGAAGGGGAGCTTTTTAAAAATGCCTTTGGTCTCTGATTTTCAGTGGCAAAGAACAGGGACACCAAGTTAAATGTTCTCAAGGCTTTGGATCCTAGAGGAAAAACAATGAGAAGAGCAGAAATGATTATCCCTGTTTAAAATAAGCCCTCACTCTTTACCACTTCCTTAAAGGAGTGGAGGTGCTGGGTGGTGATGCTTAGAGGCAATGAGGGACGGAGAAGTCGTTCCCGTTACAGAGATGCTTAAATGAAAAGGAAAGAAAATGCAGTCAACCCCTTCTCCAGAAGGTGACTCCTAGCTCTCCTCCCTGAGAGGTGAAGTTGGGTTGGAGCAACAAGAGTCTCACACACTTAGGCAGGGAAGTTTCCTTCGGATCATAGTCAGTCTAGACTTGGTTATCTTTGCAAAGTGTGGAAATCTTTGGCAAGTAGCTTTCTTCGTAAAGTTGATGAGCTTATAAAGGGAGCCTGTTTTGCTGACTCTCAAAGCACTCGGGCAGCTTGTGTGGCAGGTACCAGTTCTGAGGGCGCTCCAAAGATATCCATCTCCATCCTTTTTTCTCTGTGGAGATCTTCTGCAAGTTTTGTCACACTGCACACACACAAGGCTGGGGGCTACATATCTAGGCTGATATTATTTGTTTTATTTTGGTCTGGAAAAGCTAAGTCAATTGGGATAGAAACATGCTTTCCTTCATAGCAGAGCCAATAGGCTGGTGGTGTCCATAGGGTGACAGTCTACCAGGAGTAAGGGTGGGCTGAGGATTTTAAACTTTGCATTGTTTTTCTGTTGCCCAATACAAATAAATTCACATCTTCAAGCATGTGTTTTCAAATAGGGTAAAACCAAGATTAAAGTTCCCTGCTCAACTGCTATGTCATAGGCTTCAGTGTTTCCCTTCTTTCTTAATTTGCTTAAAGAAAATTCCAAGAGGCTATTAAAGACCCTAATGCCATGTTAAGAATATTTCCTGGGAAAAATGTGTGTCTACCCCGAAGGTAGGAAAGGAGGGCGTTGCTAGCCTCTCTAGCAGTGCCGCGTTTATTCTAAGATGTGGGAGATTCTTTTCCTTGCAACAGTTTTTGTCATCTGCATTCTTCCAAGGCTTTTAAGGTGCATTTTCTTCTGTGTGAAAGGAAATTCTTTGTCCTTTTCCTCTCCAGCACCGTGGCTTCCCAAGGTAGACACTATTTTGTGCCTGTCACAGAGAGAGGGAGTGCAGGTTTGCAATGCTCACAGACAATTGATTGTCTGCCCTAATGTGTTTCATTTACATGTTTATAACGTCAATGGTGCTGGGGTGTCCACTGTACCATTCATTCCCGCATTCCCACAAGGGGGCAATTGTCTGAATGGCCAAGTCAGACACCTTTTTGATTGCTCTTTGGTTGTCTTTTCAGAGCAAAGAGATAAAGGAGGAAAATCTGTGATGCAGAAACACTAGTTGAAAATATACAGAATTAAATGTCACCACAAAAGCAGATGTTAACATAAGCCCAAATATGCTTTTTAGCCAAGATGTGAAGGTTGAAAAAAAATAATTCAGAGCAGAGAGAAGGATGATTTAAACCAATAAGTATAGCCCTATTCCCCCTCTTTATTTCTTTTCTGTCTTTAGCAATCAGAAGGTGAAATGTAATTTTCCTTTTCATTTTTAAGCCTTGAAACATCTAGGCACCTCCTCATTATTTGTATGTTTGCTGTGATTTGTGAATTTTGTATATATTTACATAGCTCTGTTTATGCCAACAGCATCAGCTTACCACTTGGAAAATCTATTGAATGACTATTTGGGCTGTGGGGAGTGTAAACTTTTAAAAAGTAAGATCCAAGTATTTCTTCATCAAGCAGTTTTTAAAAGGAAAACGATAATAATCAGTAGGCTACATGGAAGGCTTTGCCTTCATAGCTATGTGCCAAATACTTTTATCTTGGGTGACAGTCGTGTCAGAGTGAAAGCTCTCAGGAAAAGTGTAACTAGTAGTTACAAAGTAAATAAAGGATTTCGTTTTAAGGTGTTCTGTAGTGTTTTTATACTGTGTGTGTGCATGTGTGTGTGTTGTCTTGTGTTTCCTCTGAGGGAGGTAAGAGGAGAACCCATCCCTGCCTGTCTTTTGGCTTTTCTCTTCTTTTCGTTCTGCCGTACATATTACACATATATGTAGCCCACATGAATACACCTGTTTAAAAGAAAATCACAGTTCAGATGGTGCCTTGCTGGTTCATTTAGGAAACACAGTTATTAGAAGTTGGTCTGATTTCACACGTGGTCCATGAAGAGAGAAAATACCAACTCTTCTGTCATCTGGTGGGAGGCAAATGGGGGAGGGGGAAAGTTTTATAATTTTGTAGTAAATTTGAGAGGGGAAAAAAATCGCCAGTCTGTGAAAAGATTTTTGCCTCTCCGGGAAGACACACACAGTAGCTGCACCGTTAGCTGAACCCCTGACACGGCGGTCTTTTCAATGCCTTAGGTATGATTTCACTTTCGCTCACATCAATGCTGACCTGAATGCCTTTCATATCTGATCCGCTGTGTCTCTCCCAGTAAACATCCCCTGAGGGGAGAACAAAGAAAGGAGCTCTTCTTCTTCTTAATCACAATTCAGCCCTTTCACCGCCGGCAGGCTCCATTTGCATTCTGCCACAGAAAGCCAAGATGAAAAGAAAGAGAGAGAGAGAGAGAGAGAGAGAGAGAGAGAGAGAGGCAGGCAGAGGGTAGTAGCTGAGTAAAATAACTTAGGTGTTTGTGGCTGTTTGTTGGGCTTCCCCTAGTTACCAACCTTATATAGCTGATGCTCCACCAGGCCCTGTCCCTCCTGACAGGCATATAGTGTTACGAGATGGCATGCCTGTACTATTCATGGCCACCCGCTCAACACTTGAGGTAAAAAGTGTCAGGAGAGGATCCAGTTCTCCCCCAGAAGCCTGTTAGATTTGGGGTCAGGTGTGTGGACTTCCCGCCTTTGAGTGCTGCCTGCGATTTGGCTTTAATAAGTCTGATTGTTTACCAGCTGACCAGAGAGGTGAGGGCCCTGGGCGTGGGAGGGACAAGCGAGCTGCAGACTGGGCCCCTTGGTCTGGTTTCAGTGACGGGTGCTCACACCCAGCCTGAACACACTGATAAATCCTCAGGAAAACTGGAAAAGACTTTCCCATTTTTCCCCCTGACTTTTTATGATAATTCATATTTTCAAATGAAAGGGGAAAAAAGCCAAGAAGAAACTCTCAAATGAGCCAAAAAGGAAAAAAAAAATTCTCTGAAAAGAATTTTAGGGGGAAAAGTTGTGCTATTTTAAAAAGCTTTGAGGGCTGTAAAGTGCCACGTTTTTCACACCTTCTCCATACTTTTTTTTCAGATTTTTTTAGTATGTTTAACATTTGTGAGATGACAGCCTTTTTGTATCTCAAACTGGATGCTTCAAGATTTGTAGGGAGGGGTTGGTGGTATTCACGTTCTCTTGTGAGAGAAAGTTTGTGCCTAAAGGCCCCTTCTTCCTGGGAACTGTTTAAACCCTCACAGGCAGACCTGTCAGGTTTTACTGTGTCATTTGCCACCATTTTCAACATGCAAAAGTAACATGCAGTTAATGGTATGGGAATGAGACCACAGCCAGAGCAGAAACCTCTCGTGACAACTTTTCAGCGACACTATCTTGCTCCTAGACTGTCTTGTCTTTTTCTTCCCCTTTCTGAAACCACTTTTGAGATGCCAGTTTTCTCCCAACAATTAGATTAAGGATACAATACTCACACACATGCACCACATGCGCACGCGCGCACGCGCACACACACACACACACACACACACACACACAAAACTTTGGAAGTGCCATCTCTTCCAACAGCAGAGTGAATGATTTGAAACAGGGGCTTTTCCAATAGTCCTTGTGGCAAATTTCACTTTTAAGAGCAAAACTAACGGATATATTAGAAGTTGTATGTGAACATGTGACACAGATTCCTGATTTTTTTTTTCCCAGAAGATTTACAGAATTTACAAAAAGAGATTATCCCTACACCTTCCACCCCTCCTATCTACCCCCATGACCCAAGCAATGAAGGATTTAGGCAGATTTACTTCAGTAAACACCTTTGGACACTTGGGGGAAAAGTGGGAGTCTGTTTGCAAAAGGAGGCTTTTGTTAAGTGAGGTACCGGGATAATGCTTTACCAGGCAGCTGTGATATTAACCTACCCAGCAATGCGGGAACACTCTTTAACTCTTTGAGTGCCTGGCCCCTTGCGCTCAGCAGATAAAATCCTAGCTCTCCAAAGACACTCAGAATTCTGGCTCTAGCAGTTTATTATTCAGACAAGTCTTATAGGCATGAAAACTGTTCAAGCTTTTAAAACAATGTGGTTTAATTAGATGAGGTGGACTTACATTGCTCATAAGCCCTCCAAATGGTGGTTTATAATTGGCAAGAAAAAAAAAAGATAGAAAAAAGGAATCAAGGCAGCACATTAAAAATTCCAGGAAATATCTTTAGAAAAGCTATTTTCATTTCTAGCTTTTAAAATATTAGACTACGGTAGCTAGAGGGAATGAAGCAGCTGGGGCCTCTCTCCTTCCTATAAAAGACACCAGAAGTTTGTGATGAAGAAAGGGGCTTCAACTTGAAAGCTGTAAGAAGCCAGTTTGGACAGTGATATGATCTCAGCCTTCACATCTTTTCAAGGGGGAAATACTGCCTATCTGCCCGAACCTGGGAGGTCATGTGAACCTCAGAGTCAGGGCCTCAGGCTGGCCGTTACCAACTTGAGACTTTCCAAAGCAAGCAGAGAGACATTTATGAGGAAGGAGTTAATGGTTATTTTTTGCTGGGCACAAGAATAACTTTACAGGTGTTGCATTTGGGCTTAAATAAGATTGCCTTATTTAGTTTCGAAAAAAGAGTGTAGGTGTCAACATTCGAGCAGCCACAAATGTGTGAGAAAGTAAAGGGTATGAGACATGACGGAATTAAAGGTGTTTGCTATGTTGTTACACCGTGTGTCAGGCTGCAAGCTCCCTTTGTCACAGCCTCCTGGTGATTTGACAGCGCAGATCTACTTCCCTTCTAGGTGAGACAGCATTTTTAAACTGGAGTTATAAATATGGTACACCCTTCGAGTTGCACCCTGCCTCCCAGATCCGTGAATCCTATTTGAAAGCATCCTGCCCTAAGACACAATGAACAAATGCCCGTATACAAGGGGGCTGTGGGCTCGGGGGCCCGGGCAGCGCCAGCATCACAGTAGCTGGCATTGACTGTTGTTTGGCAAGAAGGTCCTCTGCCAAATCATCCAATAATTAAGTTTTATGTTATTTGTATGAACGACCAAGCATGCAGTATTCCTTTTCAAATCAAAGGGAGGCTTAAAATTACTTTTTGAACACTTTCAGACCATGGTCAGGTCACAGTTTGGGGGCTGAATTAAAATGATCTCATTCATGATCTAATTGAGGTTGGCAAAACCTTAGCAGTAGCAGGAGTACATAAATATAAATCAAAGACCAAAATTTAGCAAATCATATCATTTGCTAGAAATCTGCTCATGAATTATTCTCCGATTGCCAACCCAGAAGTTAAACTTTGTCTCCCCTCAGCAACAGTAACTGCGCATATTTTTTCAGGCTTCTGACAGGAAAGTTAGAGGAGCTGAAAAGAGAAAGGAGAAGGAAGATGATCACTGTGTCATCAGATATTGTCTGTTTGTGACCCAAGAAACTATGAAAGCTGATAAAGTCATATACATTTACAATGGGTGCTGCAGCCTTGGTTGGAAATTAATATAGGTTTCTAAAAACCGGACTTTGGAAGAGCAGGCAGCACAGACACATTAAGAGTGTAAGGGGAGCAAATCTTTCAAGAAGGGTCTGATTGTACTTTGCTTTCATTTTTCAATTGAGAAATGTAATCATCATAATGATTCATGATTATTTACAAATTTAGTTCTGTTACTGAGCTGGGTCCAGGGATTGAGATTTGAAGTTGTGGTTAGAACTAGAAGACAATACGAAACTGTTAGTGTGCTTATTCAGGTTACCTTTCATACTTCCTTTCTTTTTAATTTAACACTGCCATAAAATTAAGACTCCAAATAACTTTTCCTATAATCTATGGGATTAAATGTCATATTCTATTGTATCTAATCCATTTTTAAGTTGTTCTAAATTTTTCTTGGTTGCTGTGTGTGATTTCATCCTAAACCCACACAATACTTTACTTTAAACTAGAAGAGGTCTGATTCTGCACTTGAATCTTTTGAAGTTAAAATTTTAAATCCTGTGTAAAAGAAGATATTCTTTTAATCAAACAGTAAACACAGAACTGATCAGTTGGTGAACTTTATATATCACAAATATATGAAGGTATATTTTTAAATCTTCAGGATAAAGCAAGGTGGAAACATTTAAAAATAATCTCAGGTGAGAGAGGTAGATGACTACATTCTTTTGGAAATAGGTAGTCATTCCTGATTTCCTAAAATGTATTCTACATTTAAAAAAAAACAACTATAATGGATTCCTCTTTAATAGTTACATTGCCTATATGACAACATAGTGATTTTTGTTCTCTATATACTGTTTCTTATTTTTTAATAGTAATTAACTCTAGGAAAGGTACTCCTGACAAGGGGATAGCTACTCCCTCCCCCCAAATAAGAAGTAATCAGTAATAGATGAACAGATTAAAATATTGTGCTATATAAAATCTGAGGTTTTTTTTTTTCTCTCAAATGGATGAGTAAATTTCAAGGAATTCAGTGCCCAAGTGATCTATAAATGTAATATATATCTTTCACTGTTTCTTAGTTTAAGAAAATATTTATTGTCTTGTATATCCAAGTAACTGTAATCAAAGAAATTGCAATTGCCTATTCTTGGAAGTACCTAAGTTTCTATTTTAGACACCATGCACATCAATGGAAGTGTTTCACATCATGAGAATTCTCAGTTTTAAGAGGTGAGGTTTATATATAAGGAACTCAGTAAGCTGTGTTTTCATAATAAATAGACCCATTAAGAGGGAAACATCTCTGAGCAAAATGGTTGTCCTCTAAAGATTTCCCATCACCTTTGCTCTGCTGATGGGAATTTGAAAACTAAATACAGCCCGTGTGCACACATTCCCACATGCACACAAACACAAATGCACCCTAGGATCCAAACTCTGAGAATTTTCCTCTTTAACTTTCACTACAATCGTCTGGCTTGTGAATGAAATACACTTAAACAAAAATAGTAGAGGCGAGGAATTAATGTAGAATCTTGTTTAGTAGGATTTACTGTAGGGGAAAAATGTGTTCCCTATGCCACATGACTCTTATGAAACTTACACCTATTAATCTAAGCTTTAAGTGTATTATTTAGGATAAATTACTAGCTTTGTGCTTTTGTAATGTTTTCCCCCATTTCCCGTCAGTATTAACCAACCTTAACAGAGATTATCCTAAACTGATTGCAAATTGTTATGGTTTTAAAAACAGCATTCTGGAGTACTGAATAAAGATAGCATTTTAAAGTAGTGTTTACAATATTTAGAAGAAAAAAGGGTGGGGGGAGATTTAAAACTATACTGAACACTTTGAAATGTGTGGAGTTTTATACTTGTGCAGATAAGTGTGAGGTAGCTTTGCCCTGTGAAACCAAGACCACAAATGATACGTGTCAGTAGGTTCTTTGATAGGGCTTCTGGCCACAGTGTTTTTGTGCTGTCAAACTGCTATGTTGAACAAACACCTCCTCTGGGACAGAGTGATAAATGCAGAGACA
>NW_026988442.1:67567500-67615000 GCF_030222135.1 Aotus nancymaae
GAAATAAATAGATTGCCAGTAGCCTCTTAGCTGTTATCCATTTAAAAATGGGATTCCAGTCTTTAAAAGTCTTATTAGGATAAAAGATTTATTTTTCTTTGATCATTGGTTGAAAGTCATTATTTATTTCCAACACTGGATTGTCACATAAATTCCTAAGGAAGAGTTACCTTGTGTGTACATAGTACAGTCAGAGTAGACTTTTTAAAATGACAAATTATTAAAGAGATATTCAGTAATAAAATAAAGCGTTTACAAATACCAGTAAGGGTAGGCACATCACCACTGACAGAAAAAAAAAAAATCAAGGGAGTTTATGTTAAAGGGAGCCCTATTTAAGAGATAGCAGCAGAATTAAGATTGAGACTTAAAAATGAAATAATTGTTATGAAAATCCCTGTTCCAGAGGCAACAGCTTGCCCATCAAAAGAAATCTTAAGTTTGGTACTAAATTTAGATTCCAGTGTCCCGTTGAATGTGTCTTGAGCTTTATCTGTGCTTGGTTTTTGTCCCCCCTCTGCCTCTCTTTCCACTCTCCAGGTTTGCTTCAAGTGTTTGCTAAGAGATTAGTTAGCAAGTTTATATTGAGGAGGTAGCCATGGGAGGCAGCTCTCTGCCTGAAGGAACGCACAGTGGGTCAGAGTGAGAAGATACAGGGAGCTGAGACTGACTAAGGCCTGGGATCAGGTACTTTATTTTCTCTCAAAGACAAACTGCCCGTAGAAAGGTTGGTGGGCTGGCATCTGCCAGCAGGAGCACAGATGTTACCACTTTTAGAAACTTCCAAACAAGCATTATTGCTGGAACAACTTTATGAAAAAAAAAAAAAATCTGCTGCCAGAATACTCCCTTTTCATTATGTAAAGAGGCTATAATTTGAGATATTCAGGGTTATTTTTACCTCCATTCATAAAACAGCATCTTTCTTGAGAGCTGTTACGAGTTAGGTGAGGAAGGTGGCAAAGGAGAGAAAAATGCTCAGCAGCCTAAAAGTATTGCTCCTGCTAATAACCAGTGAGACTCCACTAAGAATCTGAAATAGAATCTCCAGGGTAAAACACATCCGCGTTTCTCCCTGTATTAACCTTGCTTTCTTAGCAGTGAGTGAAATGAATTAATGAATTGCCCATTTTTTTTCAGTGGTAGTTTTGCTCCATGTTCACTTAGACCAAATAATTCCCACAGCCAGAAAGGATGATACAGGTAGGGGTGGCTAGGAGAGAATAAACCTTTATTGCTAGTTTTTACATCATGCATGAGAAAGACGCTTGCAAACAGCATAGATTACAAGACACTCTGTGGCCTGTCCTCTTAGTTTCATGAGAAAATTTTGCCCAATCCCATAGGTATGAACAAGATTTAGACATGTAATCTCCAACCTGGAGAAAAGAGCTTTTAACATATTAATGGGGCAGGTTCTTACTTAATATATGATGTGAATTTTGGCATCAGTTTGGGGTTTCCTATTAATACTTTGTTAGCAACTGTTTATGAAAGAGACAAACAGCAGTCCATCCAAATAGTCCTCCTCCCCCAACCCCTATCTTGATATTAACGGCTTTGTCCTGTCAGCTCATAACATTCTATCTTTAAATTGCTCTAAGTGAAGCCATAACTCTAGTTATGTTTTGTAACAAATCCATGACTGGGACCAACATGACTTCTCACCTTTTAATGAACTGTTCTAGTTTAGGATCTTCGAAGGAATAGAGTGTAAAAAGAAGCAAAGCAGGAGATGAAGAGGTCTCGTAAATAGTTTCCTTTGAACATCCACAATTGCTTACATGGCCTTTTCCCCTTTTTTTCCAGGCTGGCAGAAATGGCCTAGCCCAGGACTCATCCAAGTGAGCACATTTCAGAACTACTCATTGGATGATTGGAGGGAGACAGAAGCCCTACGATACCAATGCAGTGTATTAATGGAGAAAGTTCCTGAGATTGGGAGTGGGTGTGACATTAGGCTAGGGCATTCCTGAAGGGCTCTAATTCATGTGAGAATAGTAAGTGTAGATCTTCTAGCTATCAGTTAGCATAAGGTTTCATAAACAGGTACTGATGGCTCTTTCTCCCCATACCCCCGCCATCCAATTTCTAGCTGAGTGAGGAACAGGCTCTGCTTCGTATAAATAAGATCTTTGAATTTATCTGCAATGAGGTACAGCTTTAATGATCTGTATCTGCAAGCCAGGAGCATGAATGTGATCTTATTGTATCATAGTGTAGAGATGAGATAGGCTAGCGCTACAGCACGCCAGTGCATTGTGCCTGGGTGTCTGGAACAATCCTTCCATTTCCAAAGCAGCAACTCTTTATTTTTCATCATTGTTTCTTTACCTCACTTGTATGCTCCTTGTGATACAGATCTGAGTGAGTTGTGCAAGCTTCAGACTTGCCATCCCCCAGCTCCCAGGCCTAGTACAGAGTAATTCATAAACTTACCATATTAGACTATCAGATTGAAACCAAGGGTTTCTACTGTGGTGGAATTGGAAAGCCCATTGTTTTGATTATCATTTCATCAGCCCCAACTGATACTAGTATGCTCAAGGAAAACATACTTCAGTTACAGTTGATTTTCAGATTCCAAAATGGTGCTGCAAAGCCTGTGCATCTCTAATTATATTTTATGCTAGGCTGTGCAATACCAAAATATACGCCGCAGCAATCAGTGAGTGAACAGTATCAATCAATTTGTAAACAGATGAAGTCACTCATTCCCAAACTGGTTTTCCAAAAACAATTACTAAATTACAATAGAAAAAAATTGTACAGTTACTGTATTTGTGTGCTGTGTTACAATCAACATACCAGGGAAACAAAACAATTTAATGCAGAAAAATCATCATTCATCTACATTATAATTGCTTCTTTTTCACATCTACAGGGCGGTTAATTAAAATTGTGATTAAATGCGGTCGCGCTGCCTAAGATGTCTTGCCCAAAACAGGTGGTACAGAATTTAAAAGTAAAAAAAATGTAATTAGCATTGGAAATTGAGAAATTGCCTGTAAGAATCAGTGTTAATTTCAGTCAGTGATGAGGTAATTTATAAATGAATGCAGTGGAGGCTGTGCAAATGCACAATTGCCTTCCTTGCCATTCTTAGCATTCTCAGCATGCAGGTGAAAATGTTTTCAAAATATTGAGGTAATTTGAAAATCAATCCATGCATTCTGTATCTTTTTTCTCCCATTTGTACCAAATGCTGAACAAATGCTGCCATAGATGGCACAATCCATCAGTTTTTTACTTTCTAAAAGCAATGCTGCACATATTTTAGACCTAGATTAAGAAATATAGCAACCCAAATTGCAAGTCTAAAATTGTTACATGGGTCAGAATTGTACACCTGAACATCTGACTAATGGGGATTTGGTTGGCTGTGAAATGCTCCCATCAATAAGATAGAGACCTGGAAGGAAATCTTGTCATGATATAGGTAGTACAAACAGAATGACTATTAACCCATCCAATAAATACTTGAGAATAAATTTTTAAAGTTTAAGGAAGAAACAGAACATTTATAAGGCTGATATTTTCCTTAGAATCTTAAACTGTAACTTTGTTATTCCCTCTAGAAACATCTAAAACCAGTTAATAAAGTTATCACTAGAAAAAATGTTTCCAGAAATTCACTGTTTTTCAATGTCATCTTTCCTTTCAACAAAAGTTACATCTGTAATTTTCTACAAAACATTATAGTATCAACTTAACATATTTCAAGCATTCTATTAGCACATGAGTATATTTATAGATTAGATACTAGTTAAAAATTATTTCTATATTTTTACTATTAAACCACTAGGCTTTGAAAATCTCCTCTTAATTGAAGAAATATAACTTTCTGCTGCTTATTCTGGCTCTCTGAACAATATGAATTTAAAATATTTTAATAATGAATTGAGAAGATGGGGTTTGAGTATCTGGCTTGATACCACTGGAGTTAAGAGACTTTGTGGAGCTTTTTAAGCATCCTCTTCTGTGTTTGGCATTCTGCAAAATGATCTCTCCATATAAAGCTCATCCTAAGAATATGTTTGTTTAATTGTGGCAGATCAATCTGATAATCAAATTCTCTCATGTAAAATATTCTACATGTTTTTTTCTGTTTCAGGCAGAAATCAATAATTTCATTTCACTCTGAAGTCATGTTTTTGGTTAATACTGACATTTTGGGGAGAGAGGTGAAAAATAAGGAATACTGTATCTCTGGGAGTGTCTTCTTTATTCATTCATTCATCCATTTTTAGAGACAGGGTCTCACTCTGTGGTTCGGACTAGAGTGCAGTGGCACCATCCTAGCTCACAGCAGCCTCAGATTCCTGAGCTCAAGGGATCTCTGAGAGTATCTTGCTATCCTCTGATTTCAGGCCTGGTATTGGGCCTTCCCTCATGACCCTTCCTGATCGTTTTTAGGATACAAATAAAAAGTGTAATTTAGAGGTGACAGCTCAGCTGGTTGTTCCAAGTGGCATGCCATCATTTCTCTCATATTTAAATCTGTTTCCCGTTTAATATTACAAGTAGAAATAAAATGAGACCTATAAATGGAGGAAACGGAAAGGTCACCAGTTAACTCCATGATCCCTCTCTTTTTACCAGCTCTTGCATCCCACTAACTGTGATGACGACGATTTCATATTCCAGCAGCAACTTCACCTTCAGCGGGGGTGGGTGCAGACTTCATCAAAGAATGGCTTCCTGGGTTATCTTCAGGACCTGTAAACATAAGATCTGCAACCACATGGGACTTGGCTCAAATTTCAGCAGAGTGATGGGATGGGGAAGGTATTATGACAGGCTCCAGGCTGCACTGGTTCTGAGTTTGCAAGGGGTCACAAGGTTTAGAGAATCACAGACGTCAATAGAGCACCAAGATCTTCCTACCTCTTGAAATATTTGCAGTAGAACACTTACCTCTTTACGTTTGGTTCATAGTGCCCTATGAGCTTAGCAGGGCAATGTGGAGTTACTTGGGAGATTCCACCAATGTTATATATATGTTCAGAATGACAGTGTCTTTTTATACAAGCTCCCCCCACCAAGTGTCATCTCTGTACTCTTACAGGGTCATCAGGATTGTCAGAAAAGGCCTGGACTACATGCCTATCCCAGCATTAGATTGGCATTTTTTTTAAGTCCTTTTTTTGCCATGTGAGCTTAACTCAATTCATTCTGCTATTATTACAAGCATCGCCTCTTTGAAGCTGATGTCAGATTCATGAAAGAAAAATGCACATTTTCTTTTTCTACTCAGGGCTTCTTTCACCTTTATTCCTGAGGGTGATCAGAGCTTTGCATTGTAAGAAAAAGAAAATTCTTCTCATTGTAACAGTAATTGAAAAGTATGTCATCAGGTCCTTTCTAGGTCTTTCTCTGGTATATCAGCAGAAAATTGCAGTGTTTGTTCACTTTGCATTAATTATATACCTACTATGTGCAGGCTCT
This sequence comes from Aotus nancymaae, assembly GCF_030222135.1. NCBI lineage: Eukaryota > Metazoa > Chordata > Mammalia > Primates > Aotidae > Aotus > Aotus nancymaae. The sequence goes on from NW_026988442.1 coordinate 67,572,949, forward strand.
GTAGCTGAGGCTGTGATCAAAAAATGGATGCTAGAGACTGGGCCCCTGAGAAGCTTGCTGTGTAGTGGGAAATGGGGGTGCATTTAAGAAATGATGAAAATGTGGTAAGTGCCATAAAGAACTTTGTACCCAGTACAGAGAGAGTACAGAGGATGGCACAACTAGATCTGGGAGCAGGTGGTGAGGGGAGACTTCATGGCAGAGGTGACTTTTGAGGCAACTGTTGTCATAGGACATGGATTTCGCCAGCAAGTGAGGGCACGGCACGCTGGGCTGAGAGGATGGCATGTACAACCCAGGAGAAAGTGTGAACAGTGCAGGCATTGTCAGCCAACTGAGATGTGTGAAACACAGGGCATGAGCAAAGAGGATGAGCTTGATTTGAGTCTGCAAAGGTGGTCAGGGAGCAGAAGAATCTCCTATCCCATATTTTTGGCTTGTATCCAGTAAATAGGTGATGGTGAGCTTGCAAACCATGTTTTAAAAAAGAGTGACATAATCATATTTGCGTTTCAGTGATATGTCTCTGGCAACTGTGCGAAAGATGATATTATCTAACGATTGTTGAGTACTTAACAATATGCCGGGACCTGTGCTAAGAATTTCGCCTGTCATCTGATGTCGCCCTGACAATAATACTGTGAAATGGGTACTATTATATTAATAGTATTTTTACTGATGAGGAAATTAAGGCTTAGAAAGGGCATGAGCCTGGAGTCAGGAAGAAAGTCTACGATGAAGTGTTACAGCAATTATGGAATTTCTAGAGTTACAGGCAACACAGGCAATAATGATAATTGACTTGAAGGACATTTGGAAAAGAAACCCCAGCATTTGATTCTGTTTCTCTGGGTGAATAGTGAGACTAAGTGGGGTGTAAGGATGTTTATCCTCAACATTTATTCTTTCTTTCATCACTATGTCAGTTTGGAAAAAGAAAATAAAAAGTGGTTGTTGATCCTTAAGAAACTAATCCTAGAATATGCTACCTCTTTGGGAGTTTGGAAAGAGATGGTTAACAGACAGCCCTTCAAAACAGTGGAATTTAGTAAACCCTGGAACACTGGCCTTGCTGATTAAATTCATGACATTAAGGCCTTCTTCGGCCTTATGAGGAAGCAAATGAAAATAATCCCTTTCCGATGACTATTTTCCCCCTTTTCTGAATTAACTCTTCCATTACCTAAGACTCACCAATCCTCAAACTTCTAAATTCTCCACACTGCCTTATCTCTGCCATCCCATTTTGTAACAACTATGTGACGAATTGTTGTGCTTTTATTCACGTCGGACATCTCTGCCAGGCTTGCTTGTTGTGTTTTCTGTTTGGCTGTGTCATGGGACCAAAGGTGCCTGCCTTTGTACAGCATGTCAAATCTGGTTAACATGCAGCCATTTATCTTTAAAACCACTCCTGCACAATGGCAGCGGTGGGCCAGGCCACGGGGCTCCAAGCACAACCCAATTTTTCAGACCATCTTTTCTGCATATGGGGAGCTCGTTGGACAGCAGACAAGACATTCTGTGATTTGGGGAATCTCTTAGAGACAAATTGTAGAGTGCAAGTGCAGTGTAACTGGACTGCTGGGTGCCCAGTGAAGTGAGGAAAATCAGATACAGCACAGGCTGAAAGAATGAAGCAAGAATTCATATCTTTGTGAAGAACATGCACAATACTTTGCTCACACAGAGAGTTCAACATAGACAAAAGCATGTTTGCTTGTGGGTTATTTTCAGGGGATTCTATAGCCACAGTCTAAGCATATATATTTGTACATAAGCTTTCTTTCTGCATTTTGTACTGGTAGGTGTGTCTACATGTGAACATGTAAACATGCGTATATGAGAAGACCATTTGCTGTTGCTGATTTAAGACATGGGAAAGGCCTCCTAGTTCACTGAGGCATTTCCCTCCTAATGTAGTAGAAGCAGAATCTTTTTGTTTTCTACAATTGTTTCAATAAAGGACCCTGTGTGTGTTTAAGTAAGACTCAGAGCCAGAGAGTGTCAAGTGCTGCAGTGAAAAATACTAAAGACTTTTCTTTCCATAAGACGGCTGCAAACTTTATAACCTAATTCACTTTGGATTTTCATTTCTCAATTGTTTCAAGGTGTCTTGGGGATGATTTGCCCTTAAATAACTAATTATCAACAAAGGAGAAAAGATAGCAATAAAAAATGTGATAAACCTACATAGCATAATTTAACTAAAATGAAGGATTTCCTTGCTTGGACTAGCTCAAGGAATGAACATAGCAACACTGTGTGATTTAAATGAAATGTTCAGAGTGGTCAATATAAATACATATGTAGACAAGTGATAGTATATGTGTATGTATATATTGAGTTACTTCTTGAATAGGCAGTTTTTCCTTTCTTTTTTCTTTTTCTTTCTTTTTTTTTTTTTCTGAGTAAAGGACCCAAGAGATTGCCTTTCACTTTGAAAACAATCTCTAATATCAGGAAAATGCGCTGTTTGTTTATGCGTACATAATGCAAGTTTGTCCGCCTGGGAACTGCAGCAAATGGGAGAAGTATGCATGGATTTCACAGGTAACAGGATTACGTGGGCACATAATTGATCCATTTGGAGAAAAAAAATGACAGTGCTCTAAAGATGCCTAGGCTTTGGAGATGGAGTTTATGAAACAGGCATTTGTAAATTCAAAGGAATCAATATGTCAATTTTATTACATCTCAGAACCAGCTGGGCATTAAAGGAACAGTAGCCTTTAAAGAAAATTACAGCTGCTTATTCCTACATTGTCTACCTTTCTTAAAGTCCCTAGAATTTAAGGAAATGAACTTAGAGATTTGTGATTTGTACCTTTTCAGAAATGAATTTACATTGTCCAAAGAGAACAATAATTTAACATTTTATCCGCTATCAACCTAACAATTTGAAACGTCTGCCTTGTCATTACAATTGAAGTCTATTAATAGATATAGATAATAAGCAGAATAGTGATTTTTCATATAGGTTGCACAGTCAGGGATTCATTGTAATTCATATTTGTATTGTGCTTTTCAACAGTCTAGATTTTTACCTCTTCACTGATGATAGGACACAATTTAAGAGCTAGCTTTTGGTTGTCCCACAGAATTGGGTCTGTGCATGTGTGAAATATTCCTATTTTATTAGAGTTTTTGACAATTCAAAAAGACCAAGCTATTATAAATTATTAAGTTCCTAAATAATAGGATTTGGACAACAGCCATAAGAGATGTGAATGGGATGGGAATTTAAAATATTATTTTAATATCTCAAAGAGGTTACACAACTAATGATGAAAGTTGGAAGTTCTGAATTGGTCCACACACTTGCCATGTGCTGTCTGCTAGAGCCTGGAAGGTGAGCTGCTTCAGTGTTTCAGGTTCATATCTCCACCTCCCAGACTCCTTCTCCAAGAACATCTCTAGATCTATTCACTTGTAACAAACAGAGCCCAGTTCTCCTCTCTCCCCAAGGAGGCAAGATACTCAATACAATGAAAAGAACACAGGATTCAGACCCAAACAAATTTGCGTCCACATTCTGATTCTGCCATTTACTTTTGATTGTGCCCTTGGGTGCGTTTCTTAACCACTCTGAGCTTCGGTTCTTAATGCTTAAACATTGGGAGCAGTATTTGTTTTATAGAATCTTTGGGAGTATTACACAAAATTCTAAAGAAAGTGTCTGGTGCCTAGAAAATGCTCACTGAAATCTGATTATCACTGTTTCAAGGTGTGACTAATCAGGATGCCAGAAACCCTACAATGGAGGTACTTCAGTTTCTGCTGAAACATTCTTAAAAAGGGGAAACAATTACCATAGCCTGAGATATTCACTCCTTTTTTTTTTTTTTTTTTTTTGACTGTTTGGGGAGTACTTAAGAAAGGAAGAATAAGGAAATAGTCGGCCGGTGCAGTGGCTAACACCTGTAATCCTGGCACTTTGGGAGGTCCAGCTGGGTGGATCACCTGAGGTCAGGAGTTTGAGATCAGCCTGGCTAACATGGCAAAACCCTGTCTCTACTAAAAAAATATAAAAAGTAGCTGGGGGGAATGGCACATGCCTGTAATCCCAGCTTCTGGGGCGGTGGGGAGAGCTGAAACAGGAGGATCGCTTGAACCTGGGAGGCAGAGGTTGCAGTGAGTTAAAATCATGCCACTGTACTCCAGTCTGGGCAACAGAGCAAGACTCCATGTCAAAAAAAAGAAAGAAAAGAAATAATCATAGTGATTGGCAAGCTATTCTACCTCTACATTTCCAGGAAATGTACATGGTATTTTTTCTTATAGAAACAGCATCGCCCCCAAAAACAAAAATCCTGAAGGAATATATTCTGAGATGACTTTTGTCACAGCACTTAATCTGATTCCTGTTTGTCTCCCCACAAATGTGTAAATGCCTTGAGGGCAGTCTTGCCCATCTCAGCTCAGGCCATGACATACAAACTCTTTTTGTTAAAGCAAAGCTATACTGAATGCAGGAGGGATATTAAAGATTTAGTATACATTTTCAAATCTAGAAAAAAAGCTTTCGGTAACTTTATGTTAGATTCCCTACCACCATATTAACAATTCCTTGAAATTCACTTTGTGACAGCTATGTTATTTTGAATACTTGGGTGGGCTTTTTTTTTTTTAAGTTTGTATTTAAATCAACTGGCTTTCTGCCTTTCCCAATGACACCTTTGAGACTTGGGAGTCAGGGAGGCAGAGAGGCAGTGTGGGTGCTCAAAAGAGTGTAGGCTTTGGACATCTGGGCTCAAATTTGGTTTCTACTTTCATACCAGCATAAGACCTGTAGCAAGTTGTTCAACCTGACTGCATCACTGCTTCTCATAATAATTCTCATGTTACAGGGCAGTTGTGAAGAAATACTGGTAATAGATGAAGTGCCAAAAGCACGTAGTAGGTGTTTAGTGTTCTGTCCCGCCCTCCACTCTTCTTTGTCACTTGAACATTCACTTTGGGTTGGCATTTAGTGAGCTCCTTCTGCCCGTCAACAAGTCAGTCAACATTTAATACATACCATGGGTAGATATCTTACCCCTGTTCCAAATTTCATTATGAAAATTGGACTATTTTCTACTCAAGGAAATGAGCACGCAGAAGTACCTTCTGTACTTAGAATCATAATCATTTTAGCTATTTTCTGCTTAATCTGACTGTTTCTTTGTTCCCATCATCTTTTTTAGTGAAGCACTTTGGTGTTTCTGCGATCCTTTGCCACCATTCTGTGCTTGGGTATCTCAAATCTCTCTTCTCTCCTGATCCTTTGAAGATATCAGAAAAGGAGAAGCATAAGGTCTCTTGACTATACGTTTGCCACGCAACTGTGTGGATTGGTTAGTTAATAGAGTTGATTAAAACACTTTGTTTGATTCTGCTTAAGCGTACCAGAAATACATTCAAAATCTACAGCTACAAAATGTAAAGAAGGTAGTCCAAATATAGTACTACATAATGAGACTCCCTGTTGGTAGTATATAAAGCAGTTTAGAGTATAGCTTCAAATTCTAATGAAGATCATTTTAAATCTTGCACTGAATTGTGAATTTAAAATTCCCATGTTCTCCATAAGTATCTGAAGAGGGGCATGTAAATACCATAAGTGAATTAATTACTGCCTTAAGTTGGTAAAGCATGTGTGAATCCAAACTTTATTCTTGAACTTGCACTTCTCTTCCCAAGGTTTTTTGAACCATTTCCTATATGCTGAGTTCTGAGTACCTATTTAACTGCTGAGGACATATAAAGAAGGTAGTTTTCTTTGCATGCATTAAATGTTTCAATCTCTGAAAATCACCACCACCACAACAAAAAGTCTGCCCAGCACCATCTATATGCACACGATAAAATTCCTAAAGCAGAGAAGATATATTTATAATCTGAAACTTACAAAAACACTTTTTGTGCCCCTTTTTTCCATTAACAGCGTTAGTTTTTGTTGTTGTTGTTTTTCCTCTCTCTCTCTCCCTCTCTGAGAAGAAATGAAAAGCAAAGTGGCAAGAATATCTTTCACTTTGCTCATGTTTTGGTGGTGTAACGCTGGGACCACTGAAGTTACTGGAAAACTTTTCGGAGCTGACTCTTCTGAAGTAAACCCAAGGCAAAGGGAAAATGGAGCTGCTGTTAGGCTCAACGGATGGCGCCCACATGGCGCCCACCCCAGCTCCTTCAGAGACTCCATAATTTCCACAGAAGGGCCAGAGGCCCTGCCAATATCTGCACATCATTGGCATGATAGACCATAACAGCTTCTTCTGAGCCGTTCCGGTCTATCGTGTCAATGCGTACTCGGGGAGTCCTCAGTGCACGGATCATTGACACGGCACTACATAACGGCTCCTTAGCAGCCATTATTGGGTATCAAGTCAATGCATACTCAGGGAGCCTTTATCGCACAGGCCTGCACAAGCAGACACGTTCCGAATACTAAAATTCCTTAGGAAAATTAGTCATTGCCCATGTGTGATAGCTGTTTTCCATTTTGAATTTAAACCATTTTGGGAAAAGAATGAGAACGGGAAATACCAGTGTAGTCTGAAAAGCCCTTAAAAAATGAGTGTGAAAGGTGTAAGGGCGGAGTGGACATGGGAAGATGATGAACTTGTCATTTTTTCCTTTCCATAGCTTCGTTTTATTGTGTCAAAGTCGTAGAAAGCACTTCACTTTCATTGGGGCTCTTTTTAGGCGGGGTACAGCCCAGAAAACTTTCTTTATGGCTCGGATATAAATCCCAGAAAGCATAGTAGAAATGATGTCAGGATCTCTAACTATAAAATAATAGTGTTAGTAGTATCATTGTAATAACGTGATAGAACTCTACACATCGAAAATATCACCTTTTATCATGATTTCTGTTGATAGTCATTCCAGACTTTCAATAAATAATATGTTGAATAGGAAAGGTTCTGTGAGGATCCAAATAATAATGAAAATGACAGTGGTGATATTAGTAATAATATTACAGCTACCATTTATTGTATCATTATTATGTGGCAGGCATTTGTATACATTAGCTCATTTAATTTTCTCAGCAGATGTGACAAATCAGGAAACTGTGGCTTAGCAAAGTTAAATAACTTGACTGATGTCAGGCAACTACTAAGTGACAGTGGTGGGATTTGAACTAGGTCTGGGGAGAGTCATGCTGTTACCATTGCATTGCCTCTAATTATCATCATTTTCAGGGAACTAGGTTTTTAGTTAGAATATCCCAACCCATTGTCTGCTTACTGATCAGCAAACTGAGGCAGGGTAATTTTAATAATTCCCCCAAATAATAAAGAGAGTCAGAGTGAATACCAGAAAACAACAAGAGGCAAAAATGGCCTTTCTCTCTGACAACACGTTAACCACAAACAAGACTTGGGAATTTCAGAGCCTCTGTTTGTGTTTCAGAAGGAATGTCCACTGTTGCCATCAGTCCTGAAAAGATTTCCTTGCACCAAATCAAAATGGTTCGAGTTTGCTGTTGTTGATATTTTTTTTCCTTTTGTGTTCTGCTTACTGACTGACATCTGCTATCATGCTAAGCAGGTGTTCCTATGTAAACGAATGTGCCCTGTTTGTGTTTCGCCATCCTCGCTGCTGCGCACCCAAATGAGCAGCGTGATTAAGAATCCTGTAAATTTTTGAAAGGAAACGGATGGCTACCCTACTAGAACATAATTACACCGTTCCAACATCCGCAGCTCACTGCTGCAGCAGAGTTGGAGAACAGCAGAAATTAATAATATATAATAGCATCATTCTCGTAATTTATAAATGAAATAAAGTAGAGAGGAGATTCTGCTGATATGCATTTTCTCCTTAATTCTAAAAGACAAAGTATAGATTAGAATTTTAGTGGGGTGAAACCTGGCCAGCAGTCTCCCACTAGTTGCCTGATTCATGATAGGAATGTTTTTGCTTAGTAAAAGAGCTAATATCTTTTATTAGGCCAGAGGAAAAAAAATGAATAAACAAGGCCCTCTAAAGGCAATACTAAATAAAGGGGGTCTGGAAAAAAATCTCTGTGGATTGTGTGTCCCACTGTATTTAAAAAGATATTATTAGTTTAAGACTTCAACGTGTGCTGCATTTTTCCTTTCATTATGATAACATACCACCATAGGTCACCCCCTCTGAGAAAAGAGGGACTGATCAGTTAAAGATGTGGTCCAACATAAACTTTATGTTAAATAGTACTCGTGTAAATTCTAGAGATCTGCCGAACAACAATACATACATAGTTAACAATAATAGAGTAGATTTTGTGTTGTATGTTTTATCGCAATAAAAAAGAACATTCATGCCATTTTAAAACATTATTTTGAGCACCCAGTATGTATGTATGCGCAAAGGAGCCTCTTACTACAAATCATCATTAGATTAAGGGAGTTGATGCTTTTAATCAACCATGCTGGAGAAAGAACAACACTTTCTAAAGAGGCAAATACACTATATGTTAAAAGTAACCAGTGCATTTCTCTGTCACATAGGGTTGTGGCAGGCAGTTTAGAAACTTTAATGTTTTTCTAATTTCACTTACCATGGGTAAGATGCCTGACAAATGGATGAGCTCAGTTGCTTCAAGAGTGTCTCCCGTGAGCCAATGCCCATCACACACACACACACACCAGCAATTATCCTTAAGAAAAATAATATTTATAGCATTTAAAGTCTTATTTAAGCAACTTTTTCTGCTTAATTCCAAAGAATGACAATACATCTTTAAAAAAAAGTCAACATGTATTTTCTTCCTTTAATTAACCTTAGAGAACATGAAAATACTATTTGCCTTTCAAGAGAAGCATGTCCATTTAAGATGCTTATTCATTTAAGCAGTATTCATTTAAAGGTACCCTTGAGTATTACTCTATGTGTTTTGATTCGGTTCAGAGAAAATAAATTCGTTTAATAGATTTATTTCATTAACAGGTATTTATTTAAGTGGGTTCCACTGTATTTAAATCTCCAAACAGTTTCCATTACTTCCTTAGCTCACTTACTTGCTCCATGTTGACTAATTTTAATAAGCCTAAGGTGCCTAGGGTCTTATTGAGTGTTCGGTTTGATCAATATGGTTAAATTAAAATTGTGCAAAATATAAGCAAATGTACTCTAACAACACAGTGAAAAATGTGCTGTGCAGTAAGCATTGATTGGTATGCTGCAGACACAGATATGTGGAGCTGGATGGGCCTCTGAACTACCTGGAAACTACCACTCTCCTCCAAAGCTCCTCTGGCTTTATTAGACACATCCATGTCATCTCCCACCCATTCATTGAGACAGCAGAGCAGACGCCCCCATTGAAGTAGAAGGGGGAAGGAGATTCATGTCAGGTGTTTTGCTTTTTTATTTAATGGAAAGCAGCATGTAAGGCTCACAATGAAATCCTATAGAAAGAAAAAAAGCTAAGGTTTTATAAAAGTTCAGCTTTGAGCATTGCTGAAATGCTTTAGGTCATAAAGAATGCACACCCTTGTGCTTTTTCACAGAATATCTTTTTACTGTAATTATCCTTAAATCTTAATCATTTGGTAACTTGAATTCTTTTTCAGAGATCTTGTGAAGTTTGTTTTGGCAAATTACAAAACAAACAAAAACCAAAGCCAATCAAATTTTTAAAGTATACCAAAATCAGCTTTGCCATTAGTACTGCATTTGAAAACCTGATAACTTTCTAATAAATCATTGCTTTCTGTGTAATTGTAAAGTTAAATAAATAATTGAATACTTTTTAGTGGATTCCTTTCAGTATGAATAAGTTTGTATCTTCCATTCCTAAATCTATTTCTTAACCTTTCCCCTTTTTTGCCTGTTTTATGGCAAGCACACTTAATATTCAGTGTCAATCTTTTTTTTTTTTTTTCTTGAGATGGAGTCTTGCTCTATCGCCCAGGGTGGATCTTGCTCTATCGCAATGGTGTGATCTCAGCTCACTGCAACCTCTCCCTCCTGGATTCAAGTGATTCTCTTGTCTCAGCCTCTCAAGTAGCTGGGATTGCAGGTGCCCGCCAGCACACCTGGCTAAATTTTGTATTTGCAGTAGAGAGAGGGTTTTATCATGTTGGCCAGGCTGTTCTCGAACTCCTGACTTCATGATCTACCCAATTCGGCCTCCCTAAGTGCTGGGATTACATGGGTGAGCCCCCGCACCCGGCCTTAAGTGTCAATCTTTTTAAGCTTTCAAAAATCAACCAAAATCACTTAGCAATCATAAGCATATATCATTCAAAATTGTTCCTGATATGTGCTGGCTGTTAGGGCAGCTTCTTTTTCCTACCTGTTGTGTGCCCTTGTACCTATCTTTCATCTTCTTGCTAAGTGATAGCTACCATCACAACACTGGCTTTCCTTGATAGCATATCTTCCTGCATATCCAAAACTTAAGTTCACATGAGCAGAAGTTGATCTAATCAAAGGTAAATCAGAAGTTTAAAAAAAATAGCAGAGAGATAAAAACATCAAAAATGTACATCTTGCGAGCAGTGATGTTGAATTTAGGAGAAGTGTGTTCTGTTGAGATGAAAATCATTTTCTAGTTTAAACTGATCATGTAAGTTTATAAGCATAATAAAAATTTAAAGTTTTCTATCAAATTAAATACAGTGTTTGAGCTTCCTAACGTTTAGTAATACTGTCACCAATAAGCCTGCAAAATAAAATAATGTTTGAGGCCCCAAATCATCAGAAATATGTGGACCAATACAAGTTCAGAAGAATTGACTTTATTTTTGTAATTGGGCCAAGAAAAATACTTAGGTTTTTGTTTAGTTTTGTGTATATTAATCTTGATTTTTCCCAGTGTTTTGCATGTTTGGAGTTTTTCATATCAAAGGTACTGCTCTTTGTAAACAAGTGTTAAGTTTACCCAGGCAGCTTCACTTACACCCTTCCCTTATAATCAGATGTGAAAATTACACCCTCCCTTTTGGATACATGATAATTACACATTTCAACATGCAAGGAATTGTCTCTGTTTCAGTTGTTGGAATGAAAAAGCTGAGACACTCAGTAAAATATATTATTATATTAAAGATCATTTCCATAATTGTTTTCAGGATTTGTAATCAAAACCATGATCAAGGTAGTTTTAGTTTTAAAAAGAATACACATGGAAATAAGGAGAGGATAAAATTAATTGCCAACTTCCACTTGAATGACGATTCTTTTATTTTATGAAATGCAATTGAGTAAAGTACATTATATTCTTTCTTTAAAAAAAAAAAAACCTTCTAGTATCTTATTTGACATTTTCTTTCTCCATGTTCATTGAATTACCTGTTTTTTCAAGTAGATCCAAAAAAAATGTGGAAATACAGATTTTTGTGATCAAGGTGAAAAACTCAATTAGAGGAGAGATACGAAGGAATCCTTTCAAGAAAAGATGTGTTTGTTTTTGTTGGCAAGAGTGCTTTTCAGCCAAATATAATAGTTCTGTAAACTCAGGTAAGGCACCTCACTTCACAATCAGATTTCTGGATTCATCTAGAGTATCACTCATATCATAGGTAAAAATACATGCCACTATGGGTATAAAATAAACTGAAGCCTTAAAAATGCAGAGGTTTTGGCAAATAGCACTAACTCAAAAATATCTCTTATATCTAAGGAGAGGGTTTAAATCACTGATTCCTTTTTAATTTCTTAAGCTAAGAAGAAAAGGAAGAGAGAAGGCAGCATTGGATGGTTGATGTTATGGCTTCTTGGAACAGTTTATGGCATAAAGAAATAATTCCCCAACTCTTTAGCTTTCCAACTATTTAAATGTTTCTGCTCATCCAAACACTAGCATAGGTAAGTGAGGACAATATTTCATCTAGCCCAAATCTATTTTTTAAAAAGAATTCCTGCAGATCTTTTTGCTTCTAAAAAAATACCCCAACCCAAATTTCTAAAAATTTTGATTTTTGGAAATAAATGTTAATACTGATTAGCACTTACCTATACGTCGTCTTCTATTTTAAAATTATTGCATAATCTGGCATTTATATTTAATTTTCTAAATCATTTTCCCTAGAGAGCATTCATATAATTTTAGAACTTAGAAGGAACCAGGATTTCAACTATACTCATCCCCAGGCTTTTCCCATTGGGTAGAAACTGAAACAGAGCTGGCAGAACCAGGATTTGAACCCCAGCCTTTTGACTCCAAGTCAGAGACAAGATGCTATTTTAAATGTTAATTCTTTTTTATTGGTTTTGATATTGTGGCCCCAAAGTCCACTGTCTTATTTTGTGCTAAGTGACTCTTTACTCTGAAGGGCCAGGTTATAATTGCCATGTATGCCAAGAGTGAAGGGGGTGAGGACTGGAACATCCAGTATGCCCGGGTGGTGAGTTATTAGACTATGGAGCTGTAAGTTCTGAACTCCACGTTCTTTGGTTTTACTGCTCCTGTTTTTTGACAGTTGCTTTTTAGGTGAGGTGTTTCATTTTCATAATTTCTGTACAGGCTGGGCAGAGAGTTCAGGAAATGTTCCACATTGTACTGACATTCCCCTGGCATTAAATGGGTTCCAACTTAAGTCCTATTCCACTAAGCCTATTTTGGCACCATAGAGAGGGTGATGAGAGGGAAGAGTCAGTGGAGGAGAAGACAGGAAAGTTGCCAGGAAGGAATTGAAAGGCATATGCTCCTGGCTCCATTGCCTGTGTCTGCCTTCACCACCTTTAGCTTGACAAGCAGTGGCCGTGGCAAATAGGAAAAGTTTTGGGTGGGAAAAATGCAGAAGAAGCCATTCCTGATTAGGCCATGTGTCTTTCACTAGTTTCCATCAGAGTGGGCTGACTGATCTGTGAAGATCTGGGATCATGACTCAGTATAACAAGAAGAGTCCTATAATTGATTCAGGAAATTTGGATTCCTGGCCCGCCCAGCCTGCCTTCCAGTCTGAGCATGGCCTTGGACACATCCTTAACCTCTCTGGGACTCACATCCCTAACAATAAAAAGCAGAGATTGGACAGAGGTTGCAAACTGGTGGTTGATAGATGTGTTTGATTTGGCCCACACAGTATTATAAATACATTCGAATTGGTTGCCAATATTTAAAAATTGGGCTGTTTCATAAAAAAAAAAAAAAAAAAAAAAAAAATTACAGATTTCCAGCTCCCCTGGGAATCTCAGAGGATCTGGTGTCTCAGGCCCACATAGCTATATGGAAAGATCATGTGGGAACGACTTTGAGTTTCATAAGAAAAATCAATCAACCTCCCTCACCTGCTTGGCCTGTGTAGCCATTTGAGTGTGGGACCCCAATTCTCTCCAAGACTCCTTTGAAGCTCTAGTTTTAGAATTCCAAATATGATTTGTTTCACTATAAGAAATATACATAATCCATAGTGGTTTCTATGTCTCTGGAAGAATGCTAAGCTATTTGTCTATACAGTCAGCATCAGGTACAGTTTGAAACCGTCTTAGTCCAAATAAATCAGCCCCATTTAGAACAAAAACTGACTTTGAAATTTGACAATGGGAGGCAGGAATAGCTCAGTAAAGATGGCCTTTGAGGTAGTTACAAGAAAGGTGGTTTGGTCACTGACTCACTATTATCTACACAGCAAACTGTGTAGTTTGCAAATTATCCAAAAGTAGATTCTTTAAAACCCAAAGCAAATAATAAGGGCCCTTCTGTTAACATTTTTTTCTCATCTCGCACTCTAAACTAACATCTCTAAACTAACATCTTTATGAATATTGAGTTCATGAACTTTTTCTGTTCATGTAATTGCAAACAAATTATATTGGCCTGGGAACTGTTGGATCTTCAAAAGTAAAGGAATTACATTGATTTTAAAAATTATGCTTTTATAAACCATATTTCCAAGTGTATTCACTTAAACACAAAAAATAGCATTTGCAACTCATGGTTATAGAGTGTTTAGTATTGTGCAAGGAACATTGAGCAAAATATGTCATTCGATCTTCGCAGCAATTGTAGGACCTAGACAGAGAAGATGTTTAATACAAATGAGGAGTCTGAGACCCAGAAAGGTTGGATGACTATTGGAAAATTGGCCTACTATTACTTGCTTAATATGAAAAAGAGCCAGGATTCAAATATACAGCTTTTGGCTTCATATTTAATGTTTTCCATGCCATCACTATGCTTCCAGTGTCTTAGGGGGTGTGTGTGTGTGTGTGTGTGTGTGTGTGTGTGTGTCTGTCTGTATGTGTCTGTGTGTCTGCATGTCTGTGTCTGTGTCTTACATAAACACTGACTTTTTCTCTGTGTGTGTCATGAACAAGAATCGAGAGGTTAAATGGGAATTGTTTCATGAATTGAGAACTGTTTCAATTTTTTCTAAGTCAATGAAGAATCCTTTTTGGTAGCTATTCTTAAGTGAATGCTGGATTTTTATTAAGGGAAACTAACAGATATATAAAGACACCTTTATATATAAAAACACAATCCATGGAAGCATATTGCAGGGAAGTTTAAGATCAAGCTTTACAAGGAAATAATGATATAGACAAGTGGAGGAGGGGCAAAAAAAAGTCATAAAATAGGCAAGTAGAGATTTCTGGAAAAACGAGGTGGTGGGGAAGAGTCTATTGTAAAAGTAAAAATGTAGAAGGTAGAACCATTGAAAAAGAAAAGAAATATCAGAAATATAAAGAGAAATAAACAGCAAAAAGACTCCATAGTAATTTAAGAAGTGAAACCTTTTAGGACAGAGGTAGGAGAGAAACGGGAAACACTGGAGAGGAAGTAACAATTAGGGAGTGTGGAAGAAAAACCTCCAGGCCAGAAATCCGAGCAAAGACTTGAGAAAGGATGATGGTAAATGTGAAACATTGAAAGGGATGTTTTAAGGGATTCAGACATTGAAAGGAAAATAAATTTTCATCACAACACCCCATGACGACAAGCTCAACACACTTGGATTATGAGAAAGGAAATTAACATGGTTAGAAGGAAAGAATAAAAGTTAGTAAGAGAAATCTTTGGATGTCAATAGAGAAGAAGAAAATGATATTAAAAGGAGAGAAGGCATGGGTGGAAAGTAGAACGAGATGAGAACCTATGGTAGGTGGAAGTGAAAAATGAAATGCGTCAAGAAAGATCATGACTGGGGCTGCCACACACTGCGGTGGTGTAGACAGAGAAGTTATTCTCCAGGAAACCTGCAAATAAAAAGAAACCTTAAGCTGTATTGGGAGGGAACCCAGCCCAGCAAGGTGAGAGAGCAAGAGGTTACATTCTGCAAAAAGAGAACATGAACAGAGAGAAGGGAAACAAGGGGAAAGAGAAAACAGGAAATCAAAGTTATGGAGCATACAGCATTGAAAGGAATGAGGTATTCTGTTGGAATTATTCATTTAAGCATACTGGTATTGGTGTCCCTTTTCTAAAACTGGATCCTCTCCCTTATTTCCCATTTTTCTATAACACTATTATACTATTATAATAAATTCACATGGAAAAGTACTTTACAAGGATGAGCGATTTTTTACTTTTAGAAATGTTTCAAAAGGGGAGGTAAACTTGATGGTTATCTGTCTGAAGGATGACGCACTATAGTAGTGTGTGAGAATGGGGCCAGAGGTAATCATCATTTTTGAAACTGCTCTTTCAACAAATTCATAATTCAAGTAAAGTAACTCATGTGCTCACATTTATTGCAAAACACATTCTAGATATTAATTTACATTGCTTATACTGGAGATCTCGAGTTTTCAAAAAGTTTGATTTACAGATTTTTCACATCAAAGATTTTTTTTTGTAGATTCTATTTTATAATCAAGTTGTCTGGACTCCTCAGTAAGTCTTTACCTTTATACTCTGTATACTCATTTATCTAGATTAATATACTTTCTTGCCCTGAATGTTCTAAAAGTGTACCCCTTGGGGCTCTAGAATTTCAACAGCTCCCTTCCCCAACTATTTCTAGTCTGCCTTTTCAATTGAGTTAATATAATGGCTTTAGTAAAACAATTTCTATGTTGCAGTGAAAAAATGGGGTTAAATGTCATAACAGGCCCAAGAAACAGGAGGAAAGGAGAATTGTGTACTTTCAGTCACACCCTGGCCACGTGCTCGGGCCATGTGCTCAGGCCACATACAGCATACAGCCCTCCGGAGTGGGCTGTGTAACCTGAGGCACATATGAGGTCAGGGCGCATAGAGGATTCATTTACTGAAGGTGATAGACAATCCCTCTGCCACAAATGCAAACATTTTTTCATAAGAACCCAAAGCAATTAGTTTTCTTCAATAATATACTTAATCTTTTCCCCCTTCCTTTCCTCTTCCTTTCCCATCTTTCTCCTCTTTTCCTCTATAAACAGTGGTCTTCGTCTAAGATCTCCAACTCCAAGGTATAGGTGCCTGGAAATAAAAACAAAATCAATGTATTGTGGTACTAACAAATAATGCTGTAATTATTAGAAAAAATACAGATTGAAGCAAGATACAAAATTCTCAAAAGTAGCTATCTATACGAAAATCTTTGTACTTCTAGAGAGTATGTGAATGACTATATCTTTCATATCATGAAAGCAGATGCTTATATGCAATCAGCTTTAAAAAAAGAAGCAAAATATCACAGTAGTGACGATGCCTATTTTACACGAGTAGGAAAACTAGCCAAATAGCTTTGGGAACATTTATTAGCCTTGTCCTTTTAAAAACAAACAAACAAACAAACAAACCTTCAGTATAGAGAGAAAATAGAGATGACAGGTAGGTGGCTAAGTAAGGTGACAGGATGGCAGACAGCATTCCTATCAGAGCAGAAAGAATTTATAAGGGAGCTGCCACTTAGAGCATAATACGGCTAAGTTAAGAATTGCAAACAGAGTAGGGGCCAAGCAACATTTGAAGAACAATTGTCCTTAAACATTCTTGTAATGCTAAGTCACTCATCTTTGTTTCCCACTTGCTTCCTAGAGTTAAGAAAAGTTCTTTCCTAAGTTGGGTTGCTATGCAGAGATGTGAAATTTCATTGGCTCCAAATGCTTTTCTGTCTAGTAGGGACTACTGGGAACCCTGCTAATGTGCATATTGATGTACCCTGTAGCTTCAGAGATGATGAAAGAGCATATTACTTATTTCCACAACAACAAAGCTAAGAGAAATTTGAAAGCAGCCAGTTATTTTACCTGGGGACTTTCTCCCAGGTGACGGGGCTATGGAACCATGGAATTTAAATATGGGGGCCGTCCTATTTTCTAAAAAGTTTTTATGGGGAGCCTTAATACCACTCCCAAGCAGAAATCAAATCAAATAAAAGACCATTGCTTTCATTTGCATTTATTTAGTCAACTATGCCTAAAATACGGAAAAGACATTATCATGCTCATTCAGAGTGTATTTTATTCGTTGTTTACTAGGCTGGACTGACATGATATGATTTGTGCTTTGCGGGGTCACAACAAGCTACTAGCAGGACAATTTGCTGAATCAAGAGGATGATTGTGTCTGGTGCCAGTCAGTCGCAATTAGGACCAGGATCAGGGAGGCCCGGGGCTTGTGCATCGTCTTGGGCAAGCTGCATAGAAATCAGCTCACCTGAAACTAATTGTCACAACAGAGACCTTATGCAAATGAGCCCTGGGGTTAGCGTGGGAAAAGAAAAACTGTCGCAAAGATAGGTGACCTGCTGAGCAGGGGGTCTGTTGCTGGGGAAATCTTTGTTCAATGAGTTTAAAAATGTTTTCATTGTTCAAAATCCACCCCCACACACACACACAAAAAAGTAGCATACACACTCACTAAGAGTATGGCAAACACTCATCTAAAATTCCAATAAAGCAGAAGCCTGCTTTGGAGAAGGCAATAAATTGGGAGTCTTTATACTTTATAAGGGCTACAGCAGGAGAATAATTTCCCTTTGCAAGGGCCTTTAAAGTTTAGGTGCTGCGGATTGCAGAGTGGCCTACCTTGAAAATTCACTTGCAAGGTCAGGCCTACTGCTAGTCTGGCAGGACCTGCATCGCCTTTTCTCCCTGCATTCCAGCAGTCCACCTCCACACAGCCATGAGGGATGCCTGTGAACTAGACAAGAAAGGCCTAGTTTCTAATTGAGCTTTACTGGTATCTCAGGTAGAAGAGAAGGGCCAGGAGAGTTCTCTAACACATAGCAAAAGAATCCGGGAAAACAATGGCAGTTTCTTGAATTGTGGTTTCTCAGATACTCACAAATTCAAATGAAATGCAAGCATTGTGAAATTCCAGGAATGATAACACAGCCCAAGTGGTAATAGATTGTAAAAATCTATCAAAAGAAAAGTAAAAATTATTTCTAAATTATGATTTACTTTGTTTTTAAATCCCTGAAAAAGACATGTATAAGTTGGAAATGTTGTTTGATTTTATTATAGCATTCCTTTGAAATACTCTTTAATATGTTCTACTTTAGAAAACCAGATGAAGAAAAGTTACTCAAAGGTAATGATAAACATTTTGATATGTTACCGTAACAAAATTGCCTTTGGATTCTTCAGTTGATTTTTAGCTTTTCAATCTCGTTTTCCTAAAAACATGGGCAAAGATATTGATACTTCTTAGCTTTTCACTGAAGATTTCCCAGTGACATAGTTGATAATGTCTATTCATACAGGAGTATAAATATAATATCAAGGAAATGAAATAGAGTATTCTAAGCTTTTGCAGTAACAGAGAGCACAGATATTTTGTCGAATGATTTCAAAGAAAGAATAATTTGAATTTAAAAATGTAGGTGAGAGAAAAAGAAAGAAATTTCATTGCATTGGCATTGAATACAAATGCTATTTTATTTGGCAAATTACTGGGTCTAAGAAAGTAAGTGTTTTCATTGTGTTTCCTTTAGGGCTGGATTGAAATTTGGACTTCTATCTGATAAGCAAGCTCAGGAATTAACTTGGTAGCCATTACAAAACCTAAAGAAAGTTAGGCTTAGCAGAAGTCCAACTTAATCACAAGTTAAATTAAAACACACACACACACACACACACACCTCTTTTGTCCCTTCACCACTGTCTGAAATAATTTCCACATATAGGAGACATTTCACAGTGGGTACGAAGTGCTCAGCTTTCACTCATCAAACTTTAATCGGAACTGCATTTTAGTTTTTGAATAAAGAACACTTAAAAAATTTAGATGCAAATTATTTTGCATTATTCATGCTCTAAGTGTCCTTGTAGATTTAAACACTTCTGAGGCCACCTTGATTCAAGTAATTACCTAGGCCCTCACTGCTCCGTCATGAATAAGGTATTTTGTACAAGTAAAGTATGCACCCAATGAGCTTTTAAAGTGGCTTTACACTGAACTTGTGTATTGCTTCTTGTGCATGAGTGAGCCGAACATGCGTCGCAATCTGTCTCAGGTGGGAAACCCTGGCTGGGCATCCATGGGTGACGGGATGAAACCCGAGCGTCTCCTTCACACACATGCTCTTCCTTTGTCTCTACCTAAGAATGCTCCTGCCTGATTCTAGTAGTTGTTTTAAAAATTAAAGAAAGCAATAGATTCCAGGAAAAGAGAGACAGGGAAAGCGACAGTGATTCTGCTTAACCCTTTCATCACCAGAGTTTATTGGAAATGCCCACTTTTCAGGCTGCCTCATCTCCATCAGCAAAGGCTTCCTTGTAAGGTAATAAGTCTTTCTGATTTTACATGGTTCTGTACATCTGTCTCCCCATCTGTCAGCCTAGCCTCCTGAGCTATTAGAGCTAGGTGCTACCTCCACCACAGTATTCACATGAAATGGTACAGGCTTCAAACTCAAAAGCAGCTGAAGAATACTTACAATGGAAATGAAAGTGACCAGAGAGCATAAATCTGTAAGTTTATCCACACACACAAGAAGAGGGTTTGTAAGAGTTAAATGTAATTGGCTGAAGCTTATAGCTGGCGTTTGTTACAAAGTGCCCAAGCCTTTCCTTTCCAACTCCGTGGCTTTGAAGAATTATAGGAATTTTATGATGTGCTGTTGGAGTTATACTGGCAGAGATTACAGAAAAGGGGTTAAAGTTGGTTTATGGTAGAAAAAAATTATGCAGAAACCAATAAAAATAAACACACTCAAGTAGACTAAACTTGCTGGGCTTTTAGTTTTAGTTTAACAAAGGAAGTTTAGATGAAAGTAAATGTTGCAGCTTTTAGAAAATTAGTTGACACTCATACTTGATCATCTTTACTACACAGCGGTATAATTAATATTTAAACATTCTAATAATGCAGCTTGCTTTGCATGCACTTTTCAGCCTCACAACAGTATATTTTATCTGAAATTGTGCTAGCATTTTCTTGGGTAGTGCCCATTTTCATAGAGTTAAATTTAAAATAGAGTAGGGCCTTAGCTCTTATTGCCAGCAAAACATCAATAGGCGAGTGAACAGGTTTCATACATCTACCAGACAGTTTATTATAAAGAACAATATTTATTTGAGATAATAGATAATATATAAATTTTGTTTCATTGCACCATGAATGTTTTTAAATGATCAGAATAAGTTTGAAAGTTGCATTTGGCTGTTGTCCACTCACTGTTCAAAACAGGAGAATTTTGACGATATAAAGGCAGTGTGAAATCAGCAAGTGATACATGAACTATGGAACCCCCATGCCTGCCCATTCATTGGGGCATCTGATTAACATAGTGAGGAATGTTTATTTTCAGTACATAAAATTGTAGAATTTTGGGAGCATCTTCTGAATTGCAAAATCTGAATTCCCAGGAACTTAGTGAAACAATAAAAACATAGAGAAGTAAGCTAATTGGGAGAAGCCTGAGCTAGTTTATTTTCCTGTGAGAAGTTTCTTCCTGTTCCAGTCTCAGGGCTGTAGGTGGTAGGGAAAAGTTGTTTCAGGTGCTGCCCTCAGTCCCTTTGAAAAGTGCAAGGTGCCCAGTGTTCTCGATCTTCTAGTTTGAATGATGAGAAAGAGCATTCTACTTTTCCACCATCACTTAAGTGTCCTTTGAAATCTAATTTGCATGCACATATTTACTGCTCCTTCTTTTTAAGTGAGTAGGTGTGCTGAGCTTCAAGTCTATTTTGAGACTCAGCTCATGTTAACCCCTTGAGGCCCACTCCATGATAGGTACCGCCCTGTGGGAATCCTGTCATTTAGTGAAGCATGAAGCCATAATAGATCCACAGCCATGTCACCATTGGGGCATCTCATTTTGATTAATTCCCTGAAGCCTTTGGTGCTGTGGTTTGCACAAATCAAATGGTGCAAATGAGAACTATAAAATTAGCCAGGTTAAATTTCACAAGAAAAAAAATGATAAGCAGTAGAAAAAAACAGTGTAAAATATTACTACACAGGAGCAATATGTAAACTAAGTTCCACACTGAAGGAACCACCAGATCTCAAGAAGTAGATATCAAGAAACAGTTTGCACTGGCTGTTTTATTTCCTTATGTCAGAAGGAAGTCAGTTTTTACAGATCTTTGGACATGATCATCTTTGTTTCTGATATTCAGAAATGGAACCAACAGTTTGATGTCTATTTATTTTATTGTGTTTGTTTTTGAGAAAGGGAGTTAAATAAACTCAGCTTACAAATAACTAACAGTCCCTGGACTATTTAAAACCTGCTACTGAGGTGATAGAGATAAGTTGAACCCAACTGCTGTCACATGTAAGGGTTTGACAGATAGGTAAGTCCAAGAGTGGACAAATTAAAAGCATTTTTCATATGCTAATCTCCACCTGCACAGGAATAATTTTTTTTAAGGAGGCAGCCTACTGGCAGAATAAATTCGAGAGCTATCAGTAGTACATTACTTCTAGGAATTATGACATGAAAAAATGAATAAGTACTTCTATGAGAAAAGTCTGCTGTGGAATCTTAATTCCAGATGGGTGTCCTGACAGCAATGTGCCAACAATATTGTGGAAAGAAAAATGACATATATATACAAATATATATATGGCTTTTAAACTTGAATAATAATTTCTTCCATATGTAATAGGTTCAAAATTATATCTAAGGAGTTACTTTTTTAGTTGTGAATAGAGATCAAAGTGAAAACAATAGTCTACCTTGCTCTTCAGGTGTCAGTTACATGTGAGCTGCATAGTGAGTATAAGAGACAGTCAAGGATGTCAATCAGAACCTACAGATTAACCCACAGCAGTGAAATCTGAGACAGTTTATAACAAGTAGGTAACAGTTTCAGGCCTCTGTGAGAACGCGTAAACTAAAACTTCATGCTGGGACAAAACAGGGCAGGACATTTGAGGTAGAGAGTGAGAAAACCATACTTTTATTATGACAAAGCCTCTCCCATACTTGTTAAAATGTCACTGGGTTGTTATTAAATGCTTACCATTTCTCTAGGTTTTATATTATTTTACAAAAAGCTTTTGGAGTTTCCTTTAATTTTGATAAACATTTAAATTTGTGCATAATTTCTGCACTTCAGCTTTGAATGATAGAAAATTTCCCATGCTTGTTGAGTTTCCTTTCAACTAAGAAAGTAATTCTTATAATAAATAAAAATGTTACATTTCTTTCTTCCAATGTTACCAAGTTAATAAACCCTTACCTTAGTTTATAAATTTAAAATTTAGTAATGTATTGAAATGAGAACCAAAATACTCCAAGAGAAATCTTAAACATCAAATAATAATGATTGTAATGAATGGATGGTGATGATTATGGATGGAAATGATGGTCTCATGTAAGGTCCTATCTCTTTTTAATAAAGAGTCCTCAGGCTCAAGAAATTCAGGGTTAAAGTGCCGATAACCAGATTAGAATCCTCACTTGTTACATAGTACTCTTTTAAGACCCATGAATTAAGTTACAATCAATGATTACAACACTGGTATTATTTACTAATGTACCCTTCTCTTCTAGGGTAGCAGAGACCGGTTTCTGACACCTTAGAACTTTTCATGTGCAAGAGAAAACTGAAATAATACCAACATATTTAGGCAGTAAGCAAAATGATTTGCTTTGGCTTTACCTACAGGGAAACCTGGGCAATGGTCATTAGACTTTTTTAATGGATAAGTCTGATACCATGTGACCAGGTGCTAACATGGAAAAGAGTTTGCATCACTGACATTCTTTGATTGGAGAGCACATTAGGAGGTAGATAAGGGGACAGCATAGGCGACCCACCTCCGGGCCAGGAGAGGAGGACAGTGCCTGGAATGTCTGCAATGTGTTACTATATTTGTCACACACACCTATGTGTGGCCATCCATCTGGTCTGAATCAATCAGCCTCATCCCAGGGCTCTGCACCTCTCCCAGCTGAAATAATACCCTTCTTTCCTCAGTGCTCTCTCTTCAAGAGGGGTGCTGCTCAGGACTGCCCAGGCAAGGCCAGTTAAGGAGGCTGTGTATTTATTTGCAAACACTGACTCAGGATTAGGCATTAGAGAAAATTTTCTTTAAATTTTCTATTAACTCTGCTCTCCTAGAAACAGTACTTGAGAAAACTGGATGAATCATTAGAGAAATAATTGACCCCAGAAAGCAAAAGAATGATGCTACATTATTTTGTATACATACATTTTATTTTCTAAAGAAAATGTCCTTGCCTTGAATGTAAACCATGAATTGTTCTGCTGTTATACCCAAAGTAGATAAAGCCAGGGTGCAAGGCATTGGCCATGACTTAGCCTTAAGTATTTTCTTCAGCCACTTCACTTTGCTCCATGCTAAGTATTCAATTTCCCTGCACCTCGGTAACAACCCTACCCCTCTGCTTCTGGATAATCTTCCTGGCATTCCTCATGTGCACATCCTGTTCTCTGGCAGTCCCTTATCCATGCTGCCCCATCAGATTCCTACATACCTGACAGCCTCTTGCTTGCAATTTCAGCTACTAGACTATTGACCTCTATTGCTCATGCCTGCAATCCCAGCACTTGGGGAGGCCAAGGTGGTAGGATGGCTGGAGCCCCGGAGTTTGAGACCAGCCTGGGCAACATAGTGGGACCCTGTCTCTACCAAAAAGAGAATCAAGGTATTCATTAGTTAAGCCAGCCACGTTTTAGGACTACATAACACTCTTCCCACAGAAGACCTCAAAACTTAATGACATAGGCTTTGGCAAATTCAATAACATGACATAAAACTACTCATTTTCCCTATCTGCCTAGTTTTCCATCGCAGTGGGAAATACCACCCTATCGTGGACCTCCCAACCAGGAACCCCATGGTTATTTTTGTCTCACTGCTGTCTTTCTCACTCCCCACATCCAGTCTGTTACCAACCGTTGCTACTTTTTCTTTGCCAATGTTTCCTGAATCCACCCCTTTCCTTTCCATTCTCATAGTTGTGGTCTTACTCTAGGCTTTGGCCATGGCTCACTGAGGCTTTTCAGCCTTCTTCCCCCTCTCCCTCCACATTCATGTATCAAATTCCACCTTAATTTATTTAATAACACTGACAATTTTTTTTTTTCTCTTGTCTGTGTTTTTGGTCCATTCATTCTCTTTGAGCTCCATTGAGACTGCCAGCTGTTCTCTGGACTGGCTTCTAATGTTCACTTTATACATCTCACCTCTTCATCCAGCTACCTCCTAATTGTTCCAATCTTTTTTCTTTCTTTTTGGAGGGAAGCTCATCTGGCACTTCTGTTTTCATCATTCTCACATTGCTTCAGAAACCCTTCTCATGTTATACATGTTCCTGATACCCGCCCCTCAAGGGCAGATTTTGACACTTTTCTTTTGGTAGTCCTTCCTTTCCTTCCTTCCTTTCTGATGTAGCAAAGTGTCCTTTTTGTGAGTATGTCCAGATTCAAAACCTCCAGTTCCACCACTTGCTACCTATGACATTGGGCAGTTACTCAAGAGCACTGAACCTCGGCTTCCTTGTCTGTAAAATGGATTGTTGTGAAGAGTAATGAGATCATTTATTTAGAACACTGCTGGCACACAGTAAGCGCTGTTAACATGTTTGCTATTAGTATTATTACCATATCTCAAAGGACAACTCCCCAATCACACCCCACTTCAATCACCATCATGCTGTGTGCCAAGGACGACATAACTGGATTTTAAAAAATCTGGTTCTAACAGTAGTTTGTGTCTTAGAAATCAGGGCAAAGTTAATTGAAGACACCTGATATCAAACCAGGTAATGATGAAGACTTTAAATGCTTTTTGAGGATGATTATAAAGAACATTATGATAAGGATGATGATGATGATGATGATGATGAAGAAAAAAACATGGCCAAATGCTTCTTTGGGTTAATTCTCTGCTTATAAAGCTAAGTCTCCAGGAAACATACAGTATTCCTCCTGAAATTAGTTTTTTCCCATTACATAGAAACATGTTATGCATAAGAAAATATATCGTGCACTATGCATGAGATTTATTTTTCAGAAAGCAGAGAAATGGTAAGAATTTTAAGTGTTCTACATGCTTATTTAGATCTCACATCAGGAGATAAAACAAATGAAAACTCTGACTTGTTAATAATTTATATTTTAGTGGAAAATTCATACAAGCTGTTAAGATACCTCTAAGACCCAACACAGAAAATGCAAATAACTTATATCCACTGTGCACTGAAGAAAATTTGTCTGAAAAGAAAACAACATCAATTAAAAAAAAAATCCAAGTGATTTCAAGGGAATATTGACCATATTTACAGGCCTGTAATTGTTTTTATTAATTTCAGATGTCTCTTTTGAAATATTCATGTAAATGATTGCTCCACTTATCAGGTGTTTCTTACAGAAAGTCCACTGGGCTACCTCACTACCTAGGAGGTGGCTTACAAATAGGGGATTTCTTTTCAGAAAGCCACACCATTACTTTTCTCTAACAGCTTATGCAAAAGTTTCGTGGGGGAGGGAAAAACCCAAGCCAAAAAAAAGAGAGAGAGAGAGAGAGAGAGAGAAGAGTGTGCATGACAATAACTACCTCTGTCCCTTAGGTTTTTGTTCTTTTCATGTCATGGAACTTTTTAGCTGTGCTGCCTGGGTAACTGCTCTGGAAGGTTGGAATATCTGTTGTTGAAGGAGGTTTGTGATTGAGGGCCCTCTGACACAACCTTTTGTTGCATTGAGGTGTTTGATCCTCTTTCCCTTTCTTCTAAAACCAATCCCATCCCTTTAAAAAATGGATAACCAGCACTTCTTTTACTTATTGTCAGCTTTTGGAAAGTTACTCCGGGGGTTTGTAGAAGTTTAACTAGTTAACTCTTTGCATGCTGATGTCCTGTCGCTGAATATTCTTCTTCTTTCTAAGTAGGAAGGATTTTAATCGCTTATATCAGGTAACTACTGCTGTTATGCAGGCATAGCAAGTGAAACATATTAAGGTCCAGAAATAAAGTGTTTGTGTTCAAGGTCTTGAAATGTGAGAGTGATTGAGGCTTTGCAATGAGACACAGTCTTATTTTCTTTCTGTCCTAGAACCGAAACGTGAGAGTTATGACTCTGCCATTTGAAAAAATATGATGATATACTAATTTTTCGTTGAAGACAAACAGGCTTTGGTACTAAGTAAATGCAAAGGGTTACTTCAGTTCTGGGGCATATAACTGAATGGTGACAAAGAAAGAGAGCCTTAGAATGAAAAGTGTAGGGGTCTTGTTGCAGTCTGCTGACTAAATGCTGGAATATTTTTTCCCCAAAGAAGGGACACAACCCAGGCTCTAGGAAAGAAAAGAAGCTTAAGTGGATTATTTAACAAAAAAGCAACTTATGGCTTCTAGATAGTGACCTACATTCTGCACACAATAATGATGTTTTACGGTGGTGATAGGGTTAATAACCTAACATCATTCATGTAGTGTTTTTTGAAAATTGAATTTTACTGCTACAAAGTAAATGTAACAGCCCTCTGGAGACAATATTACAGGCACTTTATTGTTTGCTAAGCTGATGTCATCTTTCTACAGACTGACTTTAAAACAAAGGCAGAACATTTATTACAAATATCACTGTGTGAAAGGAAATCTACTGAAATATTGTTTAGAAGGTGAGCTGATAAAAAAGTATTAATACTTGGCTTTGATCATCTTACACTGTAAAGTTATGACTTCAAAATTCTTCTCATGTGATCTCTATTCAAGGCAAACTTCATCCTGGCAGTTTCTACCCATGTCTCCAACATTATTTGCCCTCAAGTTGAAATATTTGTTTAAGCTTCATGCATGTTTTAAATACAGTTTTACTCTCTAAGGCAATTTCTTAACAGAGTTGATGAGTTTTTGAGAGAGAGAGATTAAATAGCATCTTTCAGAGATAATATATGTATGATTTTAAAAACAAAGTATGGAGATTAAGCTGTTTAGTTTATATAATGAACTTTCAAAATCACCTGTAAGTGGTGACTGCAAAGTTTGCAATTTAAATAAGCTGTTTCAGGCACTGCCAAGCAAGCATTCTGCATCACAGGTTGCTTGCAACTCAGAGGGTTTGGTCTCTGTTATCTGATGCACGTGTAATACAGCGTGAAGTTGTTTGTGGATCACACAGGAGCTTCTTAGAGCTTCATTTCCACACTGTAACCCTTGAAAATGTATCAAATGAGCAGACGCGCTTGGCTCTTCCTTGCAAGGCATAAGTAATTTGTTTGTAAATCAGTTACCTTTCAAGAAAAGTTAAATTAGGGGGAACTCTTGTTTCTTTGATGTTTTCCCTCTTAGAAAGCCAAAGAGCAAATTAATGATCATTTTGAAGTAATAATGATAATGAGGAAAATATAATTTAGTGAGCTACACTATCCCAAAATAACTTTTTCAGGTACAACATATAAATAACAGCCCAAAGGACTGAAGTAGCCTGAAGGTGTTTTTCTAAGAAAATGATTTACGGCTCTGCCTTTGTCTCTGAAGTCTGGTTAGAAGGAAAACACAGGTCAAGGAAATTGGGTTAGGGAGAAAAAAGCCTGTTATGGGTTAGGTGTAGAATTGTATGAATAGTGACTAATTGGGAGTCTGTAGCACTCAGATCAGTGTGTGCAAGGCTCAGTACTGGCTGATGGTATTTATATGAGTCAAAAAATGAAGCTGGATACATCTTCGTGTGCTCTGTGAAGGCAGTGTGTTAGTTGGTGAATTGGCCGTGCCCAGGAGAAAGCTACCAGTAGTACTATAATTGCGAGTAAACTAGGAGCTGAACTGCAATGTTTTAAAAACTTATTTTGCTAATAAGCATACTTCTGTATAGAAAAATCGTTTAAAAAAAACTGTTTGAAACATTTTACTGTAAGTCTGTCTTTGATTTCTTTGGGAAGCTATTTTATATTCACTCAATTCATTATTGTATTTGACAAATATTAGCTACTTACCATGTGCCAGCACCAAAGGTTCAAAGGTGAGTTCTCACAGAGCCTTACAGATTAGTGTCAGAAAGAACTACTTTGCAAGGGTCAGAGTGTGACACATTGCGAGTATTCAAGAAACGTTTGTTGAGTGACTGATAGAATGAATCGAGGGATGATCAAGGTAAGTCCTTGATTTGTTATATGGACAAGGAGGAACTGAGAGTTTCTCTGCTTGAACAGGTCAGTAAAACTATAAGAAAGGATATGCTTAAGCGCCTTTAAAAAAACACTTGAGTGGTGTGTAGCATGTGAATATGAACAGAAATGGACCACTAGTAGTAGAAATGGCATCCCAGAATATGGTCTGAGTTTTAGCAACACAGCCCATTTCTGACTCCTGCACTCCTCAAAGCCACTTTAAGAATTTGGTCTTTGCCCTTCTCTCCCCAGCCCATTGTACTGTAATACACACATGCATTCGTGTGCATTTACACACACACACACACACACGTGCTCACTCCGTCATTGAAATTCGAGTGTCCACCTCCTCAAGAATCAAAGCATCTCCTAAAAGAAAAGAAATGGCGTGCCCATTCCTCACTTTTGTCCATAAAACTCACATTTGAGTCATCTACAATGAGACCTCATTTTTTGGACAAAACATTGTTCTTAAGCATCAGACACAAAAGAAAAAAAGGAAAAAGGAGGAGGTAATATTTAAACCACCCAGTATTCTTGTAATGAAAGGATTTTTCAAACATCAAGATGAACTTGTTTTATCAAACTATTAAAGTTACTTTTGTCTCCAACTTAGCGACAAGTCATAGATGGGACACTCAAAACAGGCCAATGTGGGACAGTTCCAGCTGCATGAAGCCTTGTGTCATTACTTCCATAAATGGAATCGAGCTTCCCTTCTTCTGCAGCTATCCATTTCCTTGCCTTTGATTCCCTACTCTGCATTCTCTCCCGGCAGGCCTTTCCTCTCTCCTCTATCCAGCCACTCTATAGGCAGATGTGCCTCCTTTTCCATTTGCCAGATCCTCCCTACCCAGATCTTCCAAACTACTCCCCTTTGAAGTCTCTATTACCAATACAATCACTTTTGTTTCCTTTCCATCCCCTCTCTCACCGCTCCAGTTTCCTCTCTCCCTAACCCCATTAGTTACATCTGCTGCCCCTACCATTCAGCCTGTGTTAAATCGTAATGCGCTTGACATAACTTCAGTTTGTCTGCTAAGTACTCAATCAGCACGCAGTGCTATCTTCTGATTTGTAGGAAAGGGGGCAAGACTGAGTAAGCTGGCTCAAAACTCAAGTGATTCAGCTCTGCCCAATTAGCACAACCAAAGTGGGAAATTGACAACTAATAATAATGAAAGAAATGGGTTTTAGTTGTGAATATAAATCCCACAGACTTGGTTCCTGATGCCTGGTGTAGATACTGCATGCTTCATATGGTGGTCAGATGGCTCAGAGAATGCAGAGGTGGATGAATGAAGGGGAGTGTGTCAATAACTGTAATATTTATTAGTTGACTGGGATTCTTTCCCTGGAATTCATTAATGGATTTTTTTTAAAGAATCTGCAAACCACCAGAAATTGCATGTAACATTTAGTACACTGATGCAATTTTCCTGGGTAGTGGGTCCATACGTTTAAGCAGATTCTTAAAAGGCTCTATATCTCCCCACTATCCCACCTCACCAAAAAAGGGTTAAGAATCATTGCTCTGAGTGAAGACACCTATTTGGTCTATGTTTCCATGTGGTCGACTTTCCCCCCCAACCCCGGCCCATTTTAACATTCCACGTGATTTGAGCAGTTCAGAAAGTAGAAACACAGGGTTTTAAAGGCAAAATTTACCTTCTTTAAGAAGAAAAATGTTTAAACCACCTACCAGGTTATACAATTCGCATTTTAAAAATTATTTTAGTTTTACCACAATTCAAAGACAGGCCTTTTTTTTTTTTTATTTAACAATGGGTATAATCACACATCTGAACATAAGAATTAGTTTTATGTAGTTCCATAGAAAACCAAAATCTTGAGGAACACTTTCAAAACAACCAGAGAAAAATAAACCATTCCTTATGTCAGTCTTGTTAGGGAGGGATTAAGAAACTGGCAATTATTTTGGCGACCTTAATTGTTGCGCGGCAGGAAAATATGTAATTAGAGCACGTTCCCAGGCCTGCACACCTGCAGCACATCCTACAGCATAATGTCAGCTTTCAGTGCCCGTCGGTGCCAGGTTCTAGCACAACCAGTCACAGTGACGCTCTGAGAACATTTCGGACTCATGTAATGTGGCTTCTGTGTATGAAAGAAGCAGGCATTTACACTACCACACAATGGAGTGCATTGCTGCAACACTGGTTTCATTATTTTCTGACGCCTACCTTCAGCACTGCCCTGGTTTACTCCGTTTGAGGTTTTATTGTTACGGTATAATAGTCCTGTACATTTTTGAAATTCCCTTATTATTCAGCTTATTAATACAGTACTGACTTGATTATCAGGCTGCAGTTGCGCAGCGAAAGATTCAGTGCATTAGCTAAGTCAGAAGCTGAGTAAATTCTTGGTATAATGAGAACAATTGTTTGACATTTTTTTATGTAGAAAGATGGGCCATGGTAGTTCTCTATATAGTTGCGTTTTGGAATTCACTCTATATTCCCTATATGTTGTTGAGTATTCGTTTTTCATATAAAGAAAGCTTAAAATGTATTCTCACTAATTTGAAAGTGTTTCAGGGTATGGGAGGACTCTATCATGATTCTCATTAGCTTTTTTCTTCTTTTTCTTTTATTGGCTTTCTCAACAGAAAGAAACTCTGATGTTAGAAAAAGTAGTGAAAATGAAGAAACGGTATGCACGAAGCCTGTTTTTCAGATAATTCCATCATCTGGCATAGTGATAGTTAACAGACTTTCCCCCCCTAAGGGAGATACACTGTATTTTGCTATCTGACATGTTGTCATATATAAAGAAATCAATTGGTAATTAAATGATGCACCTTGTGAAGATGACAAAAGGCATTTGGTTGCGAAAAGAGAACTGGGTTTTGAGGGGTTTGTAATGAAGGCCTAATGACTATTCATAAGAGATTTTCAGTCCGTTGATCCACTTGACTGGAAAGTTCTGCCCTGGAGAGTTAGTGCTGTCAGTTTCTCTCACCTCAGAAAGCCGCCGCAATCGACGGTGTAGAGGATGAGCGAGAAATTATCTAGTAGTTGCTCTAGGCCTGTCTTAGGTCACGTGCAGAAGGCACATCTGGCTTCCTGTAGGTACAACCTCAGGACATAAACTTTGACTAATTTTTAAACTATAAATATGTACGAGTGACACTGAATAAGTTACCTTTTATTCATATTTCCTTTATTTTAGAACGCATGCAAGTGGTGCGGTAAGCTGCCATTTTGGCCTTATTTTTCTTCCAATTTTAACTGCTACACATTTGCTTGTTAAGCAAGAGTGACTGTTTATGAAAGTTGTCAAGGACCAAATGATAACAGTCTCCTTCTGTGAAGTCCAACAACTGTACCTTTGCAGAGAATATGCCAAAGTTGCCCTGCAGGAAGGTCAGCTGAGACAAATACAGAGTATGTGATTGTGTAGCGCTCCTGGTGGGTGTTTATTGCCCTATTTGGCAAAAGGCAGTAAGAGATCAAAATGTGCATACATAGGACTGGATGCAAGGCTGCTACCACATCAAGATGATCTCTAGAACTAGACACTAGAGGACATTGTCCCTCTAGTGTCTCCATCAACACAATCACAAAAACTACGATGAAAATTCATGCATTCAAAACAGAGCAGTTACTGTCCACCGTGGGCCAGACACCGTCCTAGCTTCGGAGGAGACAAAGATGAGGGAAGCAAAACCTGAGTCCTCATAGTTTATTGGGAAACAAACAAACAAGAAAACAGTTACACTACAACATGGAAAGAGTTATGGTTGAGTTGCGTAATAGCCCAGAGTCTTAGAATCCGGGAAAGGGTTTTCTGAGAACCGGTGGGGTCCATAAGTGAGGTAAAGCTTTCTTACACGAGTTACTCTTTCCATTGTCAGAGCCAAATGAGCTGGCGAAAAGGTGAGTTGGACAAGTGAGTGTCTCTGTTGTATGTGGAATCTCAACAGAACAGTAGTGGCCAGCAGTTTCTGTACATATTTACTTTTGGAAAGTGCTTCTCCATGTTATCTTATCAAGAAGCTCACCTAATCAAAGGTAAACACATTTCTCGCCTCATTAAGGCTTGTTTTATGGCCACTTCGATGTCGTGTTTGAGGTGGAACTATCTGTCACAGTCCTTGTCTAGAATGTATGTAAAAGAAATTTCATGGAAACTGAGGAGGTTTTACTCTCTCAATATCAAAATAATTTAATGCTTAACATATATCTGAGAAGATGTCACTGATGATTTCTACTTGTGTTTTGTGTTTACTGAGTTTTGCTGACACATTTGCTAGAGCTGTCAAGGTGGACCAAATGAATGGACAGATGCCAAAAAAACAATTATGCTTATTAATGTACATTGATTGCTTGTTTAGGTTATAAAACAAATTAAAAAATACATTAGTATTTAAACCCTTTTATAGCTGAGCTAATGATTGCTTGTAATATAGCGTCTAGTAAAGAATATTCTATAATACCTGTAAAGCCCAGCTATGTTATCTAATTAGTAGACTTTGATTTAAGTGGCTATAATTATGGAATTGAATAGTTGCCTTTCTAAATAATCAAATGGTAGATTTAAATATATAAAGATGTTGACTTGATTATTTAATATTTGTAGCAAAGACAAACCACCTAAATAGAGAGATTAATTCCACATCAGTGCAACATTAAAAGGGAGAGAGGATGCCAAGCATCCCATTAATTTGGGATATTTCCTCAAAACATTTACACCAAGGAATACCAACAAGACAATATCAAGCAGCTTTCTCTAAGGATAGAGAGGTAAGGCAAACATGATTTTAAACTGCACAATATCACACAATAAAATTAAGGACAATGTGTTCCACCAGGTCAGCAATTTATTGAGCTACAAGGTTCTAGACTAAGTAAGCGTTTTGTATATATATGAGCTCCATGACCTCTTTCCCCATGAAGCCTTCCCTGAGCCTCAGTATCCACTCTTTCCTTTACCATGAATCCATGTTTTCCCTTCCTTCCTTCCTTCCTTCCTCCCTCCCTCCCTTCCTTCCTTCCTTCTTTTGAGACAGGGTCTCACTCTGGCACCCAGGCTGGAGTGCAATGGCATGATTATGATTCACTGAAACCTTGATCTACCAGGCTCAAGCCATCCTCCTGCATTAGCGTCCCAAGCAGCTTGGACCACATGCGTGCGCCACCATGCCCAGCTAATTATTTTTATTTTTTGCAGAGATGGGGTTTCACTATGTCTCCCAAACTGGTCTTAAATTCCTGAGCTCAAGCGATCCTCACACCTCAGCCTCCCAAAGTGCTGGGATTACAAGTGTGAGCCACTGCACCCAGCCCATGTTTTCAATAACGATGGTGCTACTTGAAACCATGGCACGCCACATGTATATTATTTTATTTCACCAGGTGTTTAAGTGAGATAACCCTGGTGCCAAGAAAGCTTCAATATTTGCTTAGTTAAATGGCCAATGTGACAGAGAAGAGTAAGCTCTTTTTTTTTTCTCTTATGATTTACTTTGGCTATTACTTTTGAAACATAAATGTTATATTCCTCAGTTATATCTCATTACATCCTTCACAGGCTGCCCAAGAATTTCCATACTTCTAACAAAAACTTTGGTTGACCGGGTTTATATAGTTTTTCTTTTCCTCGCCCTATTTCTTTCAAGGCCTTTGAGTCAGAAGCATTCAGTGCCGTGTATGATAGCCACCATTCGCTTTGCCCTTTTAACTTTTGGGAGTTACTTCTGACCATAGTACAACTGCTCAGAAGGGCTTTTTCACAAATTGTTTACCATGGCAGTTGCTACCCTATTGGGCTTTGCATTCAGAACACATAAGCAGAGAGCACTAGTGTCAGTCTAACAAACAATGTGTACAATTTTTTAAAATGCTGAATTTACCAAGTCCCCATATTATGTTTTCACACTGCTCTTTCAGAAACTGTGCTAATACAATACTCCTATAAACCGATCTTGGTCCTGGCAGGCCCTATTGGAACTAATGGGGCCTGACAGTTCTTCAGTTAAAAATTATACATGAGGGTCACTTTCCCTTAAATTATCTATTGTATGCCAGCTGTTCACAACTGCACTGCTTCACTTTCTTTGCAGTGCTAGAAATGTCTAATTTTCTCATAATATCCATAGCAACTATTCTCATGGAGGGCATTGAAGTTAGTAAGACTTCAAACACACCTTCACGGAAATCATGCTAGAGTTGCATTTTCCATTTTCTTTAATTTTATTTTTTTGGTTGTGAAAAATGTTTAGATGGCTCATTTTGCCGGTTTCATGCCATAGCACTTGAGTTATATCATAATTTCTCATTTGCTGCACAACTTTATTCTATTTTTATGCTCCTAAATGACGCAGCTCTAAGTACCAGTGAGTGGCACTTCCGTGCTGTGAGTGCTATCAAAGGCAACCTCAGACAGATAAAACTCCTGGGTTTTTTGTTTTCTTTTGTTTTTTTTTTTGCTGGGGAGGGGAGAAGCGGAGTCATCACCAAGGGCCTTCTTTTGTTTTTCAGGCATATTAAAACTATATAACCAACAGAACCATTTAAAAGGAAGAAAAACATCACTCAAGTTCCGTGTCTGAATGAGGGCTCTCTTCTTAAATGCTCCTCATTACTCCAGAGCAGTTATCTTTGGATTATAATTAAAATGAGGAGCTTTTTTTTTCTTTTATGCTTCTTTTTTCCCAGAATGCCTCAAGTGAAGCATGCCTCCCAAAGTTATTACACCTCTTTACCAACAAGTGCTGGGATTTTAATAAGCCTGTCCCCACTCCTTACCCTGTACAGAGGAACGGATGGCAAAGAGTGGATGTGGTACAAAGGTTACAGATTCAGTGACATTTTCTGCTTTTATTGGTAAAAATGGGGAGATGGGTGGAGGATTTCCTTTAATTATGAAATAAGTGTGATGCTAGTAGTTATTTCTGTAACCTGGTGAAAATGCTGCGTATTTCAGGCCTAATTTTTAGCATATGTTACCATGTGTGTAATAAAACGGCGATCCGTGCTCTCTGAATCTTTTGGCTGTTAAGGAGCACTCCGATTATAACTAGTTGCTGTAGAAACCTGGTCATCCAGATGCTTATCAAGAATGCATTATTATTTTTTCAACCTTGGTGGAGAAGCCACAGACTGCCGCACTTGGACAAGGTCACATATCAGTGGAAGCGACAAGTCTTTCCCCTTTCCATTGTGTGATCATCCGGGGCCTGGGGGCATTAATATGCAACGGTTCTGTTTTTCTTTCAGAAGGACTTGTAAACTCTTTAAACAGAGGCACACAGTTGCAATTGTTGCGGTACTGAGTGGGTGTATAGAAGCTAGGGCTGCAGCCTTGTCCAGTTGCAGATAGAATAAAACTGACAATGATGCAATGGGCCTGGCATGTAGACAACTCTGTGGGATGGATGAATGGTGCGTCTCTCGCTGTCCCTCCGGTGGTGGTAGGCCCTGTAATAGCTAGCGTAGGAAGGGTGGTGAAAATTGATATGCACTATTACTACATGTATAAAATTTAACACTGGGGCCATTGCACAGGTGGGGGGTTCCTGTTTATTGATTTTTATGACTTTGTTAGAACATGCACTTAATGCTTTTATACTCCAGGAGCTCTGGGAGGGCTCACCTTAGGTAATAAACCTTTCCGTACTTTGCAATCGCTCACAATTTACATGGGGACTCACATTATCCAGTACAAAGCCCAGCATCCCCCTTCTATTTGGTTTTAGGAGTGTGATACAAAAAAAAAAAAAAAAGCAAAGAAAATAACTATAGCACTTACTTTGAATTTTTTAAAAACCTGTCCACTCCTGCTAGGAAAATGGCCCCTAATTCTAATTACTCATATTTTCAAGAAAAATTAGTCACACAAACTTATGTTACGTGTTGTCTCAGAGGTTGAAAGCAAATCAGGTTTCCAATAAGACAGTACATCAAACAAAGTAGCATGTTCTTGATGCCGATGACTTTTTTTTAGAATTATGGTTGGACATTTTTGGCAGACAGATTGTCTTTTGCTCTATCAAAATGACAGTTTCTTTTGTAACTGCAACATTCATAATTAGAAGGAGAGAAGCAATCTGCCCAATTTAATATACTAAAAGAAGTTTAGAGTCTCTGCTAGTAATTTCATTATTTTTAAATTTGAATTAATTGACTTAAAATAATACAGTTAAGAAGTATAACCAGCAGGATTATGGAGAAAGGTTTCTTTTTCCTTAAAAAACAGTGCTCTCAGTATTATACTTAAGATGAGATTGAAATTTTCTTTTTACGCCAGGTGCCCCATTCTAAGATTCAGAGCAGGAATGTGAATATTCATCCTTGCAATGGAGCTGAGAGAAGTTGTAGGGCAAATCCTGGGAACAAGGTCACTTTAAACAAAAAGTTCTCCAAGTTTCCCATGCTTCTGAGGCTGGCTGGGCTTAATTAAAGTCAATGGATGACCAATAAATAAATAAATAAATGGAAAAGAGAGAGAAAGAAAAGAAAATGAAAGAACAACCACCCACCTCACATCAGTCTCTTTCTAGGCTTAGTTGACATTGCATACCTTAGCTGTTGATGTTCCAGCTCTTTACACAGAACAAGAATAATATTTCTTAAATCCCTTAACAACACCGATGTGTCCATGCTTTAATCAGTCTTCCCCATTCCACATCTCTAACCTTCGTCACTTAGGTGGCTCTCACCCACACCGCCATGACAAAAACAAAGCCAGAATTGCATTCAGAATGAAATCATCATAACATAGCAACCTTGCTCAGGATGTGACCTTTGGGTTTGAGCAACTATGTTTTATGCAGCCCTGGCCAACCTTAACCTTTCCTGTTGGCTCAGAGGGTACTCTTTCTTCATGTTTTCTTCGGGATCTCTCCTCACAGGACCCAGTATGTTGCATGCCTATGATACACAAGGCCAAAAGTTTCGGAGTGTTAAAATCTACGAGCCTGTTTTCCTCTATGAGAGAATGAAGCCTGCACTCATTTTAAAGAATACATACGTAGCAAGATCTCTTTTTACCCTTCCTGTATAATTTTGGTCATGCTCAACTGTAAAGGAAACCAGTTCTTTTTCGCTGTTACCTTATTTTGTACCTTAGCTGATTGTCATCTTTACATGAGCGTCAGATATGAATGTGACAAAGATTTTTTTTAAATAATAACAACCAGTGCTTTATGAGTTGTTAAGTGTTTTTCTCTCCCACAATAAATTACAACACAAAGTGCCCTATATATTTTTTTGGTATGTTGATAAGACAGCAGGAAATATTTTAACCCTCAAAACTTTCTGATTATACGCTGTGTTCTAAATTTACACAGGCAATGTTCCAAGTCCCACACTCCTTTACAAGTATATCATTACAGACCTGCAAGTGAGAAGGTAAATTTCCCCATGGCAGTTCTGAAATCTGACTTCAGGCTAAGAGGTCATGGACTCAGAGGGCTGATTGTACTGGACACCTACATTTCAAAATATCTTCTAGTATTTTAGTAGTTCCTTCTGTCCTTTTTGCAGTCCCGTGTCCTACAGAAGTGACATTGTGTTTCCTTTTTATTTATCTTACTCTACTTAGTTGTATATCAAAAGATATACACATTTGTATAACCCAAGGAGCCAGGGATTAAAGCACAATATTTCTTAACACAGCTTCCTCTAAGATCTCCAATAGCTACCTAATGCTTAAAGCTTGGGCTGACATGGGTTATAAGGTTATATTAGCTTTATAGATATTTCTGTTTGTGTATATGCTGTGTTTATATATGTAATACATATATGTGTGGCTTACGGCTATGTTGACATGTTATTTTCTATGTGTTCATTTATTATAAACAGCAGGCAAGCAGACGTTTCACCTCACACCTCACTCTTGTCTCTCTCATTCAAAAAATATTGCAAGATTTCCATTCTAAATGAAATACATCCGAGGTTACGTCTTTTATCAATTCTTTATTCTTGGTATCTCAAAATTCTGATCTTCTTCCTTTGTCTCAGAAAGGGAAACTGCTGAAAGCATTTCCACCTGGATGTTTAAATTATTTAAGTTGCAGGAACCAGACCTTTTCCCTCCTGAGTAGTTGTGGGTTTTAAAGGCTAAAATTGCTTCATCATGCCAAAGTGAAAGTATGCATAAATTATTTAGTTAAACCTGAGAAAATACAGACTTTTCCCAGTGATCTTTCAAGGGCTGCCTACTTAAATTTCAGAAGAATGGGCAAGGTTTTTTTTTTTCATTCTCCTGGAAAATTGAAGCATCTGCTGTGTCCTCTATCAGTTAAAATGTGAACAAAATTACAAAATGATAATTTTTTTAAAGTCCAAGCTTCATAATATCCAATATATTTATATCATTCCAAGGTGAATACTGTGGTAATCAATCAATACCAGGAAGACTCCTGCAGCTGGTGAGAATTGCAAACCCTCTCTCAATGTATTCTTATGAAAATCAGGCAACTTGTTATAGGTCTCTCCCTGATACCAAGCTAAAGACTGAGGAGCATTTCCGATTCAATTTCTAGTCATCCAGAGTTTGTACTTCAGTTAGAAAAGTAGAAAGTAAGGTAATTTTTAGATGTCATAAAAACTTCATTGACATTTTTAATTTGCTTTTTTTCTTTACCTTTACTCCAGTAAATAACATACCAGAAAAGTGTGAAGTTGTGTGGTGGTGGTGGTTGGGGTGTGTGTGTGTGTGTGTGTGTGTGTGTGTGTGTGTAACATAGATAATATTAAAGTATCAGTGAAAAGAGCCCAGAAATATAGGCAATAGAGGGCCAATTTCAAGTTTTTGTAGCGTAAGGCATTCGGTTTCCCATGTATATTACAGAATCTACCACATTATATATCTGATCTCTAAACTGGCCTGAGTATAAATGCTCCAAGCACATTCTCATGACTAAGAAAAGAATTGGGACAGGACAAAAATGTCAACACAAAAGTACTTATATGAGTTATTTAGTATACAGCTATCTGTTCATTTGTAGAATCCATTTGAATTTTATGTTCAGAGAAATTGAGAGATGAGAGTAAAAAAGGGGGGAGAGTGGTGTGTAAATTTGGTGAGTTTTTATAAAAAAATAAAAATTTAAAAAACCTTCCAAGCAAAATAAAACCTATTCCATTCACAAATGATGGATGTTACTGATCCCATTAATACCTATTACACACTAGGTCCTCTTCCTTATATCCAGCTTGCTTTCTCTCCAAATTTCAGTGTAGTTGCTCTTGACTTTGCCTTTGTTCTCCCCACCTCCTTCTCACTTCTGCGGAGGCACAGTTATGTCCACTAAACCAGATGGGCAAAGATTTCATACTGACACCACCACACTCTGTTAAATTGTTAAAAATCCTATTTTGGCTTTTGTTTGCTTACGTAGATTTGTACCCCTGAGGTGATGAAAAGAGCACAGATAGAATCTAGAGACAAATAGGATCTGGAGTCAGGAATCAGATCCAGATTCTAACACAAGGTCATATGGGGAAAAGTCAGCTAAAATTTCTGGGATTCAATTTACTCATCTATAAAACCATCCTCATAATAATTGCTCCCCCCTTCAAAGGACTGTTATGAGGATCAGGTGGAAAAATATCTATTAACAGACTCTGCTGTCAGTATATTAATACATAAATCCAGGTATTATATATAATCAAAATGTTCTTTTAAATGTAGAAGAAAGGGTTTTTAAGGCATACATGAGATTCTGGAAACAGAGACATTATAGAAAGTCTATAGGGACTAAAAATGCATTTTCTTCTACATGCATTTCTCTTGCCAGAGGTAAATGCAGCCCTTTGGGGGATGCTGCTCTGGCCAGGACCGTGGTGGAGAGCTCTGACTCTTGACTGTGAGAGTTGGAACGATTCAGAAAAGACAGGAGGGAAACTTCAAGGTCAGGTGACTTCTTTCTAACTGCAGCAGGTTCTCAGATCCCTAGGCTGGCCCACGATGAGAGAACAGTCAGCAGAGTCTGGCACAGTAAGCCTAAGTCTCAGTGTCATCTGATTGTGAAATCTGCTTGTTTGCATACTCATACAGTACCAGAGCTTAAGCCCTGGCCACTGTACAGATGAACGTGCAAGAGCGGGATCTAAGACCAAGGGGTTGTTTTGGACTAAGGAAGAAAAATTCATTAGAGTTACTTCAAGGAAATCTATTGAATAATCTCACCAAATACATTAATGCCATCAATTATTGTGTTTCACGTATTTTTTTTACACCAGATACACAGTATATTGAAGAATTTGTGAAAGTCCCCTATGTGAGTCGGTATTAACCATGATAGGAGTAATCACGACTGGCCCAAGAAAGAAAGCAATAAGAATTTATAAATTTTTCCAATTCTCACCACAGTTGCTTGAAGAAAATTGAAATGAAAGAAGCCAAAAAGGGATTTATGAATTTTTTTTAAGCTTAAAAAGCCCACATACTTATCATTGAATTGTCTGCTTATGATAGGAGCTGGAAGAGTTCCTTATATCCACTCAACTGTACTTACATTTTAAATGGTTGTTTTCCTTTCTCTTACACTACTGCAAGAGAAAGGAAATGCCTAGGCAAATAAACTCTGTTAAAATAACTTTACGGTTGTGACACAGTTTGACAAAAGCAAAGGAAATTCAGAGTCACTGCTCACACTCTATCCTCAGCTGATTCCAACTGTGGAAAATAAAGTGCTTAAAAAAAAAACAATGGAATAAACTTGGGATGGATTCAGTCTTAGTCTGAGGCAGGCTTCTTAAATGCTGAATCTCTGAGTTCTTATAAGAGTTGCAATATACGTATTCATCGTAAATCTGGTCAGAGTTAAAGAAGAGTATTTGGTTAAGTAGTGCTTGCAAAATATGTTGTCGTTTTTTTTTAAGATTATGTGATTCTAAATCAAAGCTGTAACTTCTTGGGGGTCAATAACTTACCTGGAGATATACTCTAAGTAGTAATAATGGCTTCTTGGGATTAGGCAAGATGTTAAACTTACCTATTTTCAATGATCCTGTAAGTACTATTGCAGGAGGGATGTGGGTGAGAGAGAGAGAGGAGAGAAACATTTTGACCAAAATTCCATATTCACTATTACTATGCAAATCATAAACCTAACAGAGAGGTGATATATCATTTTTATTAAACTTATGCTGCACAAATAGTGTTTACATAGAAGAGTATAAAGTTAATTCCCTCCCGGGAAGCATTTCTAAAAAATATAAATTGTATTTTGAGAGTTAATCAATTTGTTTTTTCTCTTTTGGCATTTTAATTGAAGCTTCCAAACCGTATGCTTCCTCAAAGTATCAGAAGGCAAATATCAGTCGTGCGGTTATAAAATCAACTCTTAATTTTCTTTCAATGAAGTAGCAGATAGTCAGCCTGTAAATTTTACCTATATTACTATGGAGCTGCAGCGCTATAAATTCAAAACAGTGTGCAGGTTGGTGGAAATTGAGGTCCAGGCAGCAAGGCATGTCCATAAACTTTTCTCAGGTTATTGGAACAGAACGAATCAAAAGCGGTTCCTGGTTGTATGATATTCTCTTTTGATAGAGCAGGCTGCTTGTTGTTAGCAATCCAAGTGCAGAGGTTAGTCAGAGCAGAATGTAATTTCTAGCAATCTGACAGACCTGCGGATTGAAGCGGCAGGTTTTCCCTTCCGATTTCAGGGAATTGCTTCTTACTGTGACAAATGATTAGCTG